>NC_061110.1:69304670-69384670 GCF_015104395.2 Macrobrachium nipponense | reverse complement strand
TTCCAAAATACAACAACAGTTTCTTAAATTTTTTTGTCGTATTCTGCTTTGGTTGACCCCAGAAATCAATGAAAGCACGATCGATAATCGTTGACATTCCTGCCAACTCGTAAGCACTCGCTATTGGTCATTGCAAAGTCATCTTTCTTCAATACTCCAGGAACTTGTTTTAAGCAATAGACACTTAAGATTTGAAATAACGTCACAACGCAGCTCCCTAGTTTAATGAACTCAAAAATTTAAATACCTGAGAATCACCAGAAATTTTAAGGCAAACTTTTCTATCCACAAACTCTCTTCACTCATATGAAAAGTTCAGTTCGATTATTTATCATCTTTTTCATCATATGCTCGTCTTTGCTTTGATTTTATCTCTCCATGAAGCCCACTTTGAGGCAGTGCAATACTAAATCTCCGCCATTTTGTTCTAGCCTTTTTTGTTACCACTGTGGTTCCGTGGCCATTCTCGTAGACCTCACCTCACTTCGGGGATTTTACGTTGGTCCGTTCTCTTTTCGCCTCTCTTTCTCTCTTTCTGCGACGGCTTCGCCGACCCCTTTGCGTTTTCCCTTTCACTCTCCTTATTTTGCATTAACGGCGTTCAGTGCCCCGGCACGCACTCCGTCAAGCAGCTGTTACAATAGTTTGTAACGAGAGGTAATGCATGGGGGGATAGGCTGTCGAAAAAATAGGTTGATATTCCGGATTAACTATTGTGGGATGTATTATAATAATTAATGCATTTTTTTTTTATTTTCCCTTATATTTCTCTCACCAAAAGAATTTTCTGTTGAAAACGCAATAATGTACATCGTTTTTTTATTCCTTATCTACAATTTTCTACAGGTAAAAAAAGTACATACACACATATATTATATATATAATATATATGCAGTATCTGATAATATATATTATATAAGATAGATATATATTATAATATAGATATATATTTATATGTATATGTATATAATATATATATATACATCATTATATTATTCTACTAATATATATATATATATATCTATATATATATATATATATAATATATATACTATATATTTATATATAATATATATATATATATATATATGCACATTAAGCTACAAATGTCCTTTAAAATCTAATTCGCTCTACCTCGGAATTAACATATTTTCATATATGTTAACCAAAGGTGGATTTTTTAGTTGATAATAATTTTGTCAGCTCCTTATATACATAAGGACATTTATACAGGAAAGTCAGGGTTAACAATAGAAATGGTTAAAGTATTTGGAAATATAGGCAAATAGTGTCTGCACACACTGTTGGAAAGGACCTGGGAAGTAGAGGAAATGCCAAGGAACTGGAACATAGTTGGATGATTAAAATGTATAAACAAAAAGAAGACGTGTTAAACTGTGGGAACTACAGTGGAATAAAGCTTTTGGAGCTTGTATTCAAAATACTAGAAAGAATAGTAGAAGGAAAGTTGAGAGAGTTGATAGGTATACATGAGCAGTAGTTTGGATTTATGAAAGGAAAGATCACAGTGGATGCTATTTTTTGTAGTAAGTCAAGTCCAAGTGAATCATCTAGAAGGAAACAGGAAAGTTTAAATGTGTTTTGTGCATTTTGAAAAGGCAAATGACAAGGCACCATGAAGTGTAGTTTATCGGCGTTTGAGAGAGAGAAGAATACCAGAGAAGTTGGTATGGTTAGTGAAGATGATGTATGAGGGGGCAAGAACCCCTGTATAAACAGAATATGGGAAGACAGTCATTCCCTGTGGAGGTTGGCCTCCATCAGTGATCAACTCTGAGTCCATTCTTGCTCCTTGTCGATAGACACTTTGACATCAGAATTAAGGGACAACGAAGAACTGTGGGAACTGATGTTTGCTGATGATATAGTCATCATAGCAGACACAGAAGGAGAACTGTAAGAAAGGTTTTTAGCACAGCAAGGAACCCTAGAAAGGAAAGGATTGAAAGTGAACATTGGAAAGCCAGAGCTAATAATTAGTAGTAGAGAACGACATGAAGAATTAAACATTCTAGCAGAAGAGGGTACAGTGGTAAAATAGAACAATGATTGTAATTACTTAGGATCAATAATAATAAAAAATTATAATAAATAAGTTACCAATCAGGAGAAGCTAAAGTGGTCTGTAACTTGTTAAAGCTAAGATAGCTACAATTACAAGATAATTAAAAGCTAATGTGCAGCTAACATTAAGGCTTCACTGAACTAGGCTGCTAAAACGAGCACATAATCGGTACAGATGCAAATAACCAGGAAGTGTATCCAGTATAATGAAAATTCAGCTAAAACTCACAAAAAAATAGAATAAACGTACATAAAACAAACGTATATACGGGGAATTCAATTGAAAATAGTTTCACAGATACATAAAATGAATTGGGTGCCATCGTAAAATCTACTATGGAAGGGGAATTGTTTAGTTGATAATAATTTCGTTGGTTAACATATATGAAAATATATTAATTCCGAGGTAGAGTGAATTAGATATTAAAGGACGTTTGTAGATTAATGCACATATATGAATCACGGTAATGTGATATGACTCATAAATTGGCTACGTGCGACAAAAGCTCTACACAGTTATCAAGGTCGAGGTGGGTTGATGCCGACTCCAGAACAACGAATACCTGAGCATGACAGGGTTATGTAGGCTTAGTTCCTATCTTACTTAATCTCTTGAGTTTTTTTTTTTTTTTAATAGCAGTTTTTGCAGAATGTTTTCTTAATTCTGTAAAGATGTGTTCAGGTCTCAAATCAGGAACTGCGATCATTTTATAAGATAATCGATTTCGTTTTGCTAAAATATGAGTTGGATTTACTATTGTTACAAAGTGTTTGAGCTCAGCAATATTTCTAATTGGATTTGTCTGCGAGTTGTTAGTTTTTATGGTGGGGCAGATATTTAAGTGTTATTTTACAACGGCGTGTGTGTGTTTGTGTATATACGTGTGTGTTAGTATATGTATACACTATATTACTTTATATCTAGTGAACATATGTTCAGCAATTTAAATCAATATTTTTTTAGCCAAACATTTAGGAATATTATTTTGTTTTTAAAAACATACGGCGACACATAACGACAAATTCATTTTTGAATGGGAATAGTATGAGCATATGAAAACTATGTTTACACAGTATGATAAAAAAAACTATATAACTAAGGAGGTTTACTTACAAAATTATTTCATACTTTTTCATTTTATTCCTTACGTTTTAATGCACAATACCTGGCAGAAATATATATCTTTGTAAAGGTAATGTATCCACCTCCAATGTGTCCTTTTTTGCAAATATTTTCTAATGGTAAAATTAATGTTTTGGCTTCTTCCTTTTATTTTTACTCTCTTAATGTATTGAGCGAACCGTTGTAAAATAACACTTAAATATCTGCCCCAGCATAAAAACTAACATCTCGCAGGCAAATCCAATTAAAAATATTGCTGAGCTCAAATACTTTGTAACAATAGTAAATCCAAATTATATTTTAGCAAAACGAAATCGATTATCTTATAAAATGATCGCAGTTCCTGATTTGAGACCAGAACACATCTTTACAGAATTTAGAAAGCATTCTCCAAAAACTGCTATTAAAAAAAAAAACTAAAGCGATTAAGTAAGATAGGAACTAAAGCCCAGATTCGTTTTAGTTTCACCTGTTGAAACTCTAATCAGATTCTTAATACACATAGATAATCGCAGTATTATTTTTTTAAGGAAATGAATTCCATAAAAAAACAGGCAAAAAAAGTAAAAGTAACGAATAAACAGAAAGAAAAAACTGGAAGTTACATTCTTTAAGGGGGAGACTGATCTGAAGCCGAAATTCAGTCAACTTTCACCGCTTCCTTCAATCCGACTTCAAGGAATACGAACATTCACAAAGATAATACCCACTGAATAATTGACATATATGTGATATATATATATATATATATCTATATATATATATATATATATATATATATATATTATATATACACACATATGTATATAGAGTTGTGTATGTATATAAACATATATAGTATGCAGGAGTGTTTAGTAGTTTATAAGTAGCTCTACACATGATATTTCTGTACTTTTGATTAAGTTATTAATACCAATTCGATATTTCTTTGTTGATAACATGCACTTAAAGTAAATTGTACATAACTGAAGATACCCTGGCCTTTTGGGTTGATATGTAAAGGCAGCTTTCGACTCATGTTTGTTAGGTCCTACTAGTCCGCCCAGCTATAAAAAATGGTTACCTGCTATCGTTTGTAATTAAGTTTTAACCTACTAGCATTCTCTCAATTATTTGAAGGCTTCATTGGTTTTGCTACTGTACGTTATTTTCATGGTAAACTTCTGTCCGTTTATCGTGATATAAACTCTTACGTAAATCATTATAGGACAACTGATAATTCTGTTCATGTTTTGATTGTCCATGAAATGGAATAACCTAAACATTTTAAGGTATATTGTAACTGAATCAATATCATATAGCATGAGGATTACCACTAACTTTAGACAAACTTCTTTTACCTTTAATTCTGTATACGACTTTAGCCAGACAGTCTCTCAGCTTTAGTACCAGAAACTTTCCGCTGCATTACAATAGTTATAGGCATATGCAAATCATAAAAACCTTTATTAATAAAAACGAAGGTGCCCAATAAGTCTTGAATATCTGTCACAACTAGATCCAGTGCATTGCTAAAAGTTTCGGGAGTCCAGTGCAGATCTGCCATTCTGATCAGTAGTATCAGATGGATAATAACTAAAATCTCTAAGGAGGCGGTTAAAAAAGATGCCTTGAGGCCTGGAAACTTACTAAGCACGTCCTCGCTCTGCATACTAATCATAACTAGGTGCATGATGGACTCCAAAAACATGGAAGTTGTCTTTGCTGAGAACTTGTCTTACAAAATGAAATTTCATGAGACATTTGTACTCCCTATTATTCCTTTGATGATTAGAGGAATATCCAGAGCAGCGTTACTATTCTAACTTGATTTTTTAGCTAGCACCAAAATAATGGTGTAAATGTAAGCAAAAGTGAAGGGAAGTTATCCAAGCACCACTTGCATTTGACTGCATTAATCTCAGGTTTAGCCAAGGGTGGAGAGTGTCTTCAATGCCCGAATGTGCCAATCATCGTCATAGCAGTAAAAAAAAATCGGTGGTCATTTTATATCAGTGCAGTAAGTGCTTTCTTTATGACTTCAAGAAAACAGTTAGCTATAGTCATAGCACTTTTCAACGTCGTAAGACTAATTTTTTGTTGAAGCAACCGCACAATTGCATAACATATAATTAAGAAATGGTGTTTAAAACAACTGAAGTAAGAAACGTGCGGAACGAAATATGAGGAACCAACAGTAAAAGGCTAAAATTTATTGATGAATATTGCTCGGTTTCCTAAGTTCATGTTGAGCGATCTTTTTTTTTATAGTCTTTGATACCAATTATTCTTTCATGAAACGCAGCCGGATACGGATGGGAGCCTGTCTTCCTTACAGTAATCTTAATATACAAACAATAAAAAAAAGTTTTTTTAATAGTTTAAATGTATTATGTTTATGATAAATGATTTATCTTTTAATCCTGTTATGTGCCAGCATATTTTCTTCAGTGATGATATCATAGTAACACACTAAAAATCAAGACATATTCGGACAAAGAAATCCATTGTGAACCGAAGAGCATATTTGTTGAACACAGAAATTAAATTTTTAACAGACTTTCGGGGATGGCCATATTGTTGCTTTGAGGGAAATCTGTAGAATTCGCCTATAATTGATTTTATTTAGTTTCTAGTTAATCTTTTGCAGTGCATGGACAAGCATGACTTCTCATATTTCACCCTGCAATATTCATGTATTGTAAAACAAAAGACCAAAATATATTACACATGAACCCCTTCTACGACAACTGTACATTTATTTCATCGTGAGTGAACACAGATTCTAATTAAAATGTAAAAACTTTAGCATATATCAAATAGGTCTCATAATATCAATAACAATGCATTGGATTCAGCTCACTTTCAATTTTTGCATTTCCCCATTAGATTTCATTGATACGGAGGGAAGGTTACAGACGCTGCGTCTATGTTTGGCAGCTGTAACCCGGTTTCAACCTCCAAATCTCATTATTACATGGAAGTAACAAAATATGATAATTCATCATGCACATTAATGGCGACACAGTCATGCATATACTTTCCCTAATTGGCATTGCCGTCATACAGATAACCTCAGCAGTTAGCCTTTGATCAGAGCCACGCCCACAATATTTCATAAACTTAGAAACCGAAGAAAAATATGTTACAGAATTTTTATTCACAATGCTTTTTGCACGTCATGCTAACAAGCACAAATAGTGTCAGAGTCATTTTTAAGGTCAAAGTTCATCTGCCATCCCACTTGATCTCTGGAATTACTTATAAATAGAGTTGTGGCGACTGTGGTTTCTTTCGGGCGGTAAAAGTTAGTCGTTTCCAACCCCTTGTTTCAGAAAGTGAGGAAACATCGGTGCCAATGGCCAGCAACTTACCCTTAATTAAGTCCTAATATCAAAACTCACACTTAGCAACTTCTAATTTCAAAGGAAAAAATCAAATGTATAACATAGATTTAGGGATTTTAAAACGTAACCATCCAACAACATTGCCCGTCTATTAGTGATTACCTGTAGCCAGGAGCACTAGGAAATAATGGTTTTCTCCAAATTCAATGATTCAGGTAATCTGGTATGTTAGTACAGTGTAGTTGTACTTTTTCAGTCAGATTTTCTTTTCTATTAATTTTCTCTACTATTGTTGTGAAATTCATTCTTTGCCTTTTTCGCTGACTGCTTGTAGCATTCAAGAGATTTCTGAAGATTTGGTCTGTATCGGGGAATACTAAAAACTCGTTCTTATTGGTCTGGATGTAAATTACTGATGAAGAACCGTGTTGCCTGCGAAGCTTCAAAGGAAATGAAGCATTAAAAAAGGAGAAAACAAAAACTTTCTCTTCGGACTGACCCTAATTCTTTTATGTCCTTTCTGGTCCCAGCAAGAACTTCTGTTTCTACATTATATATATATATATATATATATATATATATATATATATATATATATATATATATATATATATATATATATATTGTGACGAAGAGACGAGTATCTGGTTACTACACTTGCCATTTGTACTTGTTAGAGCAAGAGACTCTTAATCCTGGGTCGGGGACACCATTTATAATTGGTGCAGGGTTTGATCAAGTACCTGGTTACTACTTACCTCACAACAGCAGCCAGACACCTAAACCTTCGTCACAAATACCAAACGACTGAATACTCTAAAGGTAACAGTGATCCCTTATAAAACTTATTATTTAAGTAAACAATCAGACTAGGTTCAATAAAACAGATGTGAGGTAACAATTTTAAAAGTATTTCCCTGGTTCTAATTCACTTGACGAAAACAGCACAATTACTCATTAAAATTTTAAATACAAAAGATTATTTCTAGATTCAAAATTATTAGTGAAATTCACAATCTCACGGAAATTTGCTAATTACTTGAAAACAAAAGTTTAATTAATTCTTGAATTAATCTTTACACAAAATCAAATCAAATTTTATCAAGAAATTAAACAGTCAGAAAGTTAAATTATTCAAGTAAAAGCAATACTTAAATTTTAAAAGAAATTTAATTAAATGCAAATTAATTCACAGATGTTAGAATTATACAATAAGAAACATTCAAATTAACTAAACAAAATGAGAATATAAAAAGCTTAGAATAATATGGAAAAGCACTAAAAGCAATGACAGTAAAAACATTAAACACACAAACTGGACGTGTCGTTAACATAGTTTGACCATTTCCATGACGTCATGGAATTTTCCAATTCACAACTAATCTATCTATGAGGCTGCAAGTCCTCTTTTGACAAATTGAAAGAGATAAGAGTTAATTTATCAGAGCTATTAAATATTTTCATAGCAAAAGTTACTGCAATAAAAAAATAAAAACGAAATGAAATCGTTGTATGGAAGGATCTGATGCAATATCGAGAGATCCTTATCGGGTACGTGAGTGAACAGTTCAACTGTGTTCGTCACGGGATCGCTTAGGACGTCACGGGACGGGATCGCTTAGGACGATAAAAAATTAGCTGGCTAAACCATTTTCAAGTTGTGAATAACAGCCCCTCTCTCTCTGCGCTTTAAGTTCCTTCTCAACACTGAATTATACATTATCTGTACATATTATTTCCAAATATGTGAATCTGAACATAAAGATTTACATTTTACAACATCATACACAGTTTCTGAGGGGAATTAACTGTATTATCAAAACAACAGCATAAGAATATATATACATATATATATACACATATATATATGTGTGTGTGTGTGTTGTGTGTTGTGTGTGTGTGTTGTGTGTGTGGTGTAAATATGTATATATATTCATATATATACATATATAATATACAAACATAAGTTCTTGCAAGGACCAGAAAGGACATAAAAGAATTAGGGTCAGTCCGAAGAGAAAATTTTTGTTTTCTCCTTTTTAATGCTTCATTTCCTTTGAAGCATCGCAGGCAACACGGTTCTTCATAAGTAATTTACATCCAGACCAATAAGAACGAGTTTTTAGTATTCCCCGATACAGACCAAATCTTCAGAAATCTCACCATTACTACAAGCTGTCAGCGAAAAAATCAAAGAATGAAAATAACATCATTAATAGAGAAAATTAATAGTAAAGAAAATCTGACTGAAAAAGTACAACTACACTGTACTAACATACCAGATTACCTGAATCATTGAATTTGGAGAAAACCACTATTTCCTTGTGCTCCTGGCTACAGGCAATCATTAAGAGACGGGCAATGTTGTTGGATGGTTAAGTTTTAAAATCCCTTAATCTATGTTATACATTTGATCTTTTCCTTTGAAATTAGAAGTTGCTAAGTGTGAGTTTTGATGTTAGTGCTTAATTAAAGGTAAGATGCTGGCCATACGCACCGATGTTTCCTCACTTTCTGAAACAAGGGGTTGGAAACGACTAACTTTTACCGCCCGAAAGAGACCACAGTCACCACAACTCTATTTATAAATAATCCCAGAGATCAAGTGGGATGACTGTTGAACTTTGACCTTAAAAATGACGCTGATACTGTTTGTGGTTGTTAGCATGACGTGCAAAAAGCGTTTTTTAATAAAAATCCTGTCATACACACACACATATACATATGTATATATATATGTGTGTGTGTGTGTGTGTATGTGTAAATATTTATATATACTATGTAAATATATATATATATATATATATATATATATATATATATATATATATATGTATATATATTTGAAGATATAGTTAGATATGTATGTATGTATCCATAGCTCACATAAGTAGGTAAATACAACATAACATACGCAAAGGACATTATAAGACCAACAACCGTAAATTAGACCAAAACCTCTTTCGCTGAGCATACCATTAATCTATTGTCGACGGGATCACCTTCGACTTTCTTCACTTTTTGCCATCGTTTTTTCTCCTCCCTTTAGCAGCTGTTAGAAACTTGCTCCAGAAAAAAAGTAGACTTGTTGCTACGAGATATAAAAAGTTGCTATAAGAAACCGAATGTAGACGTACGCTGACGTACGAAAAAAAAAATGCACCTTCACCTGATCGAAAAACACCTGTTTTGAAAAACCAAGTTACTTTAAAAAGTCAGTCTTCTATCGATTAAAGACAACACTGTAAATGAACTTTGAATTATTATAATGGCGGGTGAGACAGACAGACAGACAGATGGATGGATGGACAGACAGACAAAGATATAAAGTATGTAAGAGGTAAGAGGTCTTTAAACTACGCAATCCTGATCTGCAGAACGACCTTAGAACTTTCATAAAAACGAAAATTATCCGTCCTAGGCGAGGTCTTGAAAATAAAAGGACTCCCAGACTTCGAAACGGGTAGTCTGAAAGTAGCTTTAGCCACAGAGCACGAGTATAAATCAGATTAATCATAATTGTAATATCACTGCCTCCGGAATTTAGATTTTAGATCGAAATATGTCTTAGAATCCAAAGTTATTTACGAAATGAACTATCAAATGTAGATATTTACATACACACACACACACACACACACACACACACACATATATATATATATATATATATATATATATATATATATATATATATATATATATATATATATTATATATATATATATATACATCGAGCTACAAATGTCCTTTAATATCTAATTCGCTTTACCTCGGAATTAATATATTTTCATATATGCTTAACCGAAGGGGAATTTTTTAGGCGATAAGAGAATTGTCGGCTCCCGGGCGCGCGCCCGGGATCCAACAATTCTCTTATCGCCTAAAAAATTCCCCTTCGGTTAAGCATATATGAAAATATATTAATTCCGAGGTAGAGCAAATTAGATAATAAAGGACACTTGCAGTTCGATGTATGTATATGAATCACGGTAACGTGATATGACTCATATATATATATATATTATATATATTTATATATATATATATATATATATATAATATACATGCATACATATTTATATATATATATATATATATATATATATATATTTACAAAAGTGTTCAGACAATGAGTGAAAAACGAACATAGGATATAAATATAGCGAGCATAAGGGAGAGAAAAAAAATTAATAACTAAAAACATGTGGGGCTAATTAAGTAGTAGTTAATTCATTTATTTACTGATCCTTCATAAACATTTTACAATATATGAGTCCAAATGGTACAATCCCAGACTAAGATATAGGTTTTTTATTAGCAATGGAATTAACTACTAATTAATTAGTCCCACATGTTTTTAGTTAATCATTTTTTTCTCTCTCTTTCTCTCATGCTCGCTATATTTATATCTTATGTTCGTTTCTCACTCATTGTCTGAACACTTTTATAAGTTTCATATTACCAATACAAAGTATATTGTCTTTCGAATTAAATATGTAATATGCATGTGTGTGTGTGTAACAAACACAGACATTATATACATATATATTATAGGTAATATATTCATACACACACACACACACACACACACACACATATATATATATATATATATATATATATACATATATATATATATATACATATACATACATATATACGCATTATATGTAAGTATATATAAATATACAGATATGCATATATTCATAGCTATATATACATATATATAATGCAAGAGTAGCCAAAATTCACACACACACACACACAAACACACACACGCACAAGACACACACACACACACACACACACACACACATATATATATATATATATATATATATATATATATATGTGTGTGTGTGTGTGTGTGTGTGTGTGTGTGTGTGTGTGTGTGAATTTTGGTTACTCTTGCATTAGTGACTTTTATATATTCACAAATGTTAATCCACAAATATACTTTACTATCGAATTTATTATATTCTGCATATAACTTTAAACTTAAACATTTAAATTTAGTAAACGTGTAAAATATTACCTTTACAACATCGAATAGCTGCGTTTTCTGTCGCACTGTTATAAAACTGTGGTATCATGAATAACATTCTTGGTAATGTACCTCCAAAACTAATATAATTATTGTTGAAAACATTTGACAACATTTCATCTCGTTGTGATGAATCCCATCTTCCGGAAGCACTAAAATAAGATGAAAATGGAAAAGTAAAACGGTATTCATCTAAAAAAAACATTAAATATATACATGAAATACGTTGCTTATTTTTTCCATCAGACAGTTTATTTACAAGAATAAATTTCCTTTTTGTGCGGTTCAAGCTCGTCAGCCGTAATAAATAGCCTTTATTTTCAACGACCATTGCCACTTCCTAAAGCGTATCAAGAAAATTCAAGAATATATGGAATATACCATAAGCAATCTATCAATTGATATATGATAAAATATTAGCAAAGAGCAGCAACAGTAAAGGCAAACAATATCAACAACAACAGCACATCAGCGCTGAAAAGATGAAAATGTTCAGCCTTCGAGTAGAATAGCACGTAACTCCACCTGAAAAAAATAGGGTCCATAGCCCTATAAAAAGACATAAAACAGAGAATGCATTGAAAAAACGGCTTAGTAAATAATGGTTCAACTTTCACCTAGGAAAGTAGATCCTAGAAAGCACCTCATATTCCCAGGTGCTATTGCACACAACGTCTGTGTAACTTGCGACTGAACTAAGAGGTAGCTATTTTTTTTTTTTTTATTAAGGCACCAAAGGACAGGCAGACACAAATGTGCAAGACACAGGAAAAACAGGATCAGTATTCTAAATTCATGTAACCCTTTTTGTAGTTTGCTACCTGGCGAACAACGCAACCAACCAAGCATGATTGTAGAAGAAAAGGCACAATTTAAATATTGTGTGTTAAAGTTTGATTCATTCAGTCACTAAATATTCTGTCAGATCACTAAACATTGGACAAAAATCTGATTCATTAAATCACGAAATATTTTTCCAAATGTTGAAATATTGTGTCCAATCGTTGAATATTGTGTTAAAGTCTGATATATATTTTTGTTCGATGGCCAAGGTCTGTGGAATATTCCTGAAGCCAGTCTATAAAACGTGACAAACTCTATTGCAAATTCTCTGATGTCCTTTCTTCACTCTTTGAAAACCCACGTTCACGAGGATCATTCCTACTAATACAGCAGTTGACGCTAATACTCATTGTAATAATAATGGTAGTGATCATTTTTCTAGATTAAAATCCAGAAAACGTAAAAATAAAAACAAAACAAATAAAAGCGTAAAATAATCCTGCGTTCTTGACAAAAGACAGGAAAGTGCTGAGACACTGGCAGGAAGCAGCTTACGTAAGAATAGAAAAGAGACAAATGCAATGCAAAAGGAAAACAAAAATACACTAACTGTTTTCAGTGTTTTTTCTCATACCGGCAACAGCAACAATAGCAACCAGAATAATAACAATAACGGAAAGCAAACGAAAATGGTGAAATGTAACATTTACTGTTCAATTCAATTTATCACTAAATATCTAAAATCATTTCATGTTCAACGAACGCAAAATAGAAATAAGTATTAGAGTAAAAAGTTGAACGACAAGTGAATTTGAATTAGTGATACAGCAGAGATGACAATGATTCATCAGTTATCAACAAACAAATCAGATATCCTGACAATGCAAAACGACCTTATCTTCCACAAAGGACATTTCTTGCACATGTGTCCTTCAGCCATCAAATGATGTGTTGGCGTATATAACATAAGCTGAGATTGTCGTTAAACTTCTTATATTAAGGATCTCTTTTGCTAGAAATGAAAATAAAAAAGTATATTAATTACAATAAGGCCACCTTTAAGAGTGCAAAGGGTCCCACACTTAATAAGGAAAATATTTCTTTAGCCGAAAAAATATTCCTTTTGTCGATATGCTGTACTCATTATCATAACTGACGTGGTTTCAAACGTATTCCCGAGTCTCCTCAATGGAGTTACTGACTACGATCTCTCGGTTACTTACTGATATTATGAGTCTCAAAAACGGCGGATATTTAAAAAAAATATATATATAATAATAAAAAGACATGGGCTGCAAGTGGCAAAATGCAAGATGACACGTCCTCTTTCAGTTAAGCTTTATGAATATATTCTGTACTATGTCAGTGTCGATAGATTCTTTCTTTACTATAATTTTTACTCATCATGAAAGCGGATTAATCTTCGACATTTAGAACTGCCATTCTATTGCTTAGCAAGATTCCAAGGAAAAGAAGACCAATATGTGAAAACTGAAGGAAACCTCAAAGAGAAGTGAAATAAGGCTGTGCAATTAAAGAAAGATAATATACACATGATTATACAGTTTTCAAAAGAAAGGAACCAACCACTTCGAGCATTTTTGTCTAGAAGATAAACCATCCGGAATGCTGCAGATATCAGCCAAGAGGGCAATATTCCAGGTAAAACAAATATCTGAATCAAAACTGTCATTTATGTAAAATTAGGAAGCCTAACAAACAACAACACAGTCGAAGGTAACATCAAACGTGATCAAATACCCAGAATTATTGCAAAAACAGTGCTGCCCATACAATGAGACTTGAGACTCGAGACTCATTGATTGGGAGCCTATAATTATAGTACGAGATCGGCTAATCAAAAAGTTTTTAGTTTTGCTCAACGTTCAACTTCATCCTTCACCGACAACACTAGTCACTAATCTGTCATATATTTCCGCTATGGTTAGCAGACACTTTACTGAGCACTAATATGAATGAATTTACGTAGGGTTATTAGGGTTCAGGTCCTTGCACTAGGGCTGGAAGACAATTCAGTGAATTTTGCACCTAGGGAGAGTGAATAATTGCAACAAGAGTTGCAGCTATCAAAACTAGCAGTCACGTAGTTTGCAAAGGTAAAAACAAAAAAGGAATCAAAGCACTACGCTATGGAACTCCAAAGATAAAAGGTCTAGGCTGATTAGAACCGTTATCAGTGATAATTATGGCTCCCCATCTCTATGGAAAAGCTAAAATCCACGGAAACCCGATCATACACTCCCCTATGCTCTTTACATCATTATAGAGGTCCGTACCCAATGCCCAGATTACTCAAGTCAGTCGTTCACATGGTTACAGAAGAAGACATTTCTGCATACTTGAAGTACAATTCATGTTTTTTTTTTTTTTTTTTTTACTCAACACAAATACACGTAAAAGCAGATTGTGTATATATATATATATATATATATATATATATATATATTATATATATATATATATATATATATATATATAATATATATATATATATATATATATATATATAATATGTGTGTGTATGTAGAAGGCCATTACAAATGATAGATAAAACGCACGGAGGGCGCCCAAGACAACGGAAATACCAACACTGAAAAAAAGATAGCTTTCACTGAATAGCAAGACGAGTATTTTCATTCCTTTAAATTGCCACAAACTGGAGACACTCATGAAATCTAACGTGTAATTATAAAAGACTTTAAGTGTTGGTAGGACTCGCAATAAACCGCTAGCCACAGTAATAAAATGAAATGAATAATAAGTAGTGCTAAAAAAAAGCTTGGGCGGATTTTGAACCATGGAGCTGCCCAGACCGGTAAAATCCGCCTTTGCCAATGAAAGACAACTTTCGGAAGACGGGGGGAAAAGAAATCCATTTTATAACGGTCGAGGTTTTGACAAATAACTCTTGCTTTCCTCCATTTTTTATTACTATTTTTGAAATATTATCAACTGTGGCTTTATGAAATGTCTAGCAAAAATATTTTCATCTTTAAGTAAAAGCGGAAACAGCAGAATAAAAAACGTTAAACGGAAGAATAGAAAGGGCCGAGAAAGATAATGAGATAA
The DNA here is from genome assembly GCF_015104395.2 of Macrobrachium nipponense. Taxonomy (NCBI): domain Eukaryota; kingdom Metazoa; phylum Arthropoda; class Malacostraca; order Decapoda; family Palaemonidae; genus Macrobrachium; species Macrobrachium nipponense. Next base: position 69,369,216 of record NC_061110.1, on the reverse strand, counting down.
CGTAACTAAAAAACCAGGCAATTATGAAACGCGACCGTTTATTTCTTTCATTCTTCTGTTTTTTGCCACTCTCTATTGCTCCATTTTCTATTTCCGGCCAGGTTTCTCATTCATACGGTTAAGGCACCTTCATCATGACTCAGTGCAGATACATGCATACGTAAGTATATACATATGTATATATGCATGCATATGTATTTATATATATATACTACATACATTATACATATATATATATATTATATATATATATATATATATATATATATATATATATATATATGGGATATTGTGTGTTATAACGAGAGGCACAGACAGGGACAGAGACCAGATGAGAGAGAGAGCGAGATAGACTTACAATTTTGTAACGTTTGAAAAAATATTCACATCAAGCGGAAAAAACATTGAATATACGAACTCTTCCATTACATTTTTGATCACGTATTTCAGCCGTAGGGAATTTTTGTTGTCAGTGTTTGACTTGCAAAGAATTGGTCTTGCTGATTCCATCACACTTTTCATTTTGTAAAAATAGGTTTGTGCATATGGTGGGCACAGAGGGCTGTGACGTTATTACTAACAATTTCTCCCGATTTCTTAGAAATCTTTTCAACATCTTCAACACAGATTAAAACCAGAACTATTCCCCTGGTTTAATTTTTTTTATTCTTTAAATAGATTTACATAATAACTACTCAGAAAGAATCAGATTAAAGGGACACACTGAAACAGGAGGTAGAGTATGAATAGAAAAGTAAGCGTGAGTACTTTTGATTTGTAACACAAAAAGGAACAAGTTAATTCCAATTTGAAAATTGGATTCCTGCCTTATGGAACGTAATGTGAGATTCTGGATTATTTTATTTATCATACAAAAATAAAGATTATCAAAGAAAATTCTACCTCGGAAACAATTGTGAAAAATTAATTTTGCGTAATCCATCTATTGTTTACTCAGAAAAAAACTGAGAATGATAAGCGAGTTGCATTGCACCAAGTCATCATGTTGCGTCCATATTTGCATAACTAATTTAAAATCCAAGGGTAAAGTACTTTTCAAATATCAGCTACATCCTATTCAAAACGGCCACTTATGACTGTACAAGTGACCTTCCAGAGAAACGCTGTGCCCTGATCTTATCTGTTTTAGCAAATACCTCCTAATCTTCGTTGCACAAAACGCGTCCAAGAATACTTGCATATTTAACTGTCGCCTCTTTTTTAACGCTGTTTTCTCTCCTTGTGGAGCATTAGCCAAAGTGCTCAGAATCGAACATTGTTCTCCTGTTGGTATCGAAGAAGCCTTTGCATTTCTATTATAACTTACATGCAAATAAATGAAATTGGCTTCATGGTGCGATTCTGTAGCATTCTGTAAAGCTGCATTCTTCTATCCTTATTTGGAAAATAATCTTTAACCTTTTTCCAAAAATCTAGAAAGAGACTCAGATATATTTCCTATGGAAATAGTTCGTTACTGAACTTTCTCATTTTCATAATGAGATCCGAGTACAGAATCACTCTGCCACTCACCCCACTATCGTCGATTGTCCCTAATTCATGGTGGACGATGGGGTCACTACGTCCCAGCGTCTATAGTAACTGATTGCACCTTGTACAAGGCAGTAGATTCACCACATTCCAAAGCCTCTAATGAATAACGGCTCCCGTACAAGGAGTGCTAGCAGTAGGGTCGCCATGTTTGCACACCTATAATTGTGGTTTATACTCACACAGAGTAGGCATAGATGTCACCACATTCCTGTGTCTATAATAGGCAATTGCGCAATGTTATTATTATCATCAATTATTGTTATTATTATTATTTCAGTAAATGAAACCTATTCACATGGAACAAGGACACAGGGACCATTGACTTGAAATTCATGTTTCCAAAAAATGTTGGTTTCAACGTCCCACCAAAGACCCCACACTACAGCAGTGACTGATCATGATAAGGAACCAGTGATTTTTCATTGCCCTGGGGAAGGCACGAACCACGATAACTGAGTGGCAACCACGGCACTAACCACTATACCAGCGGACCACCTGGCGTATGTTGGGATTACAATAACCCTACAACTATAATGCCAGATTGCACCGTATAAAAGGAGGATGTTGAATCGCTAAGTTCCTGCACCTCTACATAAGAGGACTGTAACTGGTCACTTTACCCTGACCCCTATAATGGGTAATCTCACCTTGTACACCCCATGACTATAATGGCTGATTTGACCTTTTCATTAGTGAGGAGTGGAGTTACCATATGTCTACACATAGAATGGCTGATTAACCATATACAATGAGGATGGTGGCATTACCACATCCATACGGTTATAATGGCTGACTGCACCTTATGCAAATAAGACTGCCAATTCGTCTCTATAGGTATAATGGGTTACTGGACCTTCACATGAAGAGTGGTATCGTCGCAACATTCATACCCTTCTAGTATATGATCGTATTTTAAGTAAAGAGGACAGTTTGATCGCCACATCCCTTCTCCTGGGCTGTACAGGAAACGTGCGTCTGCTTTTTCTTCATCGCCGCTGGGATTGATGTTTGATCTCTAGCTGGTAATACTGTTACGAACCACATCACAAATATATATATATACATATTATGTGTGTATACTATATGTATGTATGTATGTATGTATGTATGTATGTATGTATGTATGCATGTGTATATATATAATATATATATACATATTTAAAACTCTTGCTCAGTTCAGATGCAATATGGTGTCACCTATATTCTCGGACCAGAGGAGCACGATAACTAATACGAAAAGTCATTTGCTAGATCTCTCCTGATAGCACAGAAAATAGAATAATGGCATTCGTGAATTTGCAGTTTTCCATGTGCTTTGTTTTGGCATTAAGAATTTATTAAAAAACTATTAAGAAAAACTTTGCCCCAAAAAATGTACTTTCTCCTCCATAAGAAAACGAAAGCAATACTTTCCTCCACGGTATAATGGGGAAATATAATAAAATGTGTCGTGCTTCTTTTTCTGTCGTAAAAACAGAGGTGCGAGGTGGGAATTTACTTTCCAATGCACGGGGGCAAAAATTAAGGCTAATAAAAGATCACGATGAAACTAAGAAACGAGAAATTTCTCTGAGAAATTATTAAAAATGTGTCAGAATTGAACAAGAGGAGGACTGACCATTTTCTTCATGGTTTACTACTTTCCCTGTCGTATTCTGCCTTTTCCCTTTGCGTGATAGCATGTATTCGAATATTCATGAATTGTATTCGCTCATAATTAAGAATTTTTTTGCAGCCACTCAATGATCATCGGAGCTGTGAAGGCCGACAGTCTTCAGTTAGTCAGTAACTTCAGATCTCATCTGCTGTTTCTCAATTTCCAATAAAAAAAAGTGTTGCCCTTCATTCTTTTCATATGCATATATTATACATCGTAGGTGAAGAAAAATCTTTCTTTATTCACACAAAAGTGCTGAACTGTAACACAATGTCTATCAGCATTATCCGTGTCTAATTTTAGAGTTTCACCAACCGGCCATCGTTGAGTGATTCGAACTCACATATTCTAAATATTTGCTTTACCTGAAACAGCCAACATATTTTCCAGTATTATAATGGAATTCAGAACATCACAAGCGAGATAGTTTCATAGAAATGATCGGAACTCAGTGCAACTGGAACCGTGGGACGCTGACCCCCATTCACATTCTGTAGCTATTTTGTAATCCAAAAGAAATTATCAGGTATTTTCTGTATCTGTATCATAAAACGTCTGCTACTTATATTGTGGCGTAATCTCAGACTATTCAATAAATCAAATGAAATCAGATATAATAACTATTCAAGACATTTTTAAACACGACTGTATTTTACAAAACGTGGAAATATATCAGAGTTGCTGAAAACTTTTGTTCTATTGCAGACCATGAACAAATAGACTGCATGTATCATTTATCGATTTAAGGCCAATTTATCTAAGGAGAAGACAACGACCTTCAGCTCACTACCAATAATGAACCACAAAGCCTCTCAATCCAAAGTTGATATTTCGAGCCGGCTGAATCTTTTGAGAGAGAGAGAGAGAGAGAGAGAGAGAGAGACAGAGAGAGAGAGAGAGAGAGAGAGAGAGAACAGTATCATTTTTCCATGTGACAAACTTCCCCCTTAAGGATGAATCTCACATCTGGTTAGGAATACAAAAAAAACAATAATCGTGCTTATATATATATATATATATATATATATATATATATATATATATATATATATATATATATATACACACATATATACTCCACCTAATAAAAGGCGTTTTTATGGGCTCCTATTATTAGATATATATATATATATATATATATATATATATATATATATATATGTGTGTGTGTGTGTGTGTGTGTGTGTGTGTGTGTGTATATAAATGTGTGTGCGTATGTTTGTGTATGTTTGCAAAAAGTTCCACGACGAGTTCACTTCTAAGGAGTAATAATTCTTAATTGTAAAATATCAACCAAAATTAGAATGTTACTGAACTAATTCCAGGTGTGAACCAGTCGCTACATTAGAAGTAATTCTACTAAACGAAGTAATTCATAAGATTATGAAAAGGATGAAGATACAACAGGAGGAAATTCTTCACAGCATCCCAAAATTAGAAGTACTAAATATCACACTGCTAAGAATCCAGGATAACCAGCTTTTGGAGAAAAATGAAATCGCTCCAGCGTAACGATGAAACATATATTTATTTTTGCTTTCCAAACTACGAAGTGGAACAAAATCAGAAACCATAACGAAAAGAATTTTCATTTCACGTTTTGACAGTGTACCAAATTGTTGTTCTATGTGTGTCAGCAAATGTGAAAGGAAAGGCTTTCTGGGGCGTGTGAAGCGAAACGCTGTCAGCTCGAAATCTTTAGTATAAAAAAAAAAATTACAGTGTGAGTACTAGTAAACAGATGACGCATGTTTACAATCAAAACTTAGGATGGCCTCGAAGAGGTAACCCTCATTTCATCAATGTTACTAAACCAAAGGAGCATCAGCGTCATATATCCAAGTGCCTTCATCAATCAACTGCATTGTAATTCAAGACTTAACAAGTGCAAGTTAGCCTGAATAACATATGCATAATAAAAATTACGAAATTACATACAGATGGTGATCCCACACTGAAGTAATGTAAACAATTATTTTTCAACCACACACAATTGCTTTGAAGATTCTGAGTAACACTTCATCAAACAAGTGTCACACAATTTTGAACTTGCCCAGTTAACTTCTCACTTAACTTTCAGCTGAAATGGAAATGTCAAGACTAAATAAATCACTTATCCATTTGCATTGAAATCTGCATTGGAAGGTAATGAAATTTAAAGGACATTACATTGTTTTCAAGGGTTTGTTTAATTATATTAACGTATATATATAAACAATGATTTACATATGCTTTGTATATCCGTAATTAATTACACCTAGTTTAAGTACGTGAGAGCTCGTGTATATACATACACACACATAAACACACACCCTCACACACGCATACGTATATATATATATATATATATATATATATATATATATATATATATATATATATATTGTAGGAAGCCCACTAAAATTCGGAAAAAATTGAAAGTTTTATTTAAGCTTTCGGAGAGTACATTCTCTCCCTCTTTCAGAAAGAGAAATAAAAGTTACATAAACTGAAAACAACGGTCAAGGTAAAAGAAATAACATACAAGCATATGGTTGTATCAGAATAACTAGCCTACGGTGGTTTGCCAATCTTGTTAAACAACTTAGCTATACACTAACTACATGCTTTGTCATAATTGCATTACAGAAAAGGTCCAGTTTAAAATTACTCTTATATATATTCATAGCGTCAACATTTTGAATGAAAATAGATTCTAAAAGTTTTCTTTTTTCAGTGTTATTAACAACCTTTATGTTTTTCATTTTGTCTAGGTTAACCATATGATTTTTACTTTGTCTATGTTGAAACAGGGCGTTGTTTTCATCACCTTTCCTTAATGAGTCACGATGTTGTCTTTTTCTTCTGTCAAAATCAATCGTTTCACCTATATAAGTTTTATTACACTCTTGACAGGGAATTTCGTAAATGCATCCTTGTGTTTTGTCTACATTTTTAACATTATTTGTTGGGTACTTTTTAACAGTGTTTGTATTCTTATATACTGGGACAATGTTGCAAAATTTCAAATATTCGTTTAAAGTCCAGGGTTTGCTTTGGTTTGTGGTAAGACTAAAACAGTATTATTATTACCTAGGAAGCTCCTTTTCTCCCTTGCTACATAATATATTCTACGTGCCTTAAAATGCGCCCTTTGAATAAAATTTGTATTGTAACCAAGTACAGTGAAAACATTTTTGATATGATTGATTTCAGTATCTAAAAATTCAACATCACAAAGTTTATACGCTCTCAAGAATATATTAGAAATAACACCTATTTTGACATCGTCTGAATGGCACGCACGTGCGTGACAGCTCGTATATACATAAACGCATACATACATATCATAATCTTATATATATTATATATCTATATATATATATATATACATATATATTATATATACATATATATATATATAGTTATGTATAAATTATTTATAACGACTGTTATTAGTATGAGGAGAAGGGCGACTGAGACAAATGCAAGAGACATGAGGAAGGATTTTGATTGAAAACGTGACACAAAGGGATTGCTTGGAAGAGAATTTAGACGAGGAGCGTGTGAGTACGCTTGTGTTTATTTGCAGGTCAAGAGTCTGATTAAGTAATATAGTAGGTATATATATACATATATGTATGTATGTATGTATACATATATGCATATACGTATATGTATATAAGTATATATATATATGCATATATATATATATATATATATATATATATATAAGCATACTACAATGAGGCTATTCTGTTACATATCACATATTGCATATCCATACTCATACGTATGTACCTACATATATATATGTATATATATATATATATATATATATATATATATATACACATATATATATGTGTGTGTGTGTATGTTCGTATACTGTAATAAGGTGATTCATTTACATTTAACTACTATTGCGATAGATGTAATTACTGGCCTAGGTAGTGGTAATGACTTGGAATTCTATTGCACTGTATCATAAGGGAGGGCATTTAGTATAGGACTCTGAACCCCTTGGGAAAGCTATGCCTGTGGAGGAGTAGATGAATTTTTCTTCTTAGGCCATATATCATTTCTATTTGTTGCGGTCTGTTGCAAGGGTAGTAAGCGGTACAGTCTGTCTGCTCTGGGTATTTCTTATGGTTTGGGAGTCAGCTGTGTTGCACCCTTAGGCCTAGTTGGGCTTAATTATGTAATCTGATTACCTTTGGACAGGAAATTTCCACATTATGGCAGATTCGTCTCTTTGCAGGAGGCCAGTGATAATCACATTCTTTCTCCTGTAGAATTCTAATAAATAATAGAATTCTCAAATTATGTACAAAAATCAAATAAGTAAAAGAAAACTTTCAATTTCATAATAACATCATGGATATTTGTGGAATCTGAACAGACAATGTTATTATTTTTGTATGGCGCCATAAAAAGGTTCAATCGAAGATTCATATCAAGCCTTTAAGAGTGGAAATTGCAGTTGGGAAAAGGTATTGTGATTTACACATTTTAAGTGCACTTAAACACTGTTTACACTGGGTAGATAAAACTGTATTATTTCCTACACATTATAATTTTTTCTGTTATGTCCGTGTGTTTCATGTTTTGTGACGTTTTATTGCTTTTGACATTTTTCCATATTTTTCTATGCTTTTTCCATTCTCATTTTGTTTTATTAACTTCAGTATTTTTTATTGATTTTATGGGGAATTTATTTATTGGTTGCATATGACAACATTCTCAAGGGTTGCTGAGAGAGAGAGAGAGAGAGAGAGAGAGAGAGAGAGAGAGAGAGAGAGAGAGCGGCTGGTTGTTTCGTCTGTTGTCTCGGGTTGTTTGCGTTCAGCGATAGGAATGGTCTTGGATGTTTTGCGTATTTATTATAACGTATTATGTTTATTATTGTTGTTAAGCTAGTATGGGAAAGGTTTGTTCATATTTTTTTTTTTTTTTTTTTTTTTTTTTTGCATTTTGAGAAAGAGAGAGCGTGAGAGAGAGAGAGAGAGAGAGAGAGAGAGAGAGAGAGAGAGACAGACAGACAGAGAGAGAGAGTGTGAATGATGAATGGGTAGTTGACAAGTGAACTGCTTGTTTGGTGGGTGTTTTGGCTCGTTGAGTGGCTCAGTCGCCGAGCATTCGGAGAGTCGGGAGCAGTCAGTCAATGAAGGCATTCGGAGTGAGAGGTAGTCAGCCTGTGTGCATTTCACATAAGTTTTGGGCATTCAGTAATCAAGTTCTGTCCTGCTTGTGTCCATCTGGGGTTGTCGAGTTGGTGAGCAATTTGTCGTGTTTGTGTTTGTGAAATGTTGTATATTCTTGGTGCTTGTTTGGTGTTTTTTTGGTGTTTGTATTCAGCAGTTTGTTGGTGAGAGATGGTTTGGTGTTTGGCAATTAGCTAGTGGCAGTGGAATATGTTTTTCGACGGCCATACAGCGTTGAAAGCACAGCTTCTCGCCCTGATTGTTAAAAGTTTCCTTGTGAGTAAATGTGTTTGAGTTTTTGCTTTGCTGAACCAAGTGTCCTTTAAGTAGTTAAAGTAAAATAATGTGTGGCTGGGGGAAATTTGTAAGCCAGGATTGATTATCATAAATGTGGGGAGGTCTTGCCTGCTTGCTTAGCTTGTGATCCCGCCACAATTTATTACATTTAACACTTGTGAATTAATTTGATATAGTTATATTTCTTTTCAAATTTCAATTGTTGTTTAACAGTTTGAATGTTACATGAATAATTTAATTTCTCGATTAATTCATTTTCTTGATAAATTAACTTTTATTTAATTTTGTTTGATAATTAATTCAAGAATTAATCAAACTTTGTGTTGTTTTCAAGTAATAGCAAATTTCCCTGAGATTATCAATTACACATAAATTTTGAATTTAAAAATAAATTTTTGTATTTAGAATTTTTATAAGTGTTTTATTCACCATCAGCTAATTTTATTTTTTATTTTATTTAGGTAGAAATATAGTGGTAATTGTGCTGTTTTCCTTCAACTTTAGACATTTGATGCCCTTTAATTAAGATTACCTCACACCAGTTTTAATGAACTTAGTCCGATTTTTTATATGATTCGTAAGTTTTAAAGGGATCAGTGTTACCTTTAGAGTATTTAGTCGTCTTTTATCTGTGATGAAGGTTCAGGTGTCTGGCTGTTGTGAGGTAACTATTTCTTTTGATTGGTAAGTGTAGTAAACAGATACTTGGCCACTTCACCACAAGTATAAATGATGCCCAGAGAATAGAGAGGGAAAACTAATCACATTATCACTGTAGTTTATACTGGTGGCGTTAGGGATATATTTTGTTAAGAGAGTGACCATATAGTTGTTTGTTTTTGCATTCTATTGTATTGAATGTTATTTGAGTACCTTAGAGAAAAATGGCTCCGTTCGATGCTACAGAATTTTTAGCAGCTCCTTCCATCAAAGAGTTATCTGAAACAACTCTGATTAAGGCACAGTTTATTGCTCTAGCAGTAGTATGTGGTGGTCATATGTATAGTAGCATGATGAAGGCACAAATCAGATGCATTCCCATGCAAGCATTGATAGACTCTGGTACAATAACTGATGAAGATGGGGTAGAACTAGCTCAAGAGTTGTTGAATGTAGCACAGGCTGATCTTATAAATAAGCAAGAAGAAAAGAAAGAGAAAGGTGACACAGAGTTAGAGCTTAGATGCATAGAAGGAGAAGAAAGTTTGACTTTGCTGAAAATGCAAACAGAAAGAGAAGAGAGAGAGACACAAGAAAGAAGAGGAAGAGAAGAAGAAAAAGCAGCAGAAGAAAGAGAAAGAGTAAAAGAGGAAATAAAAAGAAAAAGATTTGGAAGGGAGATGGAATTGATAAGAGCTAGATCCACATTACCTGTTACACTGTCTAACCCTAACCAAGGTAATCAAGATCCTGTATTTGACGTAGTAAGAGTGCAGAATTTAATCCTTAAGTTTACTGAAGAAGCTCCAGATGAGTTCTTTGATCACTTTGAGAAAGTGGCTTCAGGTATGGGATGGCCAGAAGATAACTGGTCAGTTTTGTTACAAAGTGTCTTGATTAGTAAAGGGAGAAGTGCTTATTTAGCCTTAACAGCCGATCAATGTATAGACTACAAGGTACTCAAACATAATGTACTACAAGTCTATCAGATAACCCCAGAAAACTACAATGAAAGATTCAGAAATATAAGAAAAGATGAAAAGGTAAATTTCTTGGATCATGCTTATAAAGTGAGAAGATGTTTTAAAGGATGGTTGGAGGCTGCTAATATTACAACATTTGAAGATTTAAAGGAGCTAGTTATTTTGGAGCAATATTTCAAAGGGATCCCTGAACATATAAGATCCTATTTGAGCGAGAGAGAGAGGTTAAGAAACTTGATAAGGCTGCTACACTGTGTGAAGATGACAATATAATTAGAAGCAAGCGCAATTATAATGTTAAGTACCAGACTCAACAATGCACAGGTGTTAAGTCTCATCCAAATTTCAAGAACAATTTTATAATTGGGAAACCTACAAGTAATAATACCCCTCAGCTAGCTAATGTGAAATCCTCATCTAATAAGACAGTTGCAAAAGCCTAATGTTGTCTGTTTCAAGTGTGGAAGAGCAGGACTATTCAGTCAGGCATGTTACCAGAGTCATCAGCAGTCAAAGCCAGTTGTTCAAATAGTAAGAAGTGACCAGGTGAAGCACTGCTAAGAGCAGTGTGGGAACGAATCAGACTACAGGGAAGAATGAAACTAAACAAGCTGAGTGTTTTGCACCCAGTGGAAATGTAACCTCAAGCTTTTAAGCCATATGACTATGAGAGTACCCTGAGAACTCAAGGAGAAAATGTGCAGGTGCCTGCAAGATATTACAGGATACATGGAGCAACCATAGTGTGGTGGTAGTGTCACGCACAATAGTTCGTTCCCTCCACTGATCCAGAGTGAACACGAATCCGCGACTATGAAACCCCGAAGCAGTTGAACAGGTAACTAACGGAACATCCAATAGATGTTGCGCCGTCAGGCCAAGGAAGGAGGAGTGGGCAGCAGGTATTTTTCTTGAGCATAGAGTAAAGTATCCATAATCTATTAACGTTAATTAAGAGAGTGGTCGTAAACATTTTGTTGTTGACGATACTGGGTTTGAGTGTAAAATGTGCATTTAAGGAAATATGCGAAATAAATATGAGACTAAAAGTACTTGCTTAGGAACTTAGTATTTATGAAATAGATTATTAAATCTTTTGTACTGACATGACTGTCCACGAGATCGATACAAAACTTTCACCAACAGAGTTAACGGTGGTGTTCTGTAAGCAGCAAGCCACCTCTATATATATATATATATATATATATATATATTTATATATATATAATATATATATATATATATATATATAGAACATCTATATCGGCAAATTAGCAAAATTTTCAGTTCACTTACTTTATTGAGGTAGCAACCATACACACAGATACATGTCTATATACTTACACAATTCATTATTGGGCCAACCTCCTTAGAGAAGGCGGGCGATGTGGACAACAACACTAAAAAATTACGGCTATATATAATTTTCTTTTTTTACTAAATGTTAGCAACTAAAACAACATGAAATATTAGGATACTTTCACCAATATAACAGGTTCATATTTGGTGGAAAAGAGAAAGACAGAACCACTGAATATAACAAGACAAAGATAAGTAGAGAGAGAGAGAGAGATAACTTATTAAGTTCTTTTCTAGATTATGGTGTGAAGAAGCCTTGTGTTCTTATTTTCTTCCTAGCACCAGGTCTGTTATAAAATATCAGTTATTATCAATTTTACTATATTTCTTTCGTAAGGATATTTTCATCCTTGTTTTCAAGATGCATTGTAATAGAAAATAACTTAACTCAATTTCTGTGTTTCAAGAAGCAAAGTAGTTTTCTAGTGCCGATGTAGTTATAGCTAATTCTAATGTGTAAAAGAGTTAATATGTTATTGTAGGAATTTAACTTTTCTCTCCTGTGAAGTCAACTGCCGTGGTCCTTGCCGTTCCCTGACCATTTCCTGTCTTAGGGAGGGTTAGGAACCACTAGCTTCTACCTTTGCATTGGCGAGTTAAGTTGCCTAGTGTATGGCCATTCGTAGGCTGCAGCTTTTAGCTCCACTAATTCTATCAGGGCTTATTTCTTCTACCTTTTGGACCCCCTTTTAATATTCCAGCCTTAGTTTCTTAACTGCTGTGCTCTTATTCTGTCTCAACTTTATTACCTTAATCTATTTTCCTTCTTTTCTTGGAATGAAGCGCATTTTGTAATTCCCTTTATATCAAAATAGTAAAATAAAAGTAGTGATATTTACAAAATTTAAGTGATATATTCAAAATTTAAGGCTTATTTCAGTTTGACTAAATGTTAAACTAAAAAACCATCACATTTTTCCGACAATCTGGCAGATAACTTTGAACCAATATCACTTTTTTTTTTCATATAATTTTGAGATACTATAAATATTACTTTTCATTTTAAACCTTTGAAATATGCATGATCTTCCAAAGCATTAGCATTAACTGGTAATCAAGTAAAAGGAACATAACTAAAAACACGTGAGCTAGTGTCAATATTTTATCATTATTATTAGTATGATAATATATAATGAGTAGGATGTCCAGCCTCCATCTGTATCTGTGACCTCACACAGACGATCAGGTATGGAATCTACAGTTTATATTATGTAACAGAAGTGTGGGTTATGTATTTGATTTCCCTGGAACGTGTTTTACGCAGATATTTTTTTTTCTTTATCAAGCACGCTTCTGCAATACATTTTCTTAACCTTACATGTCATGTCGTTTTCATTGTTGTATTTATTATTTGACGACATTATTGACTCTATAATTGGTTTTAAATTGCTACAGTTTCTTCGTTACACATTTTGAGAGGCACAGTATTTAATTGTTGTCATTATCATCCGTATTAAACAGTATTATTTACATTTGTGTTCTAAGGATGGGTTCACACCAAATGCGTCGCCTTATATAAAAATGGGGTTGTTAAGATTGTTACTTTATTTCTATATTGGATTTCAATTTACGAATCAAGTTATGCTCTAATAAAATTGTACTCCTTTATATCTGATTTTCACTTTTATATAGGACAAAATTTAGTATAATTAAATTTCGTTTAACCTTTTCTTTGTATGCATATGATATAAATTTAAAATCTTAAAACTTACCTATAGTTTTTGAAAATCATTATGGTTGAGTAGTTGATTATTATATATAATACATAAAATTTCTCTTGATGTCTCAGCTAATTCATTTAGAATTATATCTTTTAGTTATTATGTTAAATTCAATAACAATAAAATGTAGCTTAGAAAAATGGCCATTTTTTGCTCAGTTCCAATTGCCCGCCTGTAGTTAGTAGTGGTACCTCGACATACGAAAGGCTCAACTTATGAAAAACTCGAGATACGAAAGCAAATACAAAAAATTTTACAGCTCTACATACGAAAAGTTTTCAAGATACGAAAGGTTGTTGCTGTAAAGTCCCGAGATTCGCCCGGACCACCGAGAACAATTTTAAAACTCCCACGCCGCCAACTGAGTAAACTCGCCACCATCCTCCCGCTCTCCCATTGGTTCCTGATGCTAGTCACCCCATAAGGTCCTGCTCTCCTATTGGTCAGCATCTACCCCTTGTGCTTTAAGTATTCTATTGGTAAAAGGATGCTTTAAATTGAAAAACTTATTCATGCAATACATTTAATAAAAAAAAAAAAGCATTAGGTAAAGATAGAATAAAGAATAGAAATGAATGGTTATTATACTGTTTGGTAGTTTCAGTAGTTGAAGAGAGATAATGAAAATTTATGGCTTACTGTGTAAAGTGATTGCTTGGCGATCGTTCGATATTCGTAAGTGCTAGATGTAAACAGAAGTTTGGAAGCTTTTTTTTGTTTGTTTATTATACGTAGTTAATGGTTACTTAATAATTAAATTTGAAATGAGTACATGCAATACATTTAATAAAAAAAATTGTGAATTAGATATCATAAAATATAAAATAAATCAGACTGCCAACAAATACGTATTTTTTAGAATTCTTCTTCTGTTTTATTATTACGTTACGTATATGTATGTTTCATTATAGCTGTCAGTAACTCGGTATCTCTATTAGGTAAAGATAGAATAAAGAATAGAAATGAATGGTTATTATACTGTTTGGTAGTTTCATTAGTTGAAGAGAGATACTAATGAAAATTTATGGCTTACTGTGTGCTAGGAAAAATGATTGCTTGGCGTTCGTTCGGTACTCGTAAGACGGGTAAGAGCTAAATGGAAACAATCGATTGGAAGGTTTTTTTTTTGTTTGTTTGTGTATTATAGTTAATGATCAATAAATAATTATTTGAAATGAGTACATACTGATTATTTATACATTTTATTGGCATATTCTAAGCTTTTAGCTCTTAGGTTTAGATGTCAGAATCATAGACTAGGCTACAGTAGCAACCGCTAACATAGGCTAAGCTTATGCAGTAAAAATGGGGTTGAACATTACATGCAGTTGAATATTACTCAAGTATGTACAGTATTTTGCCTTTTTGGAGTCATATTTCTTCCGTCGGATCGGCGTCGTAACCCTAGAACATGTGTTTTAGGCCTGGAAATATAATTTACTGGGGTGTTTTTGGAGGGCTTGGAACGGATTAGCCATTTTACATGTAAAATGTGGTCCAAGATACGAAAACTTCATGATACGAAGGGCGCCTCGGAACGGATTAATTTCGCATCTCGAGGTACTACTGTATTGTTTTTCTTGTAGACAAAAAGGTAAATAAAGGATAAGACGATAAGAGCCCAAACAAATAAGATACATACTGCAAAAAGATCCGTACACGAGAGAGAGAGAATATTTCAGCAATTTATAACACCTAGAAACAAGGCATGATTAAAAATCTTTCAGAATGTTTCCTGCTATATTTTGATAAATCGAAATATCTCTTGTGAAATATTGAAAATCAAGGAAAAAGCGAGAGATGTAGAGGATAGTATATGAACTGGGTATTCCAGTTTGAAGAAAATGTGGCCTTACCTGGCCTTGGCAGCAGCTGTTGTGTGACGTTGTTGTCTAGATGTTGTTTGAAATACGGAGAGAAGTCTAACACAAGGATAGCCATGATGTTTATAGGCTGCCTATTCACTGGTGAGGTTCCTCCTAATTACCGATGATGGAGGTGAACAGCCCAAGGAAATGGAATTGAACGAGAGAATTTCGGCCTTGCGAGACACCATCCAGTACCAGAGAGAGCAGCAAGTAAACTTGGACAGGATAATTTTTCAGCTGCAACAGAGGCTTGACTACAATGAAGAGACTCAGAAGGCGGGCGGAAAGGAAGAAAGCACTCGTGTGATCCAGATAACTCAGGTGGTGTTGCAACAACAGGCCTGGCATGAAAGGGCCCACTTATTCGAAGGTGAGACGTTGTTTCTGAAGGAGAACGATCAAGTGAAGATGGAAAAACAGCAGCTGGAAGACAAGATTCTCAAGACAGAATAAAATCAGCAGTTGATGGATTAAAAAGGAAATTGGGCAGAGAAACGATGCCCTATGTGAGAGGATAAGGGAACCAACAGTGCAATTGCCAGGTTGAGAGGCAAGAGAAACTGCTACGACAGAAGGAGAAGGACCTGCAGATATAGACCGAAGAAGCGACGCGGATGGCGAGGCTTGTCCAGGAACGAAAGGACTCGACCGAAAAGCGGTAATCCGACAGGAAAGACGCCGAGGTCAGGTTCCAGCTCCTGCCGAAGGAAGTGGAAGACCTCATGAAGGAAACGTGTGGACTCCATTATGAAGCTCAGGTTGCGAAACTGAAGAAAAACGAGCTGAGGTGCCTTCTAGAGGAAGGAAATCATCGCTTCAAGTCGCTGGATAGGAAGACCGGCGTCCAGGGCGAACGGAACGACCAGTTGGAAGATGAGGTTCGACAGCTCCGAGGAGGGAAGGAGAAATTGGATTGCCAGCTCAAGAATCTCCGGGGGAATTACAGATGCCTGAAGAGGGTCAAGTGGAAAATGAAGGAGCAGTTATCCATCTTCAAGGAATGGCGCGACCAAGTCTAAGCTGGCCTTGCGAAGAGGGATCAGATGTCAAAAATTTGAGGAGAATGTTTGTTGTATGGAAAGATTTTTTTTTTATTTAAATCAAAGTTTATTTACAAACTGCGATTTTCATTTACACAATAATTTTTTGCAGCAAATTTTGTTATTTACATAATAATTCGAGTTTAACTCGAATTTAAAGGACTTCTTCCATAAATCCTTGTTACAATTGATTTTAGTTTGCAATGGATTTTAGGTGCCCCGGGACAGGCGGTGTCCCGGGACGGGCGGGCGGGGCCCGCTACGTGTCCAGGGACGGGCAGGCGAGGCCCGCCACGTGTCCAGGGATGGGCAGGCGAGGCCCGCCAGGTGTCCCGGGACGGGCGGGCGAGGACCGCCAGGTGTCCCGGGACGGGCGGGCGAGGCCCACCAGGTGTCCCGGGACGGGCAGGCGTGGCCTGGCAGGTGTCCCGCTAGGGGCGGGCGAGGCCCGCCAGGTGTCCCGGGACGGGCGGGCAGGTGTCCTGGGACGGGCGGGCTTGGCCCGCCAGGTGTCCAGGGACAGGCGGGCGAGCCCCGCCAGGTGTCCCAGGACAGGCAGGCAAGGCCCGCTAGGTGTCTCAGGACGGGCAGGCCCGGTGTCTCGGGACGGGCGGGCAAGGCCTGCCAGGTGTCCCAGGACGAGCGGGCGAGGCCTGCCAGGTGTCCCGGGACGGGCGGGTGAGGCCCGCAAGGTGTCCCGGGACGGGCTGGCAAGGCCAGCCAGATGTCCCGGTACAGGCGGGAGAGGCCTGCCAGGTGTCCTGGGACTGGCGGGCGAGGCCCACCAGGTGTCTCGGGACGGGCGGGCAAGGCCCGCCAGGTGTCCCAGGACGAGCGGGCGAGGCCTGCCAGGTGTCCCGGGACGGGCGGGTGAGGCCCGCAAGGTGTCCCGGGACGGGCTGGCAAGGCCAGCCAGATGTCCCGGTACAGGCGGGAGAGGCCCGCCAGGTGTCCCAGGACGGGCAGGCGAGGCCCACCAAGTGTCCAGGGACGGGCGGGGGCCCGCCAGATTCTGAAGAAAGTTTTTAAGAAACTACAAGAGGCAGGGTTAATAGTCAACCTAGAGACCTAGAGAAGTGAGTTTGGGAAGGCGTCTGATCAGTATCTTGGGTTTGAAGTTGGGAAAGGCCTTCTTGCTCAAGTAAATGCTAATGTAGAAGGTATCTGTACGGCTACCCCACCTACTACTAGGAAATTGCTACAAAGATTTTTATTGTTGTTTCTGTCCAAATTTCTCAGCCGTAAAAGTTCCCTTGACAGACATAAGTAGTCCCAAATCTAAGTTTGTATGGACTCCAGAATGTCAAGAATCCTTTGAGAAGGTAAAAGCCATTTTAACTTTGAGACCAGTGCTTCAAGCTCCAGGCTTTAATAAAAAATGTGTGATACAAGTTTATGCCTCTGAATGTGGAATTGGAGCCGTTCTACTTCAGGAAGATGAAAATAATATTTTTCATCCCATGTGTTTCTGTCTTCAAAACTGAAAAAGCATCAGAAAACCATAGAAACGGAAACTCTAGCCTTAATTACAGCATTGAAAAAGTTTGAAGTGTATGTGAAGAGACCTAGTAATGAAGAAATTCTAGTATTGTCTGATCACAACCCCCTATCCTTTATACAGTGGATGAAAAATCATAATCAAAGGTTAACAAGGTGGTCTCTGTGCCTGCATCAATATATTTTAAAGGAGCGGTACATAGCAGGCAAGAACAATGTAGTTGCCGATTATTTATCCGTTGTGAATTGTTGGATTCAACCCCAGGAAAACTAATTTTCTAGGGGGAGGAATCTTTTGTTGTGGTTTTCGTTATGCAATAACATCCCCTCAACAACTATGTGTAATGTTGAAAAAATGTATGTTTTGTGTTTCAGTTTCCAAATTAAAAGTTAGCTTAGAATTAAAATGTTTAAATGATGTATGTTCAGAATTCACAAAAGCATAGCTTTGGGCGGAGAGAAAGAAGGTAGAGTAAGCCACTAAAGAGAAAGGTTGCTCTGTTCGGCTGTTATTCACCACTTGAAAGCAGATGAAGTAGCTTATATTTTTTTTTTTTTTCTATCAGTCCCGAACAGGACACAGCCGGGCTGTTGATTCGCATAGGAAATCATGTAAGAGTCACTCGATATCGCATCAGATCATTCAAGATCTTTCCATGAGACGATATCATTTCCTTTTATTTTAGTAATTGGATATTCCTTTATGAAAACGTTTAATATCACTGATAAATTAACTCTTATCTCTTTCAATTTGTCAAAAGAGAACTTGTTGACTCGTAGGTATTTTCGTTGTGGAATGGAAAAATCCATGACATCACGTAAGTGTCGAGAGTATCGTTTCGAACGGGTTCAGTCAACCGTTTGGATGAAGGGTCACGTATGACCAGGTTCGCCCATATTGAACGCCCATAGAAGCATTCCTTCTATTCTAAAACTAGAAACCGTGTGGTCTCTGTTTCTCTCGCTTACGGGACTTTGGCTCTTACTGTAACGTAACTTATATTTCTAAAATTTTGTTAACTTTATTCTAATGCTTTAATAACGTCTTAGATATTTGTGAAATCTGAAAAAGAGTGTTATTATTTTTGTACGGCACCATAAAAAGTGTTGAAATGAAGATTCGTAACAGGCCTTCAAGAGTGAAAACTGCAGTTGGTAAAAGTTATTGTGTTTTACAAATTTTAAGTGCACTTAAAAACTATTTACAGTGGGTAGATACTATTATTTCCACACATTATAATTTTTTTCTGTTATGTCCTCTTCATGTTTAATGTTTTGTGACGTTTTATTGCTTGTGACATTTTTCCATATTTTTGTTTTTTGCATTCTCATTTTGTTTGATTAATTTGAATATTTCTTATGGATTTATTTAATCTAAAACTCGTGAATTAATTTGAATTTACTTAGATTTCTTTTCAAATTTCAATTGTTATTTAACAGTTTGAATTTTACTTGAATATTTTAATTTCTTGATTATTTAATTTTCTTGATAAATTAACTTTTATTTAATTTTGATTAATAATTAATTCAAGAATTAATTAAACTTTGTGTTGCTTTTAAGTAATAGCAAATTTCCCTGAGATTGTCAACTTCACTTATAAACTTTGAATTTAAAAATAAATTTTTGTATTTTAAAATGCTTATAACAGTGTTTTATTCACCACAAGTTAATTTCATTTTTATTTTACTTAGGTACAAATATAAAATGGCAATTGTGCTGTTTTCCTTCAACTTTGCTAAAGTGAGTTAGAATCATGGAAATACTTAGACGTTTGAAAATGTTGATGGAGTGATGCCCTTTAATGAACTTAGTCTGATTTCTTACACGATTCGTAAGTTTTATAAGGCATCTGAAGAAAAAATAAGCCTATCATATTTCCTTTTTATTTTTTTATTAAGAAATAACTTAATTTATTATTAAATTTTGTCATATTTGTTTTCTTTCAAAGTATGATTGATTTTTTAAATTTAATGTTACGATGTTCTTAGGTCTCACCCGACTTGGTTGACGAAGGAAGTAAAGCCTGCCCCGTAGTTACTGATTTCTTTCAGTTGGAGAGTTGATTGGTCGGTGTGCACCAGGACTGTCAGAGAGTCAGTTGGTGGGTGTACACTATTACTTCATCCTGATTCATTATCATTGATATGGCAAGCTAAAACCTTAGCGGCCGAGGATGGCTCATGGACTTGGACGTCAGAATGGCAGCAAGCTTAATAACACCTTTTTTCCGAGCTATGTATAGTCCATTCCACCACGGGACTTTGGAATCTCACTTCAGCGGATCGGGACTAATGAAGATGTGAGTACAATGAGTTAATGCAAGTTCAAGTACTGTACGATCATTAGTTTAAAGTTTTTTCCGTATCATCTTTGATCCCCATCACGCTCATTAAATAAATTAAAAGGACCTAAAGAATATTTAACATCAAATTTATCATTATACATCAACTTAAATTTTATGAAGCTTAATAACCTATCTCATTATTCAGTGCTATCCGATAACAAATTTTTGTATTTCTCTTTCATTTGTTTTTACGTAATTCATCAAATAGAAAGGGATGTCGAATAGTTATTTTTCTTCGACGTAATTTATACACGTGTTGTAGATTTTTCTTCGACGTAATTTTACACGTGTTGTAGATTTTTTTCGACCATTTATAATTTCTAATTTGCTTTATATGTAAATAAATTCTGCATATAAAGTATTACTGACCCATAATCTTCATATCGATAATTTTTATCGTACTTATTTGTGTTGTCAGGTCCTTGTATTTCCTTTGATAATTAATGGACATCGGGAGGAGGAAGTTTGCTTCCCTCACTTTTGACGGGTTCCTTCTCAAGACGGAGGAGTGCAGTGACTCAACTCCTTTCACGCCATTCCTTCCTTCGGAATAACTACAGTTTTCGCTATTTCATATATAGATAATGGTCATTATTATTAATAGTTAACTATCTTAATCATGTCTTGTTAATTGTTAATTAAATATGATTTGAAGCCTAAAATTTTTTATTTTACGATTGTTCCATACATTAATTTTATCAAAGCATCACTGTTAGCATTAGAGTATTCAAACGTTTTTTTATCTGTGATGAAGATTCAGGTGTCTGGCTGCTGTGAGGTAACTATTTCTTTTGATTGGTAAGTGTAGTAAACAGATACTTGGCCACTTCCCTATTATATATATATATATATATATATATATATATATATATATATATATATCATATATATTATATATATATATATATATATTATATATATATATATATATATATATATATATATATATATATAATATATATATATATATATATATCTATAGTTAA
This sequence comes from Macrobrachium nipponense, assembly GCF_015104395.2. Taxonomy (NCBI): domain Eukaryota; kingdom Metazoa; phylum Arthropoda; class Malacostraca; order Decapoda; family Palaemonidae; genus Macrobrachium; species Macrobrachium nipponense. Next base: position 69,348,066 of record NC_061110.1, on the reverse strand, counting down.
TATATATATATATATATATATATATATATATATGATATATATATATATATATATATATATATATATATATATATATATATATGTAATATATATATATATATATAGACTATATATATATATATATATATATATATATATATGATATATATATTACGTATATATATATATATATATATATATATATATATATATATATATATATATATATCGTATATATAGATATATATATATATATATATATATATATATATATATATATATATATATTATATATATGTATATATATATATGGTATATATATATATATATATATATATATATATATATATATATGTATATATATAGTATATATATATATATATATATATCCTATATATATATATATATATATATATATATACATAATATATATTATATATATATTATATTATATATATATATATATGCCGTATTATATATATATATATATACGTATATATATATAGTGTACGTATAATATATATATATATATATATATATATATATATATATATATATATATATATAACATTCATTGAATTAGAATGGCTTTCTCACTGTTAACCAGCTTTTTTGAAATTGCTTCATATTTTCTAATTATTTTCTTTACTTCATTGTTCAGGTTACTAATGGACACATAATGGGGTTCTTCCATTTACTCCAGTATTTTTACACGCGACAGCTGTTTCGTCAACCTATACGTATTGACGTTTTCAAGCGTACTGATACAAAATATGAGCCTACATGCGTTTTGTGACGTCATGAGGACGGAAAGGTAGTACAATTGCCAAGATATTCTAGTTTAAGTATTTACAAAAGACTATAGTGAAACATAAAATAAGACAAATAAATAAATATGTTAACAACAGAATTAAATAAAAAAGTTGAAAGTAAGTTATTATATACACATTATACATAAATATATATTAATTACATATATGTTTAATTCACTGAAAGTCAGTGTGCGCTCCTGTCCGCGTGTGGGGGCTTTGTTCCACGCGGTTGAAGGACTGCCTCCTACACGAGGGCAAGGATCGGTCTGCCTCACGTTGGATGTTAAGGCTGGGACGTTGCATTGCGATGCTGACTGTTCTGATATCAATAAACGATTGTAGTTGCCTTCCTTGTGTATTATTTTGGTGTTTGTGAGAAGTTCTTGTAATGATGGTTTTTTATTGTGGGTATCCACAAAGTGCTGATGAATGGCTCCTTGGTTTCTGTGGGCCTGCATGCGACGTTTGAGTGTGGTGGTTTGTGTGTCCCGATATAGCATTTTTGGGGGGACTGACATTGCTCGTCAGCACAGACAAACTTGTATACTATATCAGATTTAACCTCTTTCTCCGTCGATGGGGCCGTACTATTTTTCATTACCAAAGAGGCCGTAAGGTTTGGTTTGCAGTAAATCCTTGCTGTTATTTTGTTATATGGCGCTAGGGGGTGGTTTTCCTCTTCTCAGTATACCAAGGATGGCTTTCCTTTCATCTTCGTGGTGTTTGTTGTATGGTATCTGATGGTATATCACTATTTCTTTGTCTTTGTCTTGTGTGTTGTTCCTCGGGGTCGGATTATGGAAAGCCTCTAATCTCTTTTTGACAACTTGCTGGATCATGTCATCTGGATATCCGTTATTTGTGAGCAGCTGTTGAACTCTGTTGATCTCTTCGTTAGTCGCTTTCCACGTGGAACAGTGTGTTTTATGGCGCGTTTTATGTATGCATTTACCACAGATCGTTTATATGCATCAGGGCATTCTCCTCTAGATTTAAGCATCTTCCAGCGTCTGTCTTTTAGTATATACGGTGGTATTGTATTTGTTGTTCTTTTGGGTCACAAGTACGTCCAAGAAAGGGAGCATCTTCTCATCACTTCTTTCTACCGTAAATAAAAATTTAATGTAGAATTTGCTTGGAGTTTATTTACTAATTCTTCTATGTCATTGTCGCCCTTTGTTGTGATAAAGATATCATCAATATATCTCCCATAGATTCTGGGTTTTGGGTGTTCTTCAAATGTGACCTCTTCTGTGTGTGCCATGTATGCGTTTGCGAAAACAACCCCGAGGGGGGAACCCATTGCCACGCCGTCCTTTTGTCGATATATTTCGCCCCTATGTGAGAGGAATGGGGCTTCCTTTGTACATGCTTCCAGCATCTCTTTTAAGATTTTTTTTTTTTTTTTTTTAAGTTTTTTTTTTGAAGATTTTTTTTTTTTTTTTTTTAAGATTTTTTTTTTTTTTTTTTTTAATGTCAGTCCCCCCAAAAATGCTATATCGGACACACACCACCACACTCAAACGTCGCATGCAGGCCCACAGAAACCAAGGAGCCATTCATCAGCACTTTGTGGATACCCACAATAAAAAACCATCATTACAAGAACTTCTCACAAACACCAAAATAATACACAAGGAAGGCAACTACAATCGTTTATTGATATCAGAAGCAGTCAGCATCGCAATGCAACGTCCCAGCCTTAACATCCAACGTGAGGCAGACCGATCCTTGCCCTCGTGTAGGAGGCAGTCCTTCAACCGCGTGGAACAAAGCCCCCCACACGCGGACAGGAGCGCACACTGACTTTCAGTGAATTAAACATATATGTAATTAATATATATTTATGTATAATGTTGATATAATAACTTACTTTCAACTTTTTATTTAATTTCTGTTGTTAACATATTTATTTGTCTTATTTTATGTTTCACTATAGTCTTTTGTAAATACTTAAAACTAGGTATCTGGCAATTGTACTACCTTTCCGTCCTCATGACGTCACAAAACGCATGTAGGCTCATATTTGTGTCCTACGGGCTGCTCTATGAGCAAGAGCCCGTGCTGGCATAAAGCCAGCTTAATCCTAAACAACAACAACAATATTTGTATCAGTACGCTTGAAAACGTCAATACGTATAGGTTGACGAAACAGCTGTCGCGTGTAAAAAAAAAAATACTGGAGTAAATGGAAGAACCCCATTATGTGTCCATTAGTAACCTGAACAATGAAGTAAAGAAAATAATTAGAAAATATGAAGCAATTTCAAAAAAGCTGGTTAACAGTGAGAAAGCCATTCTATTCAATTGAATGTTGTATCCGTGAAAAAATTGTGCCTAGAAGTATATAATAATATATATATATATATATATATATATATATATATATATATATATATATATATATATTATATATATATGAAGGGAAGAAATTCCTGCAACGGACATTCTTTGTAAACCTGATTAATATTTTTTTCGTTTTCTTTATCATTCCTATTCGTAAATCCCATCATCATTGTCATTTTTTCTTTACCTCAATACTTCTTACCCTGGATTTTTTCTCGATGTAAAATTTTGATATTGTCCTCATTTCTCTTAACCGGGGATTTTCATCTTCATAACTTTTGCTACAAACAAACGAGAACATTACAAATAATAATGCAAATAAGAAAATCATACGGTTACGACTTGTTGCATTTAGCATTATCTAGTAGCCTTGAAAGAAGTGTTACAGTGCCAACAATACGCAAAGAATAAGCAGAGATGATGATGGATAACTCTGGAAAATTGAGTCGGCTTTATAATTTCTCTCACTATTATTCAGCTTCCTCCAAAACAGGTTCGTCTGATTGGACCCACCTCTTCCCACTTCTTGTGAAAGTACTCTGCCGCAAAAACGACTGTACAAAGAAGGCTTTTTTTTTTCTCTCTCTCTCTCCATCTCAAAACGACCTCTGCTTGAGTGTACGCATGCAAGCGTCCATTCACCAACTCGTCCAGCTTTTTGTCCTTAAAAACAATTTTAATGAGAGCGGGTTTTTTCTCACTCTTTTTGTGCAGAATCATTATGGCCTCTGTGACGCCGCCTGTGTTCTATTGCTTCAGCCGGACCTGTCGGTGAGAGGAGAGGAAATAACAAGGTACTCCTCAAGGCAAAATGCCCGCTGGGTGGTGACAGGAAATCGTTACACACAATCTTTGGCAATTTTGAAAGTGTAATTTTCCACTGGGCATTATTCATGCTAAGCACCGATTGTGTATTATACCATATAGTAATAGTTTAAGCTATGTAGTATCTGTTAAATTAGACAAGTGATATGAAAACATCACTAACAAGTACTCTACGCAAAATTCAAGAATGCAAAGGCAGTTTTCAGTTCTTTAGTTTTATTGTAATTTAAGTAATACGTTACAAACGCAACTTCGGACAAGAATAATTATAATGTTATCATCATTACTATTATTATCATTAGCAGTAGTAGTAGTAGTAGTAGTAGAAGTAGTAGTAGTAGTAGTATTAGTAGTAGTGGTGGTGGTGGTATAAATTGCACGGCAAAATCTATACCCCGAATGCCAATCCATGTCACTATAATTCTCTGTTCCTGAGTATTTATGAAAGAAATCTTCAAGGACTTTCGAATCATCATCTTAAATTAGTGACTTTTCCAAAATATTCTGTTATTGTTGTCAAATGTTATTCAAATGTCAAATGTTTCTCTCATCAATAGAGGCTATCTATATAGTTGCATGAGTTTCTCAATAAAAATTAAATGAGAGAGAGAGAGAGGAGAACATTACTCTCTTGTAAAAAATAATCATGCATTCTATGCTACATTTCTTTCGTTAACTATGCATTCTCTACATACAATGTAATGCAGGTAAGAATCCCTGAAAGCATGTAAACGTATCACAGAATTGTACTTGAAAATTGAAGATAATATGACTAATAATAAATATTACAATCATAGCAATAATGAAACTTTGCTATCGAACATTTCAGCTAACAGATGCTACAAACTTTTCCTTTCACAATTATTTTAACCAACGCCTGGTTTTTTAGAATTTGTAGCGTTGTCCTGATTAACTTTCCACGCTTATTAAGGAATATCATTAACCAAATACTATAAACTACTTCAAAACGGAACTGCAATAGCATATGACGTTCGTTTTCAATGATGCACTCGGAAATTATTTAGTTTCTCTTGTCTTGCTATCACTCCCGTTTTCTTCAGATTTCATGCGCCACTGATCAGGGGCAATTTTGTTAGCTGCTGAAATCTGGCTCTTTATTGTATTTTTCTCATTATCTCTTTTGATGTCCATGTATTGCAATCATTCAAAGAAATGTTTTAGATTAAGGTGTTCTTCATCGTTGATTCTATTTGTACATGTCTTAGTAAATGTGACTAAATAAACTCTGATACATTATTTCGATTACTGTTCAAACGAGTAATTGATCTCTTTGGGCTAAATATTGCAATGTCATTTTCGGATAGTGTTGTTCATCCATTTTGCCATCTACAAACAAATGGTTAGTAGGGGCGTCCTAGGCTGGCTGCCTAGACTAACTTGAAATTCTCTCTCTCTCTCTCTCTCTCTCTCTCGCTTCTCTCCTCTCTCTTCTCTCTCTCTATCAAATCATATATATATATATATATATTATATGATATATGAATATATATATATATATATATAGATATATATATAGATATATATATACTATTATATATACTATATATATATATATATATATGAATATATCTATATAATTAGTATTATAATACTTATATATATATATTAATATAATATATAATTAATATATATACTATATATATATATGCTATTTGGGCATATTTTTTCCCTTATACATCTTTTTCTCTTTTTGATATTGTATATAGACACATAAGTATACACACACATATATACATATTTATAATACATATTAAATATATAAAACACAATGGTAGTAACAAAGTCCTGTAATGCTGGTAATGTAATCCGAAAAAACATGCTAACATATTGGGAGTGTTTATGACCTTTTAATATATGGATAAATTCAAATCTTTTAATTGTAAAGACTATTTACTGCCTCGTACACTGGGCATTGCAAAAGTTTACCGCGAGGTTCCCCAAAACAATGATGAATCGCCTGATGAAGGAATAACCGGATTTCGCTTCTGGATTCTAAGTGATCCACAATCAAATGCTACCTACTTGCACAAAAGCAACAATACTTCAAAGGCGTGTAGTAGTTCTGCCTTTAAACGCATCTCATAACCTTTATGACCAACGAACATATTAAACTAATAATAAAGCTAAAAAATCATTCTAGGTCCCTCCCAAAGAGGATCCAATAATTTAGTGAAATTTAATACCTCTAGGCAACGGCCGATTTTTTTCTTTTCTTTTTTTTCCGAAATTTTAATGGAACGTTCCAAATCAATATTTTGGGACCGTAACTGCTTCTATTTTGCCTAGATGAAATCAAGTTATTAGTGCCGTTTTTAACCTTGACTGTCAGCATTCCATGTTGAACTATATTCGTCCATGTATAGGGGATTACTCTCGTAATATTTATTGTGCATAGTCTTTCTGTCCCACTTTGATGGGAATGAATCTAGAGCAATTCTAGTGATCAGTGATTCCAATGCCACCTTGTCTATTGATTCTCTCCCTCTCTATTGCAAGGTAGCTTCTCTCTCTCTCTCTCTCTCTCTCTCTTTATCTGTTTAACTTAGATGGAAACGTAGTTTTCCTCGTCTAGCGTATACTCTGCGGAAATCAATAATCTCCAAATTACACAGTATAGTATTTGTTTCCTCCTTCTGTTGTAAAACTTTGGAATTCTATTCCTTCAAATTTTGTAAAGCTTTCTTACTGTTTGAAGGAGTCTCTCTCCTTTCCTTTTAAATTTGCTAGTTTTGTCGGGGTCGGACTAGAAAAGGACTTTATGCTGGTTTTATTTATCTTTTCTATACATATTAACATCAATTTAACAATGATTTCGTTCATGCCATTATAATAATCTTTTATCTTTTTTTTCCACAGGGGGTAGTGCTGTCAGTGCACCGCTTAAAGTTCTGTGCAGCGTCCCTTCGGCGCCTAGCTGCAACCCCTTTCATTCATTTTACTGTACTACTATTCATATTCTCTTTCTTCCATCTTACTCTCCCCCGGGCCCCTCTCCTAACAATTGTTTCATAGCGTAACTGCAAGGTTTTCCTCCTATTATGATCTTTCAGACCTTTTTATTGTCAATTTCCGTTTCAGCGCTGAATAACTTCATTGGTCCCCGCGTTTGGCCAGTGGCCTAAGTTCTATATTCTTTCTATCTAGCTGTTTTCCTTATTTATGGCTTTTAGCACCTGAAGAATACCATGTGCACTCGAGTATATAGTACTTACTGTAACGCCCACTCGACTGAAGTCCTATTAAGCCAGGTATAGGTATTAGAAGCAAAGGCTTATAACACAAAGTCAAAAGAATCAATTTTAAAGACTGGCTGCTGAATGTAGCCTAAGTTCTACAAGAATATCGACAATATTCCCTTGCTAGACAGTCGTTCAGTTTCATGCTTGATTTTTTAAAATGTCGTAACAAGGACAAGTAAAACCAAATTATTTTCAACATCATTTTAATGTCCATATTATTTTAAAAACTCGATAAAATGGTGCAAAACCTTCGGGTAATGGGGGTATATATATCCACATCAGCGTTAAGAGGTTTGTTGATGAAGCTGAATTTCAAGAAAAATAGGTCTGTTTCAAGTTTCCTTTTTCTTCTCTTTTTCATTCATAAACGACCATTAGACTTTTAGACGTCTGTGGCGCTGGAATGGCCTTGACCAAAAACACTGACGACACCAAACAATTAGTGTTTAATTAGATTCTCCATCACTTTCAGTTAACCAAATTCAGTCAAAAAACTAAATTTAATCACTCATAAAGACAAATCTCCCTGTCAGTTCTGAAGGGATAAATAGATCTGCTCAGTGTTCTGATTAAACTAATTAATGATAATAATCCTCAAAACTTTCTTTTCCCGCGTTTTAGAGAAATCTAAATAACATGACTTCAATTTTATATCACAAGGTAAATATAAGCATTGCTTATCAAGGTATTTCTGGAATATTCTCACCAAATTCTTACAACAAATGCTTCACCTTAGATCTAATTAGCAGTGAGGAAGATATTTTTGAGACATAATTGTTGTTGTAGACACCCAAAACTAACATTTGTTTTTAGAAAGAAAGAGCCTGGTCTTCGAAACAAGAACCCCAGAGGTAAGCTTTCAGCTGGTGGATTTGTCAATTCTTCGTGGAGTATCCAATGAATGCATACATTCTGGAATGAACCCTTATCCCGGATGATATAGACACATCATTTATTGAACTACTGTAAAAATGTTCAGGAAACTTTCAAAAGATCAGAGTTATAAGGTAATAAAAGTAACGAAAAATGTCAATGATGTCATTGGGCCTCAGCAAAATTGAATTCTGACTTTTAGTACTCCCAGAGTTCCTGAATAAATATAACAATGTAAAGTCAAATTATATGTTCCAAGACTTACGACAAACGCTTTCACTCCCAGAAATCCTGGTGCGCTGAAATAACCTTAAATGTAAGTACAATGAAGTAGATCTGGCTAACAAACTCCTTATATGGAAAAGAAATCAAATGGATGAGAATCAAACTTAATAAAAGAAAGGTGTGTTCTAGATATCTTCCTAATGAACACCATATTCTTTGGAAGCTTCAATTTCAAGCCAATGCCCTCTGTGGGTTTGCTCCATATGAATAGGTTTTATCTTATGAATAATAATAATAATAATAATAATAATAATAATAATAATACTATAATAATATTGGCGCCGTGGGCAGAGTGGGAGGTTAGCCGTCACAATTGACTGGTTAAGCAACATTGGGGCTGGTCAGTCGTTGGATGGGTGACGGCTCTCCTCGGCGTTGATTCCTTGGGAAAGGGTCTTTACAGGTTAAATAGCAAAACTTAGCAATGATGGAAAGAAATGAAGAATTAAACGACAACGACGTAAATGGAACCTCTGGCAACAGAGGAGCTTCGTCCGGCAGCCAGGTATTCAGCCCAATTGAAGGGGACGACGGTCAGGTACTTGGAGGTCGTCATCTAGCAGCTGACCACCACAACGACAGTAACCAACAACCAGAGACTAGAGCTACAGAAGCAAACCAGAGAAGAAAATAAGGAAATATGGAGATGCTACATCAGAAGCAACCCGACAGAGAGAGGATATAGAAGAAGGTTAGTCAACATCTGGAATGAGAGGCATAACACTCCCCAAACAGAGCAGAGGCTGGCAGACCAAGTAAGGAACATAAAGAAAAAGAACTGGCTCTCCCCAACAGAAAGAGAAGAATTGGAAAGGGAAATGACACGGCAACGAATTACAAGAAGACGAACTGAGAGACGATGCCACAGAAGACGGGGATGATGAGGTATCAAACAACGACACACGACGAAACACCGACGAAGTAACAAACAGGACAGAATGGGTAGGAAAGATCAGACAATGGATGAAGCCAGATACAGAGAGAACAAAGATCCCCTCCATGAAAGCCTACAACACCAAGAAATTAAGGGAGAAAACAAGTGAGGTCAATGAAATAATAAGACTAATACACACCACAAATTTCACAGAAACAAATAACTTGACATATGCAGGAGCAAGATTAGTAGCAGAATTGATGGGGATACGAACACCACCAGCACAACCAACCTAGCAGAAACCAAAACAGCAACCGCCTTTGGAAAAAGGCGCCTGGAAAAGCAAATCATGGTGATGTGATCAGACTTGAATAAACTGAAAGAGATGGCAGAAAAAAGGCTAAGAAGCAAGAAAACAAGGCAGGAACTGAACGAGAAATACAAAGTACAGGATAGGGGACTAAACAACACAATAGAAGATGTAAAACAGAGGCTTAAGGCCAAAGCACATAAGATCCAACGGTACATGAACAGGAATAAGGGATACCAACAGAACAAACTATTCGGAACCAAACAGAAAAGACTATACAGCCAACTGGAGCAATCCTGTATCACACAACAAACATGCAACATGGCTCCAGGAAGTCAGGGCTGAAGAAACAGGGAGAATAAAACAAAGATTCACTGACATCACGACAGACACAGTCAGACACCAACTAAAGAAATTGCCCAACTGGAAAGCCCCAGGTCCCGATGAAGTCCATGGATACTGGCTGAAAAACTTCAAGGCCCTACACCCACGAATAGCAGAACAACTCCAGCATTGTATCACAAATCACCATGCGCCCAAATGGATGACCACAGGAAGAGCATCCTTAGTCCAGAAAGACAAGAGTAAGGGAAATATAGCCAATAACTACAGGCCTATCACCTGCCTACCAATAATGTGGAAGTTACTAACAGGTATCATCAGCGAAAGGCTATACAACTACCTAGAGGATACAAACACCATCCCCCACCAACAGAAAGGCTGCAGAAGGAAGTGTAGGGGCACAAAAGACCAGCTCCTGATAGACAAAATGGTAATGAAGAACAGTAAGAGAAGGAAAACCAACCTAAGCATGGCATAGATAGGCTATAAGAAAGCTTTCAATATGGTACCACACACATGGCTTATAGAATGCCTGAAAATATATGGGGCAGAGGAAAACACCATCAGCTTCCTCAAAAATACAATGAGCAACTGGAATATAATACTTACAAGCTCTGGAATAAGACTAGCAGAGGTTAATATCAGGAGAGGGATCTTCCAGGGCGACTCACTGTCCCCACTACTCTTCGTAGTAGCCATGATTCCCATGACAAAAGTACTGCAGAAGATGGATGCTGGGTACCAACTCAAGAAAAGAGGCAACCGAATTAACCATCTGATATTCATGGACGACATCAAGCTGTATGGTAAGAGCATCAAGGAAATAGATACCCTAATCCAGGCTGTAAGGATTGTATCTGGGGACATCAGGATGGAGTTTGGAATAGAAAAATGTGCCTTAGTCAACATACAAAAGGGCAAAGTAACAAGGACTGAAGGGATAAAGCTACCAGATGGGAACAACATCAAACACATAGATGAGTCGGGATACAAATACCTGGGAATAATGGAAGGAGGGGATATAAAACATCAAGAGATGAAGGACACGATCAGGAAAGAATATATGCAGAGACTCAAGGCGATACTCAAGTCAAAACTCAACGCCGGAAATATGATAAAAGCCATAAACACATGGGCAGTGCCAGTAATCAGATACAGAGCAGGAATAGTCGAATGGACGAAGGCAGAACTTCGCAGCATAGACCAGAAAACGAGGAAACATATGACAATACACAAAGCACTACACCCAAGAGCAAATACAGACAGACTATACATAACACGATAGGAAGGAGGGAGGGGACTGCTAAGCATAGAGGACTGCGTCAACATCGAGAACAGAGCACTGGGGCAATATATGAAGACCAGTGAAGACGAGTGGCTCAAGAGTGCATGGGAAGAAGGACTGATAAAGTAGACGAAGACCCAGAAATATACAGAGACAGGAGAAAGACAAGCAGAACAGAGGAATGGCATAACAAACCAATGCACGGACAATACATGAGACAGACTAAAGAACTAGCCAGCGATGACACGTGGCAATGGCTACTAAGGGGAGAGCTCAAGAAGGAAACTGAAGGCATGATAACAGCGGCACAAGATCAGGCCCTAAGAACCAGATATGTTCAAAGAACGATAGATGGAAATAACATCTCTCCCATATGTAGGAAGTGCAATACAAAAAATTAAACCATAAATCACATAGCAAGTGAATGTCCGGCACTTGCACAGAACCAGTACAAAAAGAGGCATGATTCAGTGGTAAAAACCCTCCACTGGAGCCTGTGCAAGAAACACCAGCTACCTTGCAGTAATAAGTGGTACGAGCACCAACCTGAAGGAGTGATAGAAAACGATCAGGCAAAGATCCTCTGGGACTATGGTATCAGAACAGATAGGGTGATACGTGCAAATAGACCAGACGTGACGTTGATTGACAAAATCAAGAAGAAAGTATCACTCATAGATGTCGCAATACCATGGGACACCAGAGTTGAAGAGAAAGAAAGGGAAAAAATGGATAAGTATCAAGACCTGAAAATAGAAATAAGAAGGATATGGGATATGCCAGTGGAAATTGTACCCATAATCATAGGAACATTAGGCACGATCCCAAGATCCCTGAAAAGGAATCTGGAAAAACTAGAGGCTGAAGTAGCTCCAGGACTCATGCAGAAGAGTGTGATCCTAGAAACGGCGCACATAGTAAGAAAAGTGATGGACTCCTAAGGAGGCAGGACGCAACCCGGAACCCCACACTATAAATACCACCCAGTCGAATTAGAGGACTGTGATAGAGCAAAAAAAAATAAAAAAAATAAAATAAAATAATAATAATAATAATAATAATAATAATAATAATAATAATAATAATAATAATAATAATAATAATAATAATCATGAAGATTCTCCTTTTTAATCATAGCCGCCAAAATCACTTGGAAGCAGAACACTGTACATGACCAACGATGCAGCTTCATATCAAAATCCATGAGCTTAAATTAAAGGCCTGGTTAAAATTAGGATGATCACTTTTATTTGACACTAAATAAGCAAGAATTATGGAATCTAATATTCTTCAACTTGAAACTTATATTTCTATTGTCGTGCATTTTTCAACTAGTTACACAATTTTGAAATGTAGATTTTCTTATACTGTGTAACTTACAATTTTTCAAGTGTATTTTGTTTCTGACCATGAATGTCAATGTTGTGTGTCATTTGATAAGAATTTATCCTCAATATCTTCATTTAATAAAATGAATCTGGTACTAACTGATCTTAGTCATTTTTCGTTTTCATACTCTAAACCGATAAATTACTTCAGAGTCAAGTAAAAGTCCTGCTTTTAATGATATGGTCGTTATCTCGTCCACCATGGCTCGAACACAAAAAACCGTTTTATCAAGTGCTTTTATGTCAAAGACCTCCTCAGTACAAAGAGATATTTTCACAATCTACAATAGTGGTTTATCAGTGGTGCGAAACCGGCAACGTAACCTGTTCTGGTCACCGAGGGACCAGTCACACCGATTCTTGCCGGTAAAAAAAAAAAAAAATAAAAAAAAAAAATAAAAATAAAAATTCTTACCGGTGAGGTAATTTTCCACATTCCGTCTTTACATCAGAGGATTCTCCGTTCTGCTCATCACCAAGTGTAAATATTACTTTGTGTGATGGATCGATTCAGAATTGAAACCTTAAGTTCTGAGGAAGCAAGCACATCCTTCAAGATTAGATTATTGTACTATTTGGTGCTTCAAATCTATTTTCTTATCATCAGTGCTTCAGAACAGTGAATATATAACTAAAAGAGTACAAATGACATTACATCTGCTTGTCTTCTTCTTCCCCACCGTTATGCCTACATTAAGGGGTCGGTCGCCTGATGCGCCTTCTCCACTGCCTTCCTCACAATATCAGGCAAGGTTTATTGTTTGGCGAAATGGTTTTTACGACCGCATGCCCTTTCAGTCATAAACCACACTTATTGGCGGTGGGCCTCGCCTTTGATTAAAAAGTCCGCCGGCAAGGCAGTAGTTTCCACAGTTATTGGCAGTAGACTGCAAGGCAGCGGCTGTCCTTTTAGTCGCCTCTTACGACACGCAGGACCTACGGTGGTAGTATTCTTACACCCCTACCACAAGGTCACATTGCTTATGAATATCCTCCTTGTTAAAGATCATAAGACACGCAAATTTGAAGTCACATCAGAGCAAAGCGTTACGTGAAAGGTCCACGATTGATCGATACTTCGGAAACTGAATATTTTAAAGTCCTACAAATATTTCAATGAGACTGAGCTTAAAAAGTAGGCATCTTAAGCGTATTGTTTAAATATACTCTTTCGTCAGAGACGTCATGAATTCTTGACTGCAGTTCATTTCTCAAACACTTCACCGTCATAAAACTATTAACACAGATTTGCAATTCGCTCTTTGTCTTGAATTAAATTGTCTGTTTCTCTTTCGTAACTTTGAACGTTGTTTGAATTACATTGCGACCACAAGACGTTTTAGTTCTCAGTAAACTGTTATACATGAGATCAAATAAGATATCAAATATAACGAAAGACTACAAAATATACATCATACAAAAACATTGAAGATGTATTACATGTGTTAGGGAATAATGTTTTCACTCTCCGTGCATTTATTTTCTAACATTAAAATTTATATGAGAATGTAATTCTCATCGCACGTGTTGAAGAAATCCAGTAACCCGCTTCCTTTTCCGATATGAAAAGTAATTCCTCGTCGCTAACCTGAGGCGTCAGTGTCTGTCAGCTGAAGTCACTGAACCTCCCGAGATCAAGCGACCTTGTCACGTGAGGTTTTGTTCACCTTATCAGATACGTAAAAAATGTTTGAAGAAAGATAAAACCTTGCGAAGAAAGTAAAGTAACTTTAACATTTCTACTTAATGTAACAATTCTTAAATTTAGGTGCATGAAAAACTATAAAAAAAATCATTTAAGCAAGCCATGGTAAAATTAGTAGAACCGACTGGAGGTTTGTTTAACATGAAGCCAAGTGCATAAAAAATAGAATAGAATATATTTCAGTAATGATAAGACAATTAACAGCTTAAGATAAGTATACAGTTAATGTAGAGATGTATTGAACAATCCCATGTCGTTCACCAGTCCATTTAAGTGGTTCAAGTTTGTAACCATAATCCCTGTAGGACTCTGGAGAATTATCTAAATGCCAGAATCGTCTCAGTTTTTTGCAGATCCATCGCATCACCCTGCGTCACATTCTCTGAAGGGTCATCCGTGCTCTCTTAAGAGAGGAAACAGACCCTCTCAATGAAGGAGACTCAATATGTCAATCTGACACAGTGTCAGCATCTGGCTAAGAGAAACATTTTCCGCCAGTGTGGCACTTCAGGTCACCATGTGAAATCGGAAGGTTTTAATAGGTGCATCATTTTGTGAATGAATCACTGCTCTGTGCAAGAAGACGGTACAGTATTTGAGACAACGACCGCAAGTGCATGGACAGCCTGTACTCAGCTTTTCTTGGGTTAGTTAACACGCAGTAGCTTTGCTCAAAGCATAACGAATGATAGCAACCATAGCCACTCTCAGTCGACAAATTTTGACAATGAAACGTTAATCTTATGGTGCTCCACATGATTCCATTATCAGGCTCAATATAACTTTGACCTAGAATTTGGTCAGCTACCAAATGACTGCTAGCTATTTCATGTGTATGAAGAAACCTCTGGCATTAAGGTGATAGTATACATATTCATGGATCCTAAACAGAAAACTACGAACCAATACAAAGATAAGTTTTAGTAGTCATTTCAAGTGTTGCACATCCAAAAGGCAATATTGGCAGGAAGCATCTATGCTCATAAGTAACAAATGATTATACTTTTTATCCAACAAACAGGCTATTAAAAAAGTGCCAAAACTCTGATCAAATTCATCAGTTTTTGAAGGTATGGTAAATAACAGCTTTATCTTAAATGATATCTGGCAATGATATATGATTTCATGGATGTCAAAACTTAAAAATGGTCCATTTTTGGAGTGAACCGTGTGCCACAGTCAAGTAACCACAGGATGACATAAAGCCAATGCAACTTAGTTAAAGTCAGTACAATGTTTAGGTAGATATCGTGTCAGTGACAATGTTAGTCAGCCCAGGGTGAATCTGTGTTACAGCTGAAAGCTCAAGCTGCCAGCTCAATATTTTATGACTCCTTTTTGGCCTTTGCCCTTATTGTGAGACATATTATTTGATACAGGAGAAGGAGTGACTTATTTGCCATAGCGATACCGGAAGCGTACATACTCTGTGAGAGTTTTGCGTTACTATCTGCAAAGAACTCTTTATCTTACCTGAGTGTCGATAGCAGTGGGTGAAGTGTCAGAGTCAACCGGAAAATAGAATCATCCATCAATTTTGAGAATTTGCAAGGAGACTCCAGTTCTATAAGAAATCAAAACTGGCTGAACAGTAGTAGGATATGATCTCATCTCACTGAAATAATGGGACAATGGTAAAAAATAAAAAGATAATGTTGAGCTGATAGCAGTTAGGATGTCAGATGGCTTACTTGGAGGCAACCATCTGCTGAACTTTGCCTCTGAACTGTTACTGTCATAGAAGTCAGTTCTCCTTTTCCACCACTGCCTTCTCTACCACCAACGTCTCATGAGGTCACAGCTGAGCGCCCTCATCCTCAATATCTTATCCAAATGCTTAATCAGTTGTAATGCCTGTGTTGATGGGGATTGCTCCAAAAATTAATTCCACTGGTACACGTATTTACAGCCGACTGGCAAGTGAGGCTGGCAATTTTATTTAAGAGGAGAGAGGAAACCAATCTGTTAATGCCGCTTATTAAGCAATGGAAGATAAGTTCTGTACTATCCTCACGGGGGTTCCTAGCTTTTAAAAGACAGAATTATTTTGGCACTAGTCTTACTCGTACTTTCCTTTGAAGGTGCTGTATGAATTCGTAAAAGAATTGATTGGAGACTGATATGAGGGATCTTCCAATTAAATATGAACCGCCAAAAGATATTGGTAAATATGAGAAAGAAGTACAGTTTATTAATAAAGATATGACGAGGAATAATGGTCCCAATGCTGATGAAACGTTTCAATTACAACCAATTTTTTTTTTTATAAAAACGCAAAATTATTACAACCCTAATTTTAACATATATAGTCTACCTTTATTTTTTTTTCAAACGTGGCTTGCTCTTGGTGAATCATGTTGAAGAACCTTAATGATAAATATTAAATCTTGTCTCTTTCAGACATCATAAGCCAAGTGATGTATCTGTATGGCGGTATTAGTAATCAGGGGGAAACCTCTGTATTCATATCTATATAGTATACAATAAGGCCTTTCCTTTTCCACTTCGTCATGCAGTATTTTATTTAAAAATAAATTTAAATTATTTGTAGAACCATTGATATTAGCAATTCTATTTTTCCTTAAAGCACATTCCATGTGAAGAATTATATACTTTTAGTGAAATGACAAAAAGAAGCATAAATGTTTTCTGCTGTAGGTTGTACTCAAATGTTTGTACAGTCACCTCGTTTTCTATATTTTACATCAATATATATCTATGCAAGGCCTTGTTTTTGGCAATGCCAAATTCCAGTCAGGTAATCACGAAACGACAATAAAACTGTATTTCCACGTCTTATTGAATCCCCCAGAAACATTGTTGAAACGATTTGTTCCAACTTCAAATTTTCCTTAACAGAATGGTCAACCCACTTAACTGACGACCATTGTCGATTGCAAAAGAAACCAAACGCATGAGGTACTCATTTGCTACCAAATTAAAACTGCTAATGATAAATTACCTGTCTCATAAATTTGTAAAAATTCAATTTTCCACCTGCTAGATCAATCCCCTTGTTATTTACATGTATCTCAAAGACATTATTTTACTCCCATAAACATGCAATGATTTTTGAAATTCGAGAGTAACTCTTTACCTTTATTTCAAGTCTGTTACTAAGTTACAGCATCATGGGGGAGCCACAAATACTTGCCTCCAATAATTCAAAGAAGTCAAACCGTGCAATACATTATATCACTTCTAACTGATCTGTTAAAAACACATTTATACAAAATGCTGAGGCATTACTGATAATATTTCTGTAAGTGAACGGAACTACTCCTTACTAGTTCCGCTGGGGGTAAAGGCCAGGCAGAATTCAGACCAGTATAGTCTGCTCTCAATAAAGACTATAAGGAGGAACCCATTTTCTATACTGTTTTCTTTTCTTTTTTTTCTCTTTTCTTTTTTTTTTGCTTCTTCTTTAGGATGAACGCACAGAATTAAAACTTGCTTCGTTTAACAGGAGTCATATGATGGGACGGGTTTGAGAGTGGGGTGGTGTCGGGGAGAAGGTAAGAGATAAGACACATCTTCCTTTTCCATTTACGGCCTGCTCTGGGAGCAAGAGCCCGTGCCGGCAAGTTACTGGCTAAATCGAAGAATTCCCGTTCCATAAAATATAAAGCTGGAGGACTCGGGATATTATTATTATTATTATTATTATTATTATTATTATTATTATTATTATTATTATTATTACTAATGAATGCAAAGGAAACTGGAGAAAGCCTTAAATGAAAGAAAATGAAACTTCCCCGGTGTTCAATTTCGTTGATGACTCCTATAGAGATGGTGAATTTCTACCGAAACTGTTACCTTCGTTTCAGCCGTTGAAATAATAAGATAATTTTAAGCTTTATTTTTTTCATAATATATACACTTACCTAAGAAGATTTCTAGCCTATTCCCACTGTTTATTTGTTATCATTATCGTTATTCAATGTCCGATCGGTGCAACTTTAAAAATATAATTATTTTTTAGTAACTTTCGACCTATTGCAAACAATACAGTTAAGAATCTTTTTAAATTTGCAATAAATTTTTGCATTCCTCAAACAACAAACATTATTTAAAAAAAACTGCTATGTTTACATGCCATCCATGTTCCTGACATGATGGGTGCCTTTCAACGGGTCAGTTACTGAAAAAAATCTTGGCTCTGGTAATGACCATGATACGATTGATCGCATCACAGATAAGGAATTGAGATTGTAAAACAGACAAATGGAACCTGAAATAGTCCGAGTATCTTAAAAAGCAGAAAGGAATTGAACGAAGCTTAATTTTAGGCTTTCTTCTTTGTATATTCGATGATCTTAAACGTGTTTTGGACCAAACTAGTTTCGTTATCAAAGACAGTTAGGCAAGAAATAAATTTTCACACGACGATAACATATATTTAAAGTTGGCCCTGCAGCCAGAGGTGACATGATAAAAGAATAACAATCTTGCAAGTAATCATTATGTAATTTTCAAGTGCACGAGGAAAAGTATTTTTAAAATCCATGTAAGGATATTTTTCTTAGAAATAGATTTCAGACGAATATAATTAAAAGTATCGGAGTCGCAAGTAAGTTCGTTTGTACGTGGGGCTCTGTTGTTCAACTTCGAATAACTGTTTCTATCTATCTTTCCTAAAGTCAACTACGTGAATAGACGCATTCAGCCAAATCGTGAGGGGGGTTGGGGGTCAAGTAGAATCTAAAGATCATTTTGCCTAACAGAGGCCAACGTTGGAGTATTCCTCCAAGAGGCCAACCCATCATATTTTTGTGATGATGAGGACGCTGAAGAGGGAATGCGGAAGACAGGTTTTCGAGAAAACTCGTCAGCACAAATTGTATTCCTTTCCATGAACGATACATAAAGAAATTCTTTCAAATGATGTATCGTGCTTTTCACTACGTGATGAGCGGGTTAGATTGTAGTAGGATTACATCCTCTTGTCTCCCTTCTTCCAGGATTCCAGGATGCGCTGGTCTTCCAAACTTGATGGAGCTACTATACTCTCGCTGGATGGCAAAGTTTAGCAGTGTGCTAAAATAATATTGAAGGATTTAAGTTGAACACAGGCTTTCATACACTGTCGTACGCTATTTTTTTTTATTTTTATTTTACTTTCATTTGTACAAACGGTAGTCTAGAATTTATCTAACTTTAAATGTAGACCTTATGTGTGTGTGTGTGTATGTATATATGCAAATATATATATATATATATATATATATATATATATATATATATATATATATATGTGTCCGTTTGCTTAAAATCCCCCCATACCTCCAACCTTTTACATTACTGTTGCAAAATGAAATACTGCTTACTTTTTTTCTTTTTCTGAATGATTTACAAAGCCTTCTTGTCATCTGGAGAAAGGACTCGTCAAGCGGCCCTGAGTCGCTTTCTCTCACAATAAAATACTAATAAATGTCTATTCTTTCATATTACATTCGAAATTAAACAACATACCTCCACGTAACATTTGCAATTACAGGAACTTACTTGTGACCCGGAGAATTTTTATAATCTTGATACTTTTAATTATATTCCTCTGAAATCCCGTTTCCAGGGAAAATATCCATACAAGACTTTCAAAAATGCTTTTCCTCGGTCCCGTTGATATCATGCAAAGGTCTTGATAATATATATAACATGAATTTGGTATTTTCATTTTCACTGAATAGAGTCTGACTGTGTCATCTCCAAAATCTTCAAAAATATTACTGTGATCGTTAGTTCATAATATACCCTTTTTCTCTTGGTACAATGCATTTGTAATATCTCAATTCATTTTTAATTTTTCTATAAAAGAAAACTATTGAGTTGGCTTTTCGTCTGTGCGTCCGCCCTTAGATCCTGAAAACCACTGAGGCTAGAGTGCTGCAAATTGTTGTGCTGATCATCTACCCTCCCGTCATCACACCAAATTGCAGCCTTCTAGCCTCAGTAGTTTTAATCTTATTTAAGGCTAACTTAGGCATGAGCGTGCGTCTGGCACCGCCATAAGAACCAAAAACTCAGGCCGCCACCAGGCAGTGGCTTAAAGTTTCATGGCTGCGATTGAAAATTTCATGGGCGTTACTGAAGGTTTCATACAGCATCATACGCTGTTCAGAAAACTCGATTGCGCCAATGAAATGTTTTATCACGGCGTTTCTGCATAAACTGGTTTGACAAGTAATCGGTTTTGCCCGCCCTGAGGATTTATTCATCTGAGTCTATCGATAGAATGATAGATTACTTGCAAGCATGTATCTTCCCTGGATATTTTGCCTAAATTATTTTGAAAGATAGCTAACAAAATCAATGTTCTCTGACATTCAACGACAGATCAAACGAGCCAGAGCATCAAACAGCAGCAAAATCAAAGTATCATTCCTGGATGGCGTCAAGGTTAGGGAACTGCGGGGGAGAGACAACTCATACGCTTTGAACTGCTTTCTTTCCAGGGGTAGACTGAGTTCCGGTGCTTCTAATTACGTTTTCATTAATTTCAGGATTTTCCTGATGTTTAAAAAATTCAAATGATTAGGGGACGAGACACTTTACTTTCTGATCAATTAACCTGCGTCTGTGAAATAATTATCAACGATTACTTTACCGACAAATAAAAAGAGGTAATCCCAGGTAGGTTTGCATATGTTCTTTACCTTTTAAGTGGCTGAAGAATTTAGATATGTTCCAGCGAAAGGTATTTGAAGATGCCAATAACCCTGCTGTCAATTATAGTTTTGCACAACTAACGACAGCATCTACTATGCTGCAGGCGTTATTGGATTAAGTTGGCCGTGTGCCAGCAAGTTAACATAATCCTATAACGCGTGCAGCTCAAAAATTTAACTGCTTAGTTATCTCAGATGTCACTTTTAGTTTCTTTATGCCAGGTTTCATTATTCTGTCAAACGTTTTTAGACCTAAGGCTGTGTCATAGCTTTTGAATCTAAGATTATCATCAACTAAGGATAAATTAGACTGTGTAAAATGAACAGGGAACGCTGGTAAATATATCATACATACAATAATTGTTGAATCTCTAATGCACGATACCGAGCCAGATTATTTTGGAGAATAAAAAAAAAATCTGTTGAGTTGGTATTGTTTTCGAAAGGAAACTCATAAATTCATTCCCACATCCTACTCAGCGTGCCTTCCTTCAGTCTCCGTTTTTTCCCTCACACTCGAATGTGAATATGGTGTCTACTAAGACAATAAGGAAGACAAAGACAAGAAATAACTTGAAAGCCGTTGACATCATGAAAGTTATAGCGTTGTCATCAATACCTCCTGGAAAAATAACAGTCACGAAGCTTCTGGGAGTTTTGATCGGTTTTGTCTGGATGATTGATAACTGAGATTTTTCCATCCTTTGTGTGTGTGTGTGTGTGTGTGTGTCTTCATGCCACCTAGGCGTTTTGGGGAAGAGCCATGAGATTGGGGGATTAAAAATGACAACATACATTAAACTGAGAGGGCAGGTGGCAGAGGAAGAGTTGAGAATCACGTTTCCATACTATACCCTGGGAACGTACTTTAGTTTATTTGTGGTTTTTTGCCTCATAAATCTTTGGCCTGCTTTACTTTACTCGAGCAGATAACCAAAATATGCTTTCCCTTCCTTCTCTTGATCATTTATCTACTGTTATCTGTTGACAGTCATATACATTCTGTTTTACTGATGTTATTTGCTATTCAGTCTAAGTTATCATTTTCAGTTATTAAATATATGCATATGCATGTATGTCGATTTTTATGTGTATACATTTCTCTAATCTTTATTTCGTCGTTTTATTTATTTTCGCTGGTGCTGTCCAATTCTATAGCCTTTCGAATTTTCTATATGAACATCTGCTCATCATGAATCACCATTAAGAAATCTCACATTATATTTTATCTCCAAGTACTTGATCACATGAAACCTTCTCGCAGAACTACAACTTTTTAATGACTCAACGGCAGTAGAAATGTAGTTAATGGCCAAGATTTGAATAAAATATTTTGGGTAAAACATTCAACGGGAAAATTCTACAGTAACTTGAGTGTACAGGGTTGTTTATTTAATTGCAAGTCCTAGACGAAACATCGCTGAAACACTGAAGGAGATATGAGGTCAGAAGAATAAACGATGATGCACGAAAAGGACTAATACAAAAAATTGTTCAATATCTCTAACAGTTTCATTTTATGAACAAAGGAAATACTTCATATGTCTGATCAAGTATCCAGAGCTGAAAGTGCTTACTTAGTACGTTTACTGCTCTTCTACTCTGAAGAACTCTTAGGATTTCTAAACATCTTTTATGAAATTTAACCAAGTGTCAAATCTCCACCTTTGATAAAGTTCTGGCGAAGCAATGATAATAGCACCATATTTCATATTCAACAGGTTTCTAAGAATAAAATAAGAACGCAATTGATTTATCTCTCTCTCTCTCTCTCTCTCTCTCTCTCTCTCTCTCTCTCTCTCTCTCTCTCTGCAAACATCCACGTATCACTCATTTCTGAGTTCATTGCCAATACACCTAAGGCAAGCAGCAAAAACTATACAACTATTTTTGCAGTTAGAAAAAACAATTACTTTCTTTTAGTCTTGGGGAAACACGCTGTCGCTTTCTATTTCACGCTTATTTTATGCACTCACCCATACACACGTGCGCACACACACACACACACACACACACACACATATATATATAATCATATATATATAATATATATATATATATATATATATATATATATATATGTGTGTGTGATATAAAATGTGAGTAAATAAATGATTTTGAGACACTAATAAAGATATAATATTAGTCCAACACTAAAAGTATGAATCGGAATTCTAAATTAAACATAAAATAATTATTAAATAGGATGATTGAAAGTATATTTAGGTTTATTTTTTTTATTTTATATAACAACAGATAAATAAGAAACTGAAAATATGGCAGCTCGAGACAAGGATACTGAATAGAGTGAAATTATAGAATTTATTTAAAGTCAAAAAATTTCTTTTAAAGCGGTCTGAAATAATTTATACAAAGTTATCAAAAAGTATGAAAAGACTGACTTAATCCAAATGCATATATATATACAAAGTATATGTACTCCGTTCACTGAAGTATTTCTATTCTACAGAAGGGTGTCTTAAGGTATCATGAAGGTCGCATGGAAAGCGAGTCATCATTCATCTGGAATGGACTGGGTTTCTATCCCTGTCGCCGTCCAGGAGAACCAACACCGGGACCGGGGCGAGCCTGAACTTCACCAGTAACGCCATCTCTGATCCTCATGGTGTTGGTGTCATAATCATAGTAATAATCGGGAGCGTCTGGGTCACAAGGGTTGCCCGACTCATAGGGGAAAGATACTTCCCTGCCGGTGTCTTTGTCGAGATAGCCATAGACACCTCTGACAACGCAGTCGAGACCCTTAGTTTCGTTCTTGAAAGATCCATCAGTGTTGACGTATCCCCATGAGAAAGTTCCATCAGCATTTTGGTGGGACCAAGACCTAAGAATCTTGACCTCTGGTTCTTTGCGTCCTCGGATGTGGTCTGGGTCATCGAGACTGAAGTCCCTGTCAATGCTTGCCAAAGTTCCAGTTGGACGACGAGGTGCTGCATTGGGTCGTTTTGGCTGAGAAGCTACGACTGTTTGACGAGGAGCTGGGAGTGGCTCTGGGCTGAACACTGGTCGAGGAGCAGCAGTCACAGGATTAGGCAACAGTGCCTGAGGGGCATCATCCACATAAACATAGTCATAGTCAGGGAAATCATTAGCTGGAGGAGGAGGGGGAGGGAGAGGAGTGGTGGTGGGAGGGGGAGGTGGTGGTGGAGGAGGACCAGGTAAGGGGACACCTACAGATGAACGAGGGCGACCTTGAGGAGTGCGAGGCCTAGCAATTCTAATAGGAGCAACACCTTCCAACGGAGAAAGCGCCGCACCACGGAACGCGGGTCTCTGCGGCAGAGGAGACTCTGCAACAGGGCGACGTCCTCGACCTCGACGCCCAACCTGACCCTGGCTGAGCACAACCCCGATGACTATGGCCAGAACTAACTGTGGGAGAGAAAAGAGAAACCATGAAATGAACAAGCACCGAAATGAAACTGGCACAAATCGCTGAAAAAGAAAAACGAACAACAAAAACTTCAAATGAGGCACCCTCAGCTCCTTCTTACCAAGAGGGCGTAGCCACCAATTAAAACTGCCGCCTGTAGCCCTGCCAAGCCCACAGGGCGGCGACGGCGTTCATAACTACTACGCAAGGGGAGAGGTGGTAGGGGCGGCAAAGAGTCTATGACCACTGCAGGTTGGATATCACTAGCTCTTGGAAGAGATTGAATATCACTAGCTCTTGGAAGAGGATGAATATCACTAGCTCTTGGAAGAGATTTCGGATTGAGTATGGTTAGCGTAGCGGCAGCCGTCTCCGTTTGATGTTTGTGTTTGGCAGCAATCTTGGCGTCGTTTTTGTATATTTTCCGGTAAAGGAAAGACACATTCTTCCTGAAGTTGAGTGGGCCATCGTGATTTCTGCTATGTACAGAAGCTACTTCGACTTTAGGTTCGGCATGAAGTGAGGACCTGAGTGGATGAGTGCGTTTGAGATCCTTGGCCGGGATGGGAGCGTGGATGTGGCAGTGATGGCATGATGAGGAGTCGGGTATTGGTAAGGCAATGCTCCTGCCCGTCACGGCAGCGGCAGGGGAGGCAGCCGCATGCGGAGGTGGTGGCGGTGGTGGAGGCGGAGGAGGAGGCATGGGAAGGTATTACCAGACATCCCGTCACTTCCATCTCACCAGACCCTTCTCCCCATCCCTCGCAGAGAGCTGAGTGACCCGCCAGCAATTACTGCTCAAACGACGAATAATGGATTGTCGCATTGCACTCGTCAAGAAAGCGCGAGTTCATCCCGCTGTCTCTCCGACAAGAGGAGCTCTTGATCTCTCGACTAGATTCAAAGAGGCCACACGCTCAACTTCAAGATGTCTGCCTACATACGCTTGAGAATGAATATAAGTTCACGTAAGTTTCACTTCGGCTGCCTTCTTGGTAACAGAAGAAACACTTCAATATCTTAATTCAATGTTCGTTTCGTTCAGATAGTTAAGAGTTCGAAATTTATGATGTGAATGTTCGACGCTGGAAATAAATCGAATGATCAACAAAACACAAAAATGTCGTGAAAAGCAAATCAGGTCATTATGAGAACAAGAGGGAGAAATAAGGGGCAAATAACTCATAAAATGAAATCTCAGGATACATATTTTCAAAACCATAATATCAAACACCATCGTCACCTTAATCTATGTCATATTTTCGTACACCCAAGCAAACTCAAAGCATCACAGTCAGTATGTCCACCAGACAAGCATCGCCATAATCGTTCGACGCCTCAAGCATTTATACAAGATGAGGACTTTCCCTCGGCCTTCCTTACCACTTTTGATTGTTGCGAAAGACTAAAAAATCAAGCATCAGACGAGGGGCAACCGCGCCTTTCACAACCACTGCTTACAACACAAAGCCAGAGATATTTTGGGTACGCCCTCTCCCCAACACTCATACACCGAAAACGTACTAAATAAAATAAAATAAGAAAAAAGTTGTTAATTTAAACTCACCACCAACCCTACTACTTTTTAAAGATACAGGATTGAAAATATGCTGTGTCGAAACAGGTAATTAACTAGGCTGTGATCAACTTCCCAAAATATTTCTATTCCTAAATAAGGCAACCTTGACTCTTCCCCCATCTCGTCATGAAAGACTTTGGTATGAAAGTCATACTAAGAAAAAATGACATAAGCAACACGCGTATTTTACAAACATAAAGAAAAAATGATAAAAGGTACTAAATAGGGAAAATGAAGCGGTGACGTAATCGTTCATGCGTAAGGAAAAGCCTCGTAAACGAATAAGCAACTTCAATAGTGACCAGCATTACTTCCAAGCCAACGGGAAGAAATTTGGGGAATACCCACGTAATGCTCCTATTTCTATCAAGGATGGAAGGTAAAACTATTTAGCTGAAACGTAACTGGGAAAATAAACATCCAAAAACTATCGAAATTCTCGTAAACAAATTGTTATCAGAAATTCAAAGGCTTTAGTCCCGTATTTTAAGGAGGGGTCGTGAGCCTCAAATAGCGACGAGTGAACGGTCTCTAGCACAAAAGAAAATAAAAACAATTACCGTAAAAGCAGTGATATGCGAAGCAGCACCATGCAAACGATACAGTACAGTAAACTTCCGACTTTCCACTTCGGTGTATGCGCACCAATGCGTGTGCTTGTCTACCTTTATGCAACATATGTTGTGGAGGGGAGTCAGGCCTTAAAATTCAGTCAACAAACGAAAGTTTCTTGTTGCAATCCCTGACAAAGGGAAAGAAAACATCAGGAGAGCAAGGATAGAAAACACCCAGAGACCCCGTAACTCTACAGACGTCAGTAACATCAAGATCTTTAGACTTTGAGTTACCTAAGACAGCATGTCATTACTGACCAGGAACTGCCGTTGTAGGGATCCAAACCATATTCACGGGTTAAAAGGAGTCATAACCTTCGGTCTGGCTTTATTTGAGAAATTCAATATTAAATCTGATTGCAAAAATTGACGGTCATGGATGCGTAAAGCTTAGGTTTCTGAAGACCGGTACCTAACTCCCAAAACGGTCCCAAAATACAATTAATCTTTGCCTTTTGCAAATTTTAAAAACATCCATATATAACTTCTGAATAATCCTGTTAGCAAACAGACAAACACACGGAACCTTAACATAGCCTCTTTGTCGAAGGTAAGAATTAAACATTGCAAATTCCCTGAAATATGATAAGACAAACAGAAAACCCAACACATTAGAATATTTGAAGCATAATTCCGGTAGAAAATTAAACCAAGAAAGTGAACAATCTTAGCATTTGGTGACCTCAGCGCAAAACGCTTTGTAAAGCAAGCTAGTCACGAACGAAGTGAAAGAGAAAATAAGAGATCAAGAGAAGGCAATACATTTCACAGTCAGCATGCATGATAAGTCGATTTGCTAATCCGAGAGAGAGAGAGAGAGAGTGAGGGAGAGAGAGAGAGAGAGAGAGAAAATTGCGTAACCATCGCTGTTGTAACTACTGGCACAAGGCATTTGATAAATGATTAACTATTTGTTCATGAGGAAGAGGCCGAATACAAACCAAATATCGACTTCGGGGCCATGGACTGTCTGTCCAAAACTCTTCACTCGCAGACCGTAAAAGAAATCGAGCCAAAACGAAGCAAACTCGACTCATAGGAAGATGTTTGCAAGGAAGGTCAAAACACAGTGACGCTTTAATTTCAAAATTGAAAGCAATCCTACCAAGTTGGTGCTGATGTCTTTAAAAGGTCATCTGAAATTAGAGTTCGAGTAACCTTTTATCAGGTGGCCAATAGGTTCCGCTTACGCCGGTGATAAAAGTCAGTACTTGACCCAAAAAAAATTTGGAAGTGTTTTGACGACGTCCGTAGACTTTTGGCTAGTTAAAAGAAACGGGAACTGAACTTTACAGGGATTCCAAAAATATTTGGCCTTTAAACACACCTCGCTTTTGCCTAAACTTTTCATCAAAATGCTTGTGCCCTGATGGGCAACATTCATTGCTTGTTTGGGTAACAGGATTGTTTTGCCATCCCCGTTCCTTGAGGCCGGTGCGGAATTGGAAAGGAGACAGAGTTCAAATGGAATAGGTAAAGATAGAGAAAAGCAACAAAATTCCAACGTGAAAGACAGCGATTAACATCCAGGTGACTTCCACACCCAAACAAAACCGTCTGCGGCAAAACTTGGCACCTTGGCCGAATTAATTGACCATGACGGTTTTCAAATAATGGCGACAGTAGTTGCACAAATTTCTAACCATTTCAACAATGAATGAAGTAACATTCTAAGGAAGAAAAGAATTAGATTGGTTATATTCCCGACTTGTCTCTTTGTTAACACTATATCTTTATTCATGTCAAATACCTATCAGCCAGAAATTATGGAACCATAGTGTAAGAAATAAGCATAAGCTTACTAATGGTTAAGGTCAGAGAGAATCAGTTTATATTGTTACCATATGGTCACCGCCAGCTTAGTGGTATTCACATGATCATATCTATTCTTAAAAACTGCTTTATATCCTACCTTGCTTGCACGACGCCTCCATCGTATACCGCACGAATATTCGTGTGCAAGCGTTTGGCAAAAGATTTTTCCTTTCTAAAGAGATTTGTCAGTATAAAATCCGGTCTTCTGTCAGTTTATTTCCACCGATGAATGCTCAGCATGGTGAAAAAGCCCCCGCATGACAGGGTCTTTTATTATGTTTAGCTTAATTTTGAATTAAACTTTTCAAAAATTAATATCTTAGAGAGGAGAGTGAAATGAGACGTATTGACGTCGGTCGGAAAGCTAATAAATAGATACACCGTTACCGAATACATGAGACTAAGTCTCCAGTCAAAAACTGAAACTTACAAAATGAAGGGCAGAGAGAGAGAGAGAGAGAGAGAGAGAGAGAGAGAGAGAGAGAGAGAGAGAGCGGAATATTACGATTAATCTCCTCTAATCAGGCATTCTGATCTCTCCAGTTCTTCATGTACTTTCGACATTTTGACATGCAGTGTCTGTAATACCAACTTTGCCCTCATCGAATCAAATGTCTAAGTTGTTCATTCAAACTCATAAAGGGAATCATTCAAAAGTTGCACACATTTCCACAGCCACACACGGACACACACAGACGTGTGTATTTGTTGTGTATGTGCATAAAATATAATGACCATGGAATAAGAGTTAATTTCTGCAAAATTTTATCCGATTTCTATAATAGGCCTCCTCTGACACTCAGAAACTATGGGTAGCCAAACATACCATCTCTCACTTGTAAAAAAAACATTCATATTTATAATAAAAACATAAGCCACGTTCTGACTGTTATTCAGAACCCACGTCAAATTTCCACGTTTATCCAGAATAGATTTCACCATTTATCCTAACCATGATTTCAACATTTATCCTGAAGAAGAAAAAAAAACAATTAAACATTTACCCTAAACAAATTTCAACAGTTACCCCGAACAAACTTTAATATTTATCCTGAACAAATTTCACCATGTATCCAACATGACATCAAAAGCATTTCATTTTGTATTCAATCTGCGTTTTGATAGAAAAATAAACTCTTACCAACTCCCCTTGAAATCTATTTGGTACTAACGATATAATATTCAGCAAAGAGTTCCTTTCTCTCTCTCTCTCTCTCTCTCTTCTCTCCTCTCTTCTCTCTCTCTATCTCTCTCTCTCTCTCTTCTCTCCTCTCTCTCTCCTGGGAGTGAAGGCCGCCCGGTACAACCAAGTGATAATCTCCTCTATCACCCGGCCGCCGGACTCCATGAGCCACCCTGGAAATCCCGATCACAGCGTGTATCTGTGCACCGGCTCCTCCCACTATCGAAGTCTCTCGTGAAGGAAATGTGAGACCGGCTACGGCTTAGTCGCTTCGTAGTCATCTTTACTTTCTCAAGCTCTCATTCTCCGATCGACGACGAAATACTTATTTGTTTGTTCGCTCCTGATTCGTTGTGCGTCACATCACCAAAGGTCACTTCGCATTTTGACAAAAAAAAAATAATAATAATAAATAAAAATAACTGATAGTAGTAGTTGTAAACTTCTATAGTAAAAATAAGCAGAAGAGAATGACACCAACAAAATAGATGACAATCAGCTAGCAAACAGTTCATGACAATAGATTGCTTGAAGTGTCTACATTAATCATTTATAATAAGAAGAAAAGAGACAGAAAAATTAAAAGCAACTTTCGATACCTCTCACTTTTCTTGAGATATAATTTTAAAAGGCTAAAACAATATCCTGGTATCTAAAGATATTCGAGTATGTCTATAGAGTATACAGTCATACATATATGCATTGAAGTCATTTGTCAGGTTTCAAAATTATTTTAATAGTATTCCACCATCAAAAATGAGTGTTATTTTGTGACGACAAGGTTTTCCATGTAATTATGAAAACGCAGAAACCCTTAACGGTCATCAAGGAGGCAAAGTCATTGAGCGTGAAAAGGAAGTGAACTTTTTCACATAATGAAACTGGAAATCTCTCCAAAATCCAGAAGGGAACGCAAGTGAATATATATAAAAATTTCAACGGTAAAAGGCGTAGGAATAACACAGGTAATTAATATTCTGTTACTCAGACTTCATTATAAAAGCAATTTATTGCGTCATTCATGTTTAACCATCATACATATTGCAGCGTCATGCCCGAGATGCCTATGTGGAGCACGTTTTTCTCTGACCACTTTGTTCAGGTTTCTTCGCTATTGTTCGTCTGCAGTTTCTGTGACAATGTGCCGGTTCAGTGACACGGCAATATCCTCAAAAATTCTGAGAGAAAAATATGCAGTGATATATCTTATGCAAATGAAAAAAAATATATATATAGAATTGACATGAGCGTTGCAATTGAGGCCGGTGAGTGCAGCCCTGTACACAAAAAAGAAAAACGAACGCGAGTCAAAAGACTTCGTTCAGATTCACTTTCATGAGGGCTCGGGGGCTACCGCAACGCGCTCTCGGGCGCGCGATGACAGAAAAACCCGCACTTCAATTAATTTCTATACCTTCCCCTATCTTTAGAAAGAGAATAACAAATGGAAGGGCTCCTTCAATAAGCTGAGTCAATTAACCAACCGCAAAAAGTGAAGCGGAAACCCAATAAAAGCAATAATGATGATCTTCTAAATGTCCATTAAGATGGCGTATGACCCGGATACGAAGTTTTTTTTCTTTCGGATTTTATCCTTCATTCAGCGATTAAAAGAATGAAAGGGGGAAGTGACTGCGGTTTTTTTTTCTAGGCCATCTCCTCCTAACAGAAAAAATATTATTGGTGAAAAGACACGCCACTACTACTACTACTGCTGCTAATAAACTATTGTTTTCCATTACCAAATCGAAAGTGAGCGCAGTGACAAGCGAACAAAAAGCAGGCTGCCGAAAGAGCGGCATCCATCCCGAGGGCGTCAGAAAAAACGGACTCGCAATAGTTTACGAAAGAACAGAAATCCGTGGAAACGCCTGATCCGCAACAGGCTGTTTGCTTCGATGCGGAGACCGAGCTAATGGCCAAAGAAAACTAATCAAGATCATCCACGGAGCACAATAATCGGGAAGGATCTTGGCCTTAATGACGAGTGAATGATCAGCAAGGTTTCAATTCTGTCTGACTTCTTGATGATGGATTGTTACTAAGTCAACTTCAGGGACGGTGTTCTAAAAATGAAAACATTATGTATATTCAAAATAAACAAAATTATTATGGAAAACTCCACTAAATGTCTTTCGTACTCCAATAAGTAACTATTACATCACGAATCATTCAAGAAGTGCTTATCTTCATAGTTAGTCTCTCTTTCGCTTTACTTCAGGACACCTTCGTCAACTGTGTCAACATTGTTTACTATATCACAGCAATTTCATCTTGAGTAAAGCCTAAAAATCATGAATAACGGGTTCACTTTTTAAAATGCAATGCAAATTAAAACAAAAAGAGTATTATAAAAAAAAGCCACAGGAAAATTCACGTTCCACTGAATCACTGGCTGAATCGGCTGTTGTCCTCACATCGTTCCCTCACTGTTCAAACAGTATAACCAATTTCAATCACAGCGATAACTAATCAATGTTTACAAATAAAAACGTTGTGGTTTTATCCAATGGCTTCCACTGGGGAGTCCTCCAAGTCCCGATCACAACTGGCCGAGCCACTCCCTCGGAACCAAACTTTGCCCGCTCACACAGACACACACGCACACACACACACACTGCAACACTTCAGCAGCACTTTTGAACTTTACGTCCAACAAGAGATCAGCCTTAGTCCATAGGTCAAAGGACTTCCCCTCCCAACCCCCATCCACCAACCCCTTCCTAGTTTCAACCATTCACCGAATGGAGACCTTGCTGGAGGTCTGACTCAGGTCCTTGGCGACTTTTCGATGGACTTATGGCTTTCTTAATGTTAGTAGACGAGACGACGGACATTTAACCATTCAGGATGTAAGTAGGAGCGCGTGCCATAAAAACAGAGAGAGAGAGAGAGAGAGAGAGCGAGTTGGAGAGATAGAGAGAGAGAGAGAGGAGAGAGAGAGGAGTGGCTGATGATCGAGAGAGAGAGAGAGAGAGAGAGAGAGAGAGAGGAACGTCCGCAAATCTAATATTTGTCAGGTCAAATAATGAACAAAAACTTTCAACATCAAGAATATATATTATTTTCTCATATACAAACATGAGATGAAAATCCAGAACATCTTATTCCTAGCGGTCAGAACGAAGAAAAGGAAAGCAAATATACTAATATACATACACACATATATATATATGAGTGTGTGTGCGTGTGTGTGTGTGTGTGTGTGCGCGCGAGCGCGTGTGTGTACAAATTTTGCGCAATAGTCAAAGTATAAAAGAGCAACTTGGATGGCCTAAAGGCAAAAACGAGAACTCTGTAAATGATAAAAAAAAGTGTCATGATCGTAAGTGCATTATTAAGGGAGACTTATTCAAGAAGACTGCTGCTGTCATATGTACCTTTAGAATACTCAAAAAAAGATCGAAAATTACAATGTGTAAACATTCACGTGTAAGGAAATAGCGTCGCGTACCAGTTCAATAGCGTTTTTTTATTGTTTTTTCAAGGATACAGGGTCTTTTGCTGCTTTGTATAAAAACTAAATAAAAAACTCTTAACCGTTTCTTAATCAAGTGGATTGCCTTGGCAAGGCGTACCGGCAGGGTTCAACAAGAAGAAAATGCCTGTATGAGGCCGTTGTTTCGAACTGGTTCTACATTTGTATCAGCTTATGGATTCCATCTATATGCACACACACACACACACACGTATATATATATATACATATATATAGTTATATTATATTATATATACATTTATATGTGTATGTGTGTAGAGCAATTTCATCAAGATGAACTTAGGTGACAACAAACAGTATATCAAGGAAATACCTTGGCATACTGGAGTCCAACTACAGTTAAAAAAAACACTGACAAGTAGTAATATATTTCCTGAAAACCGGGAAGTATCGAACGCCAAAACCAGCACGAGACTGGCGAATTGACGATGCTTTGCAGAGGAAGTTTATCAATCCAAGTAGCACATGAGGGATCTTTCCTGGATCGTGACCCCCAAGAATTTTAGCCTGGTCTGTATCCACATTTGCTTTATGTTTAATACAAGCCCGTTTGGGATTACCGTAAAAATATAAATAAAAGACTGTAAATATCATAAAGATAATGACTCACAAGAAATATTAGTCCCAGATAACGACCCCGAAAAACCTTGTGGTCACTATCTAGGAAAAATCGCACATGAAAATATTCAGCACGAAAGTGAATGGTGCAGGACTTGTCCAGGATGTCGTGATGGAGTTGGGCCTTTTGAGCGAAGGGCTCCTCAGAATTTGAGATGAATGACGTCATTATTGATGTGATGTCTCGTCTCTGAGATGCCTCACACTTGATCTCAAGAGAAATGTTGGTAACATAACGTGTTCGCCAGCTTTTATATAACATCCACGTCTTTTCAGATTTCAGCGAAGCATAGTCATAGATAATGTTGTATTCGAGATGACTAGCTTTACATGTATATGTATATATATATATATCATAATATATATATATATAATATATATTATAATATAATATAATATATATAGAACAGCTCTAAACATTTGTAATTCAAGAAGCTCATTATATGACCTTACTTTCATGTAGCAGAACTCCCAAACCAGTTCCACATAGCGTGTCTCAAGATAAAGCGTCGCTTAAAAGACATATACGTATTTTCCAAATATAATTTCATTAATAACAATTCTTGTAACATTTCCCGTTTTAATGGCAATACCCATCTCGATAGAAAAAAAAATGAGCATGAGTTTAGGATGGCTGTGACGCACTAAATGTAAGACCTGAACGTAACATTCTAGACTAAACGTTTACTTGCTCATTAAAACCAAACAACAAATACAATCATCCTCCAAGGCGGGTGGCAAACATTAGCTGGAACGAAATTTCATCAAATTCTTTGAAGATCAAAAGACCTTATACGGTTATAGGACGTCAATGGAACACATATACAAAGGTGCCATCTGCAACTGTCTTAATTAATAACCATATAATGAACAGCTTATCACCATTTGCCTAAGAACAACTAAACAAATACTAAGTATAAGCCTCCTACTCTTGAGTATTCCTGATTTATGTATTAGTCTTTCGTAGACAACCTAAGATTCCATTTTAGAGGTCTTATGGTGTCTATGAAACAGACTTGCACAAAAATTAGAAAGATTCAAATCATGAGGTTTTCCAAATTCATATGGGATAGTATTGCACGGAGACCAGAGCAGCATTGAAACGCTGACAATGCAAATTGAAACTGGGGCACATCTCCTAATATTTGATGAATTTAAACAAGAGACTTTTTTATCGATTCATCTCTGGCGAGTATACAGTTAACTGCGCATATTATGGCTATATCTACAATATGCAAATGCAATGGGACAGTATCATGATGACCTATTTATTTTGATTGCGTAACTACAATATTACTATTATATTATCATTATTGTTATAGTTATTTACTCTAGTATACAAGCCCTTACTAATCAACTCTACAAGGATAATTGTGTCTGAGTAGTTAATTTTATTCTGTTACGGTGTAAATGACGGAAATCTTATGAAAATAAATGTGACGGCTCGGTCTCATTATTAAGAAAAATATATCAAGACAATGACTTGTCGAAAATTCTTTGATGTTAACGAATATTAGTTATTAGAGAAGTTTCATATGTCAAAATTTCCGGTCAAAAGATAATGACATACATTCTCTCTCTCTCTCTCTCTCTCTCTCTCTCTCTCTCTCTCCTCTCTCTCTCTCTCCTCTCTCTTCTCTCTCTCTCTCTCTCCAGGTAATCATCTGGTAACCTCTACATACACACGCACTTCATGCCTCATCATCGTGTTTGCAATTTCTTTTTTAATTTACTTTTGTCTGAGGCAAATAGCGACTTATCACGTGTAACAAAATATATATGACTTAACGATGCCTATAGCTAAAAGCCTCAGAGGATCAGCAACTAAGAGAATTTACCGAGTGAAGCAAAAAACTCCACGAATCCACAACAAACAAAGCTCGGTCACTTTTGCTCTCTATGACTCGGTATTTGGGAAGAGCGAGAGGGCCCTTGGTTGGAAAGGTGGTCAATGCTTCTCAAGTGCTGCCAAGTTTTTAATACATCTAATTATTTTGTCGACGAATTTCAGTGATTCAGAAGTGATACGTATTTTAGCTGAGAAACCTTTGAAAAATAAATGAAATAAGAACAGACCAATATGAAACAAAGCAAAGAGGTGACAACGGTCTGCCCTTTTATGTCAAGTATGCATCGAGCGAGCCAGAACGGGTTTACCTTTGGTGGAGCCCATGCTGTGCTCAGTCTCTACCATAATTTGTAAAAATACAAAATTTCCGTGATCACGGCATACATAAAAAAATATATGTACATCAACTATTTGTCCACATAAAGATTCTGTAGTTTCATAAACCACAGATAATGCGTTTCAAAGGCGGTGCACTATGACGTCACAAGCTATTTCCCTACGTAATGTTTCTCCTTCACCCTACAACTCCATGGATCCAGCGGGGTTTGTAACCACCTTCCCAGCCCAGCAATACCCTGGTGAGATGGAAGCAGAAAGGCGGGGAATGCCCTTCCACCCCCAGTGACTCTCCATCCAGGTGAAGACCTTGCTACCCTACCAGAATGGGCAAGCCCAACCAAGCCCCCCACCCATCAACGAAATGACTACGCCCACAATTTCGTTTTCTATTTGAGTCTTACCACTTGTTCTTAAGCCAGTTTTTATGACTCCCTTCCATTCGTTTTTTTTTTTTTTTTTTCAGTTAAGCACTTTCTTTTCTTTGGTGGCGTTTGATTTCCTTCAGCGCACACAGGCTCCTTGGCGAAATAGGAAAAGTAACAGTAAAAAGAAATCAAGGCTGTAACACAAAACTGTTTCCCCAAAATGCCGCCAACGGAAAATATCGTAAGATTTTGATAAAACAGGACGAAATTAAAGCACACCTTTTTTTTTTTAGATAAACGTACAAAGAAAAATATTAGGCCTGTAAACACGAAAGACACCAATGTCAACATAAAATTCAAACAGGGAAGAAAAATCGGGCAAAATACGACAGAAATCCCCATACAATTGTGTTTCCGCCTTTTCCGGAGACTGAATGAAAAGGCGGGGAACGAAAGACCCTCTCAAACCGGACAACAGAATCAAGTCCAAAATGGGCGCTCGTGAACTTGTACCGGCGTGACCTATGCAGCGCGTGTTTGACCTCTCAAGGTAGGTAACCCCGCCTGTATCCTACCCTAGGGGCACCCTGGGTCCAACTTCGTGATGTAACCTAACGGGAGCATGCTTAACTGCCTCGTTCACGCGCACGACTCGAGGGAAATTGCTACGTATAATTCTTGAACAGCCACGGAGATTTTTACACGCAATAAGGAATAATGAGCACAGAGTTGGAATTATGTAAATAAAGTTATTTGTTTATACTTATCTCCCTAATCTACTCATTCTCTCTCTCTCTCTCTCTCTCTCTCTCTCTCTCTCTCTCTCTCTCGTCTCTCTTCTTCTCTCTCTCTCTCTCTCTCTCTCTCTCTCTCTCAAGTGTAAGTAGTTCACGTGGAAGAATAGCAGCAGCTTCACGAAAAAGTCGATAAGCCAGAAAAAGCCAAAAAAGGAATGAAAGAGAAAATTCACCCGTATAATTTCAGTGAAAGAGAGATGAACTAATAATACACACACACACACACACAAGTCATAGAATTGTATTCAAAGTGACACTGAAGTAACCAATGTTGACAAAGACGCGTGCGAAAGCAAACTATCGAAGACGTCCGCCGTTTCTGTAAACAGTTCTGTTTGTGTTTTGATTGGGCGCTGCAGTTACAGGAACTGGTTTCTGTTAGTTTGGTTCTGCTTTTGCAATACTTATGCGCTGAATATAATCAATTTAATACGACAGTAATAATATCTTCTCTCCTCTCTCTCTCTCTCTCTCTCTCTCTCTCTCTCTCTCTCTCTCTCTCTCTCTTTCTTTATATATGTATATATATATATATATATATATATATATATATATATATATATATTATATTTGTGTGTGTGTGCGCACGTGTGTTTATATATGTATGTATATATAATGTGTGTATATACTATATACATACATACATACATATATATATATATATATATATATATATATATATTATATATATATATATGTATATTGTGTGTGTGTGTGTGTGTGTAGATACATACACACACCAACATATATATGTATATACTAGATACATACATATATATGTAAAAATATTTTCGTGATTCAGTTATACATACATATATATATATATATATATATATAGTATATATATATATATATATATATATATATAGTATATATATGTATGTGTGAGTGTGTGCTGTGTCTGTGTGGGTGTGTGTGTGTGTATAAATATGAGAAACGTCGTGACAATGCGTAGTGTAAATATAAAACAAAATATAGGCAACATATTTGCATACAAACACCTCTCTTCATCCGAACATTAAAAGAAAGTATAAAGTAAATAGCATGCAAATTCCATTATATTGCAATATGGCCTTCATATTCAGGATTAGGGTCCCATCGTGCAATTCAAAGTTATTCTTCCAGACGATGCATTGTCTATCATTACCCCGAGGGGCGACTCTATCCCTTCACAATTGAATGTGGTGAGCAGAATTGTTGTTTTGATATATTGTGGAAAGTGAACATTTTCTTTTTTCGTCTGTCTAGTTGTGAGCAGAATTGCTACTGCTAAGTTCATTCAAGACAGACATAGACTTCATGGAAAAACAAAACAATTATGAAATCGGATTAAAGTGCAATGGTAAGTGGAACGTGATCCTGAGAGAGAGAGAGAGAGCGAGAGAAAATAAGAGAGAATGAGCAGCGAAATCAGATCTGAGGGATAAAGTGCAGGGTGAGATCCTGTTGTGACATTTATCATTGCAAAGGCTAAGGGCAAATGGACGTTACAGGGTGTGGTGGCAGAAACGCAAAACGTTTATTAGTCGACGACAAGAAAAGTGATTATTAGCAAACCTCCTCGGTTGATATCATCCTTGATATTAACACGTCTTCGTTCTGTCTGGCTAAATGAAGAAAACAAAACTGAAACGGAGAAAGGCGGTGTAGTTACTGAATCATCCAAACAGCAATGTAATGACGTCGGTGACTATGATTATTTTTTTTATTTAATTCTTTATTTTAATTCGAGAGGTCGTACCGAAGAACGCATGCAAAATTGCTGCCTAAATCGCAGCCCCTGGAAAACGAGTCCAACTTAATTATGCAAAGCCAGACAAATATTTGGAAAATCATTACCATATAAGACGTGAATAATTATAATAAAAAATCCATACCATATTGTTGCTAACATTTTTATCAATGATGTGCACTCATTCTTATGGAAGAGTAAACGAAATGTTACGTTCTTAACAGGCACAGTTCCAGACAAAAGCATAGCTGTATCAGTGTGTGTCAAAAATACTAAGAACTATAAGAATAAGGAGACAGATTTCGAAATTATACAAGAAACCTAAAAGCTTTGCAGTAAACGGTTGTTTCGGAGCCGATAACAGATACACGCTAACAAAAACCAAAGCCGATGCCATGAACGTGTTCTGGAACATACCTTGAGCCGTGGAAAACAATGGTGAGCGGAATATGGCCTATCTCAAGTTTTTAGAACTATGCTTATATGCACTGAGCAAGTGACGGTGGCACCCGAAATGTCCCACCTGGTAAAGGTATTCGTAGAAATATAATACATACCTAAAATGAAACATGTACAGCGATTTTCCTTTCTTCCTGAGAACTGATTTACTTCGTTTTCCAAAAGTTTAAGATACTTTAAAAAGAGAGAAAAAAACTACCTTTCGTCTGCTTTCCCGTCGTAATCTGTCCCAGCCTACCTGGTAATATAACTAGACTGTGGTCTCGAGCACCCGACATTACTCTGAGTATTACGTATGATTGAACTTTCTTAATAAAGGTGCAGAAAAGTATTCCTTTCGTGAACCGAACCTACTCCCGCTAAAACATGGATGTTTTTTTACAAGTTACCTAACCATTAATTCATACTGGAAGTTAAAGAAATTTGCCCTCTTGATTTGTAGCTTACGATGCTGAGAGTAATCTAATGCAGTTTCATTACAAGTCTATCATTGATCATATCATGTGCTTTCTGTGAACAGGTCAGGACTTTCCAAAGGGCCCCGAGGGTGAGGGAAACCCCTTCCACAGGGTCAAACGCCGAGGCAGGGCTTGGGTGGTTGCCGGGACCACCTTACCAGTATGTTTTCATTATGGGCGTTATCAATTCCGGCTGAGTCAGAGGACTCCACTGCATCCATGCAAGTATTTCATGAGGGCTGCAATAATCATATAAACAAATGTAGGAAAAACCCATTTAGAAATATCACAAGATGTACCAGTTATCAGTTGCACCAACACCGCCCGCTACTGATGAAATCAAATATTTCCCGCATAAACAAAAAGAGGTAAGGGAAATTAAACAAGGGAGATTTCACTGAACAAATATTAAACATAACTGGCCAAACAGCAGCACAAAAACAAAGAATCAAGAACGTTCAGAACGCTGTAATGACCAAACTCGTTTCATGGGAAAGGCAATTTGCCTATTTGCATTTCGCTGCTCATTCCGGCGCCCTTTCCACCCGGAATAAAGGAATTGTTGGCTGAAAGTCTTCATTGATGATAACATCGAAGAGATGAAGTTATGTTCCAGGATAAACTTCAGAAGAACTTGGAATTCGTACGTTTGACCAGCAGCAGGATTCATGGAATTCACCGAAGGTGTTGATTGATATCAGCCCTTTGCGATAAACTTTCCAAATCTTTTATGCGCTAAGACAAGGTACGACGTAAATAAAAGAAAAAGGCTAATAATTAAAGTCTCTTTAATGAATTTCAAAAAGAGGCGAAAGCAGGAGCAGGAGACAACGACTGGCATAGATTCCTGTTATCTCACAGGTCCTATGATTTAATACCACAATCAGCTTTTTGCAGTTGCACGACCTCTCTGATAACGAAGGGAAAGAAATGTAAATCCTTCAGTTACTCAAAATTATGCGCTCTCCATCTTCAAGAAGAAATTCTGGAAAGTCTAAAGATAGCCGCTTTCAGGAGAAAATAAGACTGATAGAAAATAGACAAAGGTCCAGCTGAGCCTTGAGGATACGCAATCGTAAAAGTTCTGCTCTGTTAATGCGACCATATATATATATATATATATATATATATATATATATATATATATATATATATATATATATACATATCTCTATCTATCTATATATATATATCTATATATATATATATATATATATATATATATATA
This sequence comes from Macrobrachium nipponense, assembly GCF_015104395.2. Taxonomy (NCBI): domain Eukaryota; kingdom Metazoa; phylum Arthropoda; class Malacostraca; order Decapoda; family Palaemonidae; genus Macrobrachium; species Macrobrachium nipponense. Next base: position 69,307,185 of record NC_061110.1, on the reverse strand, counting down.
TATATATATATATATGCACGCATGTATGTATATAAATATATATGTGTATATAAATAGAGATATATTTATGTCTATATATCTATGTATATATACTATATGGGTGTATATAAATAGATATATATATATTTACGTATACAGATGTATAATTATACGTATCTGTGCATGATTATACTTTATTCACCGTTAACAGCAGAGAGAGAGAGAGAGAGAGAGAGAGAGAGAGAGAGAGAGAGAGAGAGATGAATGCCTAAACACGTCATCGAAATCCTTCCACGGCTTGCAGAGTCTAAGGACTTGATTAAGGGAGCTGTAAAAACGAAGGAGGATAAATTCGCGACGAGGGCAACGGGAGAGGAACGGAGGGGGCTAGAGACGGGTAGTGGGGTGAGAGGCAATCCCGGTTATAAAGATTTCCATCGGTGCGTGCGTGGCTTCATGGCCAAGAAACCCGTTATAGTATATACCTCCCTTTAGAGGAAATTGGTTATCTTACCTGTCCCACTCCCGCTTTTATTTATTTATATCCTTCTCATTCTTTTCTTAATGATTTTTCTTTCATTTATGTTGCTTTCTATTGAGCCGATCTCTAATATTTCCTTATGCTTAGTTCATTTTTATGAATTCTTACCTTGGATTTATTACGCACTAACTAAATCCCTCTTTAATGCGTTAAAACCGGTTAATAAAAACTCTCTCTCTCTCTCTCTCTCTCTCTCTCTCTCTCTCTCTCTCTCGTCTAATAGGAAAGTAGTTAAACGTATATTTCGTAATCAACGAAAGGACAAACAGGTTAGGAGAACCTGCTTCGTGATGCAGAAAATTAAAGGAAAGTTTGATTTAAGAGGAAAAGTCGCATCCAAGGGAAAATCAATCACACCGAGTAAAAAAAATATGATTTTCAGAAAGTGCGAAGAAGTGAGAGGCCTTCACAGCTTCCTAAGAAATACACGCAAATGCATTTCTTACGTCATGGTTGAAAATGGAAATCAATAAGATTTAAGGAATTGAGTTATTCGGTTATTCAGTGTAAAATTTTTTGCAAGGTCAGTTGAGAGAGCTTTGGAGCACTGAATGTGGACTATGGAAGCATAAAGACACTGTTCGTTATTCATGAAAAACGAGTCACAATATCAGTGAACAGCTTCCTCCCTCGATATCTGGATGTTGCACCATCTGTCGTTTACAGAAATAAAAACAATAATGATTTTATCCTTCGAATGATTGCAATCAGTGTTCATTATTTTCTTAAGAAAATAATCGTCTCCGGTTGAAATATGGAATCTTTCCCTTTTTCCTGTGCTGTGAATTTTGCAAGTTTCGTTCCGAATGGACATTGCCGCAATTTCATGCCATGCTATCAATTTCGGTAATCGAAAAGACTATTTCGCAGGTGTTTTGAATCATTCTCTCTTACCGTTATTTTATATATATATATATATATATATATATATATATATATATATATATATATATATATATATATATACACATACTTATAACAGCTTGAAATGTTAGATCATATGGGATATGGGTTGGGGAAAGTTCAGAAGGGAAGCTATCAGGTATAGTACAAGAAAACTAGCAAGAATATCGAGAAAATATACAGCGATGGACATTCCACTTTCTTACATGCATTCAGTGACAAGTTCCAAGACAAGACCATCTGATCGAATCGATATCGAAAACGTCTTGTGATTGTCATCTGAAACGATATTTGTTCCCAGACCACCGCCGGGACGGGGGAGGGAGACGCAAAGCCAGTCTTTATTGTCATCGAGATCTTTTTGATCAGCAGCCTCGAGGGACACAATAGAGGAGGAAGAATTGGAGAGAGTGAGAGCCACACTTTTTTAGCTTTCACTCATCAGCGAAAGCTTCTAGATTCCCATTCAAAGGGGTAAGTTGCACAGCCAAAGCCTGTTTGCTCTCTCGGAATTTCCGTTAGAGCAGGACCGTGCTAAGCATAATGAAATTACTTATTACTCAGAGTTAATCCGTAGGGAAGTTAGTCGACCAAAAATTTTAAAAAATAAATGCATACATAAAACTCAGTTGCGGGAACTGCTCGGTTCAAGAAATATGATAATAAAACTTTTAAAGGCTACGAGAAATTACCATGACGAACATACTAAACGAATAAATTAGAACCCAGGAAAAAAAAAAAGGAAATGACAACCACGTAATAGTCTATTATGACCCTAAAGAGATATATTATGAGAATTAAGGAAAAATCAATCCACGTCTGTGGAATTTCCTTGATGTCATTATCAAGAATCCAGTTCAGAGTCTGTGTCTAACCCTCGAGGATCTAGGAATCGAGCGAACTGTGCTCTGGTAATGGAGGCTCTGGAGAAATAAATCCACAACTATGTAACTGTACAAATGTATTTGAAATTAAACGGAAATCTTTCGTAAAGGTTCTCGAAAACTCTCCGTAGAGTTTTATTTTAAAATATATTTGCACAGTTACACAACTGTAGTTTTGTTTCTCCATTTTAAGTTTCACGCTACTCTG
>NC_061110.1:69259670-69299670 GCF_015104395.2 Macrobrachium nipponense | reverse complement strand
CATGGAGCATTCACTCTTACAAACAATGGCGTGGTGGAACCCTCTGACAAGGCAGGTGGAAGTCAGCTGACGGATCGATTGTAAACGGTTCCTATTCCTTTGTTCCTGTGCTTCTTCTTAAGTGTTTCTGACAGAAGTCTCTTCCTTTGCAAATTAAAAGGAAGATTACATCATACAGAATATTCTTTGGACAGCCAGTTATGATTTCTGTTTGCATGCGGCTATGATAAATGAAATAGCATCACGGGATTAATGTTGCTTCGAAGTCATTCAACTTTCCTCTTATCAAAATTTCTTAAAATAACTAGGCACTGTTCTACACCTGGAAACTAAAATGGTATATGGCAAAAATTATCAGTCTTATCGTGCAGGGGCAAACAGATAGATAGAGACATGGGTCTGTGGTTGTGTTTGTGCGTGTTATATACAAACATACATACATACATACATATATACGTATATATTCAATAGGCACCAAAGGAGAGCCCACTACCAGACTGCGGACTCTAAGAACACAGAACGGTTGGAAGATTTCGTAATGTTGTTTTCCTTCTTTTGAGCAAAATTTTGAGACTTGAAAATGGTCTATAAATTAATCTTCTTTGTCAAATATTTAGGTAAGCCTTCATTTCTTCGCCCTCATAAAATAGTTAATTACCTAAACGGATTTCATTCAAAGGGTCTGATTTGATTAGGACGCATTTTAAGCTAAAATAGTTTAATGAAGTAAAAGTTTCTGGCCATCATTAAAGAAAAAAAAAAACTGGGGTCTTTTTCTCAGTTACGGTAAAATTTATGAAATACATCTCACGCATGGATCAGGCATTTTTTCATCTTTTTCAAGAGTTTTTCCTTGTCAGAAGACATTTCCGATTTTTTACTCCCTTTCCGCACCAAAGAACAGAAGAGTAGTCATAAAATGAGAATATTCATAAAAGAAAAAAAAATCTTAAGTATTCAAACATCAGAGTGATCTCAAACAATATTAACTGCCCGGTAAAGTAAATGATTCTGTTTACTGAACACTTAATTGTGTCGTCTTAAGGCACAATCGTTTGAAATTTCCAAATTAGTTTCATAGATTTCCCTCTTTTTCGTTCCTTGATTTTACGCGCAATTAACCCGTTTCCTAATTATTCGAAAGAAGAGAAAAGAAAATATTTTTCCATTATGTGATGTGACCGCAATTACTGCGCCTCTCTCTCTCTCTCTCTCTCTCTCTCTCTCTCTCTCTCTCTCTCTCTCTCTCTCTCTCTCTCTCTCTCTCTCGTGTACACCGGTAACACAACTCGAAATCCCACGTAGTGCCAACCCCCGGGCGATAGTTCTGAACTTTTTGCTAACCAACTTTTTTATTTCTTCTTTTTCTTCTTCTTCTCTTCTCGTAGCAAAACATTCTTGCTTTATATGGGGGCCGCTTTTTACTTGACCATAACAAACGCGGATGTGATTATTCAACGCGGAAATGTAAAGAGATATAAGATGAAAGGTGAATTTTCCGGAATATAATTTCCTCATTGATACTAACAATGTCTCTAAATTTATTATATATTACTGCTCTCTCTCTCTCTCTCTCTCTCTCTCTCTCTCTCTCTCTCTCTCTCTCTCTCTCTCTCTCATCTACTTTTTATTCATGAAAGGAGAAGTGGAATTTTTGTTCCAGTGACCACTAAAGCGAGATAAAAAGCAGTCAGTCGCAAGTATAGCTAATGGCGCACAATGTCCACTTGCTCAGTGTTAATCATATACATTTGGTGTGTTCTAAGCCTGTCTGTCAACGATTTATTTGTGGAAAAACACCATTGGCTTTACTGCTTGAGTGTTCTCGGTGGTAAAAGCTCTATTCCATTAAAATTCAGCCAGAATCTACTTGTTGACCCAAAAAATATAACTAGAGGAAAACAATTACCGTCGAGGCTATACTTTCCGTTGAAAGTACGGGATACTTCCAGTTCTTTGCATGGAAAAGTCTTTGCGTAGGTTACAATGGAAGAGCACAGCAAGCCCTCAAACAAAGTACCTACCTGCTACAGACAAGCGAGATGGACGGCTAGTACAAAAACACTAGTAACAAGTAATGTAGGTACCCAATCATGTTCTGATAACCGTAACAGTCGTCGAAACGTGTTCGTTAAGAAAAAGGAACGACTAAAATGTACAATCATCTTTTTTAGTCAACTCAATTTCACTTCTTTTTTTTTTTAATCCAAGCGTGTAGGTTTTTTAAATTTTCCAGCCAAACTTGAGATATTCTGCTTTATGCAAAGGTAATGTTAAAAAAAAAAAAAATTAAAAGCACCATATGTTTTTTTATGAAATTCTGTGTGTATTTCCCTCTTTTTCGTTCCCTTTTTTTACGCGCAATTAATTCGCTTAATAATTATTCGAAAGAAGAGAAAAGAAAATATTTTTCCATTATGTGATGTGACTGCAGTATTCGAGAAATATAGATCTATCCTCATTACAGATAGATTGTCTGTCCTAGAACGCCAGTTTGTAGTATGAAATCAGTCAACCAACTTTTACCCATCAGAAAAGACAGTAAAGACTTATGCTATCTACAGTTCCCGTATATTCCACAAACAAAACGTTACAGCTTTGTTTGGCGCACGTGAACCCAAGTTTTATCAATACCTATTTCATTTCTTTGGAATAATTATGAAATATGAAAACTATCTTTTCGTTACATTAGATGACAGACTGTTTATTCAGTGGCAAACTTATCAAAATGTATCAAACTTCATTAACCTGTTAAAAATATTGCCTTAAACTAACAAGTTGATACGAGACCATCACTGGGAACTTTAATCCCAAAAGCTTTCCTCGGTGGGAAATTGTGGTTGATGGGAATTATGTGGTATCTTAACTAACATGAAAGAACATCACTTGTGGTTAAACACTGACAAAAACCTAAACATTTGATGAAGAGCCAACATGCCCATAAAACAATATCGAGCGTTGACACATTAATTCTAATCCTTACGGATTCAATAAACCAAAAAAAAAGTTTTTAATTGTATAAACAAGTAAACCAATTGTTTCAGATCATAATTACTTTACTGGTTAGTATTCAATAACAATGAGAACAGTTTTTTTATTAGAATCACACACACAAACACACAACACATACACACACACACACACACACACACACACATATATATATTATAGCTTGATGATAAATAACAGTGCCAAGACCAGGAAGAACATCTTTATTAAACGAGCTTTCGAGGTTTAAAACCTCTCTTCAGGCTGAAAAAATGACAAGGATGAGAAATCACTAAAAAATTACATTAAAATGAATTGTCTTATTAAAAGCTTCAGTAAGACATAAAATGAAACGAACATCGCATACAAACTAAAAATTAAAATTATTACGAAAAAACTAAAACAAAACGCAAAACATACAAAAACAGAAATAAAAATAAAAATAATATGAAAGGTAAACAAACTACACTCAAAATAAAATGGCTAACGACCCACTTCGTGTACCTACAATGAAACTATATGATAGCTAGTTTCCATGGTAGGTACACGAAGTGGGTCGTTAGCCATTTTATTTTTGAGTGTAGTTTGTTTACCTTTCATATTATTTTTATTTTTATTTGTTTTTGTATGTTTTGCGTTTTGTTTTAGTTTTTTCGTAATTTTTACTTTTTAGTTTGTATGTGATGTTCGTTTCATTTTATGTTCTTACTGAAGCTTTTAATAAGACAATTCATTTTAATGTAATTTTTTAGTGATTTCTCATCATTGTCATTTTTTCAGCCTGAAGAGGAGGTTTTAAACCTCGAAAGCTTGTTTAATAAAGATGTTTTTCCTGGTCTTGGCTCTGTTATTTATCATCAAGCTAAGATTTCAAGTATAGCCGGGCCCCCAATTACTGAGACTATTATATATATATATATATATAATATTAATCTATATATATATATATATATAGATATATATATATGTATATATATGCACTCACTACACACCCCAATAACAGACTATCATTCCAACACTCAAATGTTACCTAAAACACAAGCGCCAGTCAACACAAGATGTAAATTTATTAAAGCTGCTAATTCAAATCTGGAAATAAATGCTTACATAATGCACTGAAAGGTAGCGAATAAAAAATAAATAATCTATAAACACATTAATTTCAAAATGACATACAGAATTACCAATTAATTTGAGACCTTACTTCAGATTTACCGATCAAAATATTTCTTATGAGACTGCTCATTATTCCATTTTTAGTTCAGTTGTTATGTTAATCACTTAATGACTCGCAGTTTTACTCAAGCATGACATAACCCGAATGTAAACCATGTAGGTCAGTTTCAAATTCTCATGTCAATAGCGTCATTCATTTCTTACAACCTGGTAAATTCTAATGAACGAAAACGAAGTCCAGCAGGTATCTGTCATTAAGCCTATAAATATTTTCAATCAGATTATTTAGTGAAAAATTGGTTGTATATTATGGCTTGACAGAAAAATTAACAAAATATTCTAAAGTTCAAGTGATCGAAATACAAATTCACAATACTATAGTTAGTCACCAAAAGACGGGCTTGTCTAAAGAAAATGGATATCCTTAATAAGAAAACGAACTTTTCTCATGGTAAACTATGTTATTTTTTTATTACTCGCGTGTATTCTGCAAATTCCAATTATAAAGAAATATTATCCCATATTTCCATTTGTGCTATGAACGTTTCTGACATTATTTTCATCAGAAAATAAGCACTTGTAGAAATAGCCGACCAAAAGCCGCATAAACTACCATTCGGGGGCCACAGTAGGAGAGAAGGCTTTTTGTATGTGGGGAAAACAAAACGCGTGAAATATAGGGAACTTAATCCCATTGATAGGTCCCATTCTGGTTATGGTAGGTTCATGGAATGTCTCCAACCCAGCATCAAGCGGTAGGGTAAATGTCCTGGTATTTTGTGTTCACGTTTGGTTAAGTATGGTCGGCTGGGCCATTTGCTAACTAAATGAATGTCAGAAAGTTTATAGAACACATGAAAACATGAAAATTATAGTATCAACACCAATTTGCATTAATTGTTTAAAGTAAAATTTTACAGGAATTTTTTTTAAATCACATAATACTCCTAATAAACTAAATTTTAACTTGTTCTTTCAAACACTTTGCCCTCTTATCACAACCTAAATTTGCGAATGAAATAAACTTTAAAATCTAGTCCCACGGTGCCATTTTACTTATGTATCTGTGTGTGTGTGTGTGTGTGTGTGTGTCTGTGTGTTATTTAGTCTTGAATATGGGCATTCATCCCAGCTTGCAACTTTCTGCTCAGACACGGCCTATCAGCAAAAGATGTGTTAAGTTTAACAAGTATTCAAATTGTATTCAGAGCGGATCGACAACGCAAACTAATTACATTATATCATTTTATGACAGCCCCTTTGGAAAAGAAAAACACGGTATCGAAGTGTTTGTATTTAGAATAGTTAAACGTTAGAAATTCAGTTGACTAATACACTCTTCGAGTTAAGGTAATAGTTCTTTTGAGAAGCTTTTCAAGCAATAAGATATTATCCTAATAAAGACTATTTCGTAATGGTGGTAAATGAATCAAAATCACTGGCTTTTGTTCAGTGGATGCTTAAGAACACCGGTCGCTGATTGAATCATAATTCAACGCGTGCGCCGTTTGATTCTAGTCCTTTAAGGTTAACCATCTTATCTTCTACAGATGACAAATAATATTGTTAAGAAGTTTTCCCTCTATGATATGATTCATTATTAGGCAGAAAATGGCAGGCCATTGACACTTTTAAAAAAATGTTCCAGCTGAATTTCTTTCAATACACGGTTGACTTTCTAACTCGGTATTAAATAACGAAGTTAGAAGTTATTTTCGTATGATAAATTCGTCTTTAGGAGTATTTGGGTAATATGATTTACTTCAGAAACTCTTGAAAAGTGTCAGAATTACAGACTATTAGACCGTGATTTCTTAGATGGTAAAATTTTCCTGTAACTTTACCTCTGGCAGTATTCGACTACATCAGAATTTCAGTGTTTGTCAGGTTTCAGAATCAGAGAATTAAGATACAGAAATCATTCATTTCCAAATATTTCGTCTCCGCACGTGATCGAATTCATGCGTGAATTCAGGTTATTCGTGTATTCCACTTCTGAATAATGTTGAGTTCAAAATGAAAATTTTGAACAATCTAAACTTGTCTGTACATTGATCACGTTCGCAATGCGAAAAAAAAGAATAAGTTTCCTATTAACACCTTCACTTCCTAACATCCGTCCAAGCAGAGGGGAAAGTTTAGCACAGCCACGCTCAGTGACTGACCAGAAAAAGCCCTTCTCCAAGAAGTATCAGATGGCGGCTCCTGACGGCAATAAATGATCAACTGCCATTTGTAGCAATAAAATGATCAACTGCCATTTATACAGTGATTGCAAGATTGCAAAGTGTTAATTTCCGCTTGCTTCCTGTAATTACAAAATTCGAAATGCATCAAGTGAAACGACTGAAAGGTCTGCAGAATTCTATTGCAGGCCTCGAGAAAAAACATATATATCATAATAATAAACATCTCTTTTTTAAAAACAGTTGACGAAATGTCTTTTGATAATTGTGAGAAGAAAATCTACAGAACGTTAGATAAATAGCGAAAAATCCGAAGACAAGGCCAGATATTTTCCAGAAAAAGCAATCCTTGGCAACCGATTTCAGCGGCAAGCAAAGTCACTCTCAGCCAGACAATAATCACTCGTAAAGGCTTAAAGACCGGTCCGCCGTTGTGTAAGAGGAAAAAAAAGATCTGAAAGCTATAACATTTTAAAATGTTACAACTGTATTTCAATACAAAGAGAGAGTGACTAAAATCATTTATCTCTTAAATCGAGGAAAAAAAACAGGAGTTCTTGATAGGGATATAAGATCCAATTTGCCTGTGCTGATTCTACTGTCATCCTTCTGACGCTATTCACGAAATATTCTTGACGGTAATCTTTGACAGCATTTTCTTACTGTTTTAGCGTCATCTCTTCTAATACAATTATCTAACTGACCGAAATAGTACCAGACGCTCATTGTATCATACTAAAGAGGATCTACTTTTTCCCCTAAGATGACGACACATAAAACAATATCATCTCTCTCTCTCTCTCTCTCTCTCTCTCTCTCTCTCTCTCTCTCTCAAATGACTTAACGCGTTTTCTTCACGATTTTTATATTATCTCAGAATGGCGAAAGCCTGATGTGGTGAGGGCGTGGCTTTTGGAGAGCAAAGTCACGGAAGTTTTCTCGACAATGTCCCATGGAGGACTTTTGGTGTTGCGTTCTGACTGGAACGTGCCATCTGTGTGTGTGTGCGTGTGCGTGTGTGTGTGCACGCGCGCGCGCGTGTGTATGTGTGTGTGCGTGTGTGTGTGGGTGTGTGAGTGTGAAGTAACAGGGGAATGTTTGAGAAAAGGCGCTGGAAATTTTCTTCTCTAGACTCACACAACATCATTCTCACACTTTTTGTTATTCGTAGTCTTTCTTGATTTCCCGAACTTCAGTATGATAAGCATGAAGCACAGCTGCTGAATCAATAAAACCTATGAAATGAATAAAGCAATTAAGTCTTCATGTGAAAATATTCGTGTATCCATACCTAAAATTACGGAATTCAGTACCTGATGCGAAGCTGGTCTTTCTTTCCTATTAAATGAGAAAAGGAGAGAGAGAAAAAGAGAGAGAGAGAGATTCCGTTAACAGACCACATTCCATTCAACAGTTTTAACTCCGAGAAATAAATATGGAGAAATATATCATTAAATAGATATGCAAGAATTCATAGTGGCAATAAACCATCACAAAAATTTATTTTTCATTTACTGCCATGTCCATCTTTTGGGTTTGATTTTTTCATTACCCTCAGTACTATATTACAGTAAGGTTTGAAGGCTGAAATGAAATAATACAATGATGACCAACTATTTAAAATCACCCTGATATATATATATATATATATATATATATATATATATATATATATATATATATATATATATATATAGAGAGAGAGATGAGAGAGAGAGAGAAGAGAGAGAGAGAGAGAGAGAGAGAGAGAGAACGTCCGTTGGTTCCGGTAAACAGCCCGTATGGTTGTTCGATGTATATGTATTTATACATACATATAAATGTATGTATATATATACATATGTATACATACATACAGAGAGAGAGAGAGAGAGAGAGATAGAGAGAGAGAGAGAGAGAACATCCTGTGTTGCATCCGGTAAACAGCCCCTAAAGTTGTTCGATGTTCATTTCGTTGTTTGACTGTATGACTGGAAATACCAAGAATGCTCACATCAACGGGCGTGTCCAAGGCAAACGAGATCGGTTTTTTTTTTTCTCTCTCTCTCTTTTTTTTTTAAGAGTCCGAGTTTCGAGCACAAAGGAAAATCCGTTGTCAGACGTCCCTTTGCAGACAAAGGATTGGAAGGGAATATCAAGAGTCGGTATGTGCATAGTTGCCATCATTTCTCTCTTCAACCATCATAATATCTTTGTTTGTCACTGGAGTCCACAAGAAAACAAATATAAAAAGACAGCCTTTAGCACTGGGTAAACGACAACTGTGGAAATTCTATTAGTGTTTAGCAAATAAGTAAACCATCCCAATAGATATCTTAACAAATGGGCGCAGGAACTGTCCCCCTTGTTGCTACCCGGAATTGAACAATAACTCACTTCCAATAAGAAACGAAATTTGCAAAATAATGTATATATATTCCATATATATATATATATATATGTGTGTGTGTGTGTGTGTGTGTGTGTGTGTGTGTGTGTATGTATATAGTTCAGCTTTTCATTGGTATTTCAGCTTGATTTTGGAACTCATAAAGTCTTTAAAATACAACTGCCTCTTACCTACATATTTTCCTTATTTTCTGTGTTCAGTAACGTTCACAGACACATACATACATAGATACATACATACATATATTTATATGTATATATATGTATGTATATATATATGTGTGTACGTGAGTGTGTATGCACACATAAACACACACATATATGATTGTATGTGTTTGTGTGTGCGTCTGTGACCGTCACTCAACACAGATAATAAGGAAAATATGTTGGTAGCAGACTTAATCTCGAAGACGTTTGATTTCCAAATCAAGCTTAAATGTCAATGAAAAGCTAACCTATCCCAATTAAGGATGCAACAAAGTCTGACGTATAATACCAGACATCCTTCAGGACTGAAAATTACTGTGCAGTGAAATCAAGCAGCCAAAGAAAAAAAAGATAAAACTGGATTTTGTACGTCACTAGTCGTGTTCGTAACACCTATCCTAAAGAGAAAAAAAATAAGATCCTTGGTGGTCAGTCCGCCTGTATCAGTTACCTAAACACATGTACAGTGAGCAGTAGTTAACACACGCTGCACCACCGGGATAGGCATTTCCCTCCTTTTCCCATCCACAGATTAAAAAAAAAAAAAAAAATACACGCACACACACTCAAATCAAATCATACAAAAAATTACAGAACCATTAAAGTTTCCTTAGCAATTAATAAACCCAAGTTATCCACACATCCACGGATTTAAATTGTACAAAATTGGCAATGATTGGAAGTTGGCTGATGAACGACATACAAACATAGTGCATACTGTATAATAAACGAACATTAAATTAGAGAAAAACTGTCAAGGTCTATCAGTACATTGCTTCACAGCTAGACAAAAAAGTTCGAAATTCTTTTGAACAAGATGTATTGATATTCCTTGAATCATGGCTCTCAGAAAAGAAAGTGGTTTCCGCATTTCGCATGGACTCGGTGGCACCCAGTAAAGAATACAAACAAAACTATCGCGGCGCACAACCACGCAACTACACTGAGATGGCAATACTAAGCCTCTTGCCGCCTGGGGACGCCGACGAAGGTGCAGGGGGCGTGGGAACACTTTCAATTAATGGACTGGCAGTTCTTGGAGTTCCCTTCACCGCCTAGTGGCCAAGCGGAAGGACGTCATTTTTTTTCGCAAGATTACAGATTGAGACTTTAATAGCTTCTAAAAATTGCAATTTTCCCCTTCTTGACTCCATGCTGCTCTCTTGTAATTAACTCGGAGGAACAACTTCCGTATTTCATCGCCGATGCTGGTGTTATTGTTGTTGTTGTTGCTTGCATCAGGAGCGTAGATACAGTTACGCTGGCTGTACGTCACGGCCTAGTTGGGACTAGCGTCAACGAATGAGGATGAGGAAACAACAAAAGGAAAACCAATAAATTTTCATGATAAGGTCTGTCGAGGTGATATGGGGCACGCAATCTTCATTGTAATGTAAAATACGGTTTATTATACCTGCTGGCTTTCCCCTTCATTGCTGACAGTATTGATACGAATGTGATAACGTTGTATATGAAATTATCATGGGCGCCCGCACTTAGGGCAAGGGGTTGCTTTTGCCAGCCCTGAAATCCTGGAAAAAATTTATATATAATATATATATATATATATATATATATATATATATATATATATGATATATAATATATATATATATATATATATATATATATATATATATATAAGGCCCACTAAAACACTATGGTTTAAAGCTGTAAACCAGAGTGTATTAATGGGCCTTTTATACTAAAGACGTACCCTGCTCTAACAGACGAATTTATGTACTCACACATAAATACACACACACACACATATACATACTTATATAGGCCCCTTTGGAAAATTATTGTTATATTTGCTGAGAGAGAGAGAGAAAGATAGAGAGAGACAGACAGACAGAGAATAAAGGTGAAGCTTTGAAGTTTTCTTTACCAGAAATGATGATTACGTTGTAAAGCAAATATTAAGCTATCGTCTCAAGACAGTCAGCACTACAAATATGAACAACAGACTGAAGATCAAGAAGAAAGCTCTCAAGGCGGATCAACTCTATGTAATGAGAAATCTAGAAAAGAAGATTCCTGTGTCATCTAATTTTATCACTTCATTATGCCACTTTAAGCAGAGGAGATAATGCAAACTTTAAAGCAAACGAATCAGGTTTACGAAAATAAATGATCTTGTGTGACTGAACTAACTTGTTTTGTCAGTACGCGTGTACTTTCCAGGGACTGAGACTAGTCACAATGAGCACAGCGTTTACGCAATTTGATTGAGACTACTCCGAGCGATCTTGCAAGAAGATATGGTGAGCCATTTCACACAACAGAGAACACTTGACGGGAAGGATTGCAGAGAACAAAGGAACCGGTGAAAATAGCGTTGATGAATTACTCGCTCCGCAAACGAACGAGCCTCTGGATGCTGTGACTCGTCGTTCCAACGATTCCGAAAGAGTGGTTGACCTCGACATGCACAAGAAAACAAACATTCTAAATGCTTTAGCCAATTGATAATGTTGAATTATGGGATTTTTAAGATCAGTTACAATTAAAGTTATTTATTCACTATTCGAGTAATTTAAAATTACAAAAATACACAACCGCACGCTTGAAAATCAATATGAAAGGACAATTACAAAGCTACATGTAACAACAGTTACAAAACTTCGGCTTGAAAGAAGTAGTCAGCGTTATGTCGAAACATTAAGGGACATAAATAGTCATTTTGCAACAGATGATCAACATAAAGTTTTTGAAATAGAAACTAAAACTTTTTGTAAGAAGCAGACGCAAGTTGCATCATTAATCTGTCAGTTTCGCATATCAACTCTCCAGGTCTGTACTTGACTGTTACAAAGTTCTTTCTCTTCATTACAATTTACCTAATTATAGTAAATCTGCTTTTTTCGAGGAAGATGCACGAATAATTGCAACCGGTGCCTTGCAATTTATCATAAATACTGTGCTTTTCTCTTTGTATTAGTAATAATAACGCAATTCCGTTAACCAGTCATAGTTTTTTGCACCAGTTATAATCAGCAGCATCCTCACCACCATTACGAAATGATGGACCCTCAGACTCCCGCCATATTATGCTATTATAAGAGCTTAATCACATCCAAAATTCTTAAATGAAAGCAAAATTTCTCATTAGAATTCTATAGAACGTAAAAATGAAAGCTTTGTGCGACTCTTTACCGGGAAAAATAGCCCAGTTTGTATCATGTTGAAAGATAGTGGATACTCGAGGAAAACAGGTTCAATATATTCCAAGCTCTGATGACCGTAAAAGTGATAAACACCTTAAACATGTACACTGAGAAAGGAATGTGTGACGATAATAATCAGTATGACCAAAAGTTACGATAGAAAAAAAATAGAGCGCACTTAAAGAACAAGGCCAGAAAAATTCTTCCACATTCCATGAAACAACCGCCCACACTTCATCGTGATATATTTTAACAAAAACATTAGACATGGCACGATTACGACGCATGCAATCATTACATTGCACATCAAGGACGAACTCTTGCGTAATGTGTGTGATTGTGACACAGGTTATAAAAGTTTACAATGCAAACTGCATCCCATTATAATTTTGCCATTCATGCGTATGACAGCACGCGCGATCGATAGATTCAGGTTGAATGAGTAATTCATATTTTTACATGACGCTGATGATGAAAAGTAAAGCACTTCATTCACCTTTCTTAAACATTAAAACTTCACGGTTAACCACCTGTATCACGCAACCGAACGCCAATTATGCAACAGGCTCTCTTAAAAAGATATGAAAATGAAGTGAAAAAACCCAATGTTTTCAGGCGAGAGAGAGAAAGAGAGAGAGAGGGAGAGAGAAAGAGAATGATCTCCCAAAAACGTTTAATTTGTCATGAACGAATGGAAATATTTCCCTCGGGTAGTGAATAAGAATTTATTTAAATACATATCTGAAGTTTTTACGTATTTTCTCATAGTTCTAATTTCAAAACATTTTTCTGGTAAATTTTAAAACTGGACAAAGAAACTGAGAATACGAAATAATAAACGTAATCACAGTTGCATATTACTCTGCACCTGGTAATGGTTGCCCCGTGCCTGAATGGAAAAATCAACTACAGAAAACTGCAACAACTGCTCATGTCCTTGTACATACTTATAGTTGCTAGTAAATCTGAGGTTCTATTCCACAAATCTTTTATCTTTCGGATCTGTCGCTTAAGAACAGTCAGTTGATTCCCTATAGGCCCCAATGGTCTGACGCTATGGGAGGGTAAGATCGCTCTCAAAGGGGTCATTGTAATGGCCTGCTATATCTACGTAGCATAAAGGAGGAACTGAACTGCATTTAAGCGTAAGACACAAGAACTGCAGATGGACAATTATTCCACAGTGGCTATAGCAATTTGGTAAAGCAAGAACCATATGAAGTTGAGAATAATCCGGTAACATTAGGAAAATACACAAGCACCTATATTAGTGTATATAAATATATTATATATATATATATATATATATATATATATATATATACTATATTATAATATATTATATACAATATATATATATATAAATGACACAATGGGAACGTGATAAGCACTCAAATCTAGAGTAGACTACATCAAACTAAGAGAAGATAAGATACACGAAAAAATCTGGGAAAACAAATAGGTTAATGCTGAACCAAAGTTATGTATCATGGATTGGTGTTGGCATTAGGGTAGCCCAAAGAATTATTCATGAAATATCTATATCTATGGGTGTGAAGAGAAAGAGGAAATGATTTAAAAAAGAGGAAGTAAGGCAAAACTGGACTGTATTTTTTTATGAGACCACGAAGAAGAGATATGAGGGGGATAATTCGACAGGTACCACGGAAGCTGAAGAATACCGGAAAAGTACTGGAGAAAGGAAAGAGCCGATGGAATCGCTGCTGGGATGATTTCAATTGAAAATGAAATGTCATCTTGCATATTAACCGGACTACTTTGTAGGATATGGGATGAGGAAATAAATCTTAATGATTAGGAATTGGAAGTCATAACAAGGGAAAGGTAAGACAGTGGTAAGAGTTGAACGATCTAGTTTTAGAAAAGAAAAGGGTTGCACACATCGGACATTCGAATTAAGAGATACTGCATAGCGCGGTATGAAATTTGATAATCCCATTCTGGTGGCTTTTGTTGATTATAAGAAGGCATCGGACAGCAGACTAATATTATGGAAGGTCTTACATCACTGTGAGATTTTTATTAGAATGTCAGGATAACCGAAACGATCAACGGATGTTGACGGAGTCTTATAATTAAACAGTAGGATGCTACTAGATAATGTGTCATCTAAGTTCTTTCCCCTTCTTTTTCGCTTTTACAATGGAAAAGAGGCTGGAGAAGTAAGGAAAAGTTCCGACTGGATCTGACAAACGTATGCAGACAGACTATGTATAAAATGCTGTCTCTATCAGCAAAACACCAAAGAGTTTACAAAGCTTGCTTAACAGAGTACATAACACCAATATATCTAAGAAGGATGGAACTTAAACCAAAGAAAACGAAAACAGAAGTAATGAGAACAGTATGCACAAGATATAGATGAAGAAAGGATTAGCGCGGTTGAGACTTTAAAATATATAAGGACAATGGTATCCATTGCAGGTTCACTTGGGTTGGAATTTAATGAAAGACTAAAAAAGAAGCCAAACCAAACAGTGGGTACGCGGAATAATTTTAGAAATAAATGAAACTGTATACGGTAATAAGGTTATTTATTAATAAATTTGGTATACAGACATGAGTAATGTTATGACAATGAAACTCTCTAAAAGCTTTAAGTATCCGTAGGGGAGTAGTGCCATCAGTGAACCTCATGCGGTGCACTGTAGACATAACTTTCGGTGCTTTGCAACGTGCCTTCGGCCCCTAGCTGCATCCCATTTCACAACTTCTACACTGTAGTACCTCCTTTCATATTCTCTCTTCCATATTACTTTCAACTCTCTCATAACAGTTGATACATTGTGCAACTGCGAGGTTTTCCTCCTGTTACACCTTTCACACCTTTTATTGTCAATTTCGTTTCAGCGCTGAATGGCCTCATGGGTCCCAGTTGTTGGCCTTTGGCCTATATTCTATATTCAATTCAATAAAGGCTTCAATAAAAATGCTTGGAGGTAGATGGCAAGACATAATGAGAAATTACTGAAGTTCATTCGTAGATAAGAAGATAATACAAGGGAAATGGAACTGGCTTGGGCATGTTATTCGTGCAATCCTCTTGTAAGCAGTTCAAAGAACTGGAGGACCCAGGCCGGCTCGGATGGGAATTACGAGATAGAAGGCCGAGGATGATTGGAGATTAGCGGAAGTAAATGCATAACAGGACTTTGCATATATATATATATATATATATATATATATATATATATATATATATATATATTGTATCAATATTAAACCATATCCTCTAACAGGAGGGCAACTCCATAAAAATAAAATACATCGATTGGTGAAACTCATACTTTAACTGCCAAATTGTAGATGAACCTTTTTATGTATATTTTTCGGTGGGCACACACACACACACACACACACACACACACACACACACATATATATATATATATATATATATATATATATATATATATATATATATATATACATGTATGTAAGTATATGTATGTATATTTGTATATCATTCTGTGTTTTTATGCACGTAACTATGTGCGTTTCGCGGCTAATATCTAAATAGGAAAAAACGTTTATTATGAAAAGAGAGAAAAGTGGCGAGGCTGCAATAACATGAAAAGACCGGTGTTTCGCTCTTGGGAATTTACTGTATGTAGAGCAGCTTTACAGCTTTCATAAGGCCGCTGAGTGACAAATGAGTAATCACAAATACCAATATAATGACGGCAGTCTTAAGAAGGCGATGTAAATTATCAAATATGAAATACATAAGCGCTACTTATCATTCAAATTACCTCTATGATATATATATATATATATATATATATATATATATAAATAAATATTATATATATATATATATATAGATATAAATATAATGTATATAGGTATAGTATATACCATTATATATATATATCATAATATATAGTATAGAGAGACGAGATGAGATGAGAGAGAGATTTTGATAGAGAAGAAGAGAGAGAGTGGGGTGGGTTGGGGAAAGGCAAGAATTTGCAGAAAATAGAATGAAGAGTAAAAGAGAAGAACTGGTTAATTCAGTTAACTAAATTAGTACTGTACATCATCATACACACGAATAAACAGTTAATCTACACAAAAGCTTTCTACGGCTTTAAATATTTACAAGTTTTTTTAAGTGTTAGTATTTACATACTTACCTGGACTATTTACAAATATTTGAATTTAAGGAAATGCATAGAAAAGACAAGATAAAGAGAAGCACAGGGTAAAAGATCATTGGAACAATAGAAAGTAGAGGAAATGTTAATACACAAAAAAAAAATGATAATAATAATACGCAGATTTCGAGTAAGATGGATATGTAAATATATGAAATGTAAAAAAAAAAAGTCGTGAATTACCTATTGAACCACCTAAAATTAAAGTAATTAATCTATAATCAATAATAATAATAATAATAATAAAATAATAATAATAATAATAATAATAATGATAATAATATTACCATAATTTAATATTAATATTATATAATATACCTAATATTAATGTTAATGTTAATGTTAATTTGTTAATATTAATATTTATTAATATTATATTAATCATTAATATTAATACTTAATATTAATATTAAATATTAATATTATATTAATATTAATATTAATAAATATTAATTAATATTAATATTAATATTAATTATTATTATTATTATTAATATTGTAAAAAACGAGAGTTAATCTATAATAATAATAATAATAATATAATAATAATAATATAAATTAATAATATTATCATTAATATTAATATTAATATTAATATTAATATTAATATTAATTAATTAATTAATAATAATTAATTATTAATATTAATATAATAATATAATAATTATTATTAATTAATAATATTAATATTAATTATTATTATTATTATTATTAATTAATATTGTAAAACACGAGACAGTTTATTTCTATATTAGTCCCCCCTGTTACATCTTCTTTGAAATAGTTACTTCAAAGAAAATGTACAAGGCTGGCACGTTATAGGTAGACTATTTTAAATCTTTCACGTCACGCACGAAGCGCAAATTTAAATTTTGTTTATAATATTTTACTCAATACACGTTATCAATCTATTAGACCGATTAATTAGGTTTTCATCAACCTAGTCATTTTCAGCTTATTTGAAAATATGGATTGCATTATAAAACGAAAATATTTTAATAGACTTTTTTAAGTTTAAGGCCATTCCAAAAACACGACCTATTTTAAAATTATGCCAGAGACAGAAATGTTAAAAGATTTGAAATAATAACAAAGGTTCCGCGTTCTGGCAACTAGTCACAGAGTGCAGTTTTTATCTTTTCTTTGTCAAAAGTGAGAGTCAATCTGAGAGTCACCCGGAACTTCAAGGTCAACTAATATGTCAGACTCAGACCAGGATCACGCACGACTAATGCCGGCTTCACTTCGTCCGGAAGGAAATGTCATGATTTCGATCACTTACACAAAATACAGTGCGCAGCTGTTAGCGCAAATGTAAGCATAACTGCCATAAAACAACACAGTTTCGATTTTGCCCGAAGCGGCGAAGACAGTTACTTCAGTGAAGCAGAGAAAATAAAAATGAAATTGCAAAAGGCTTCTAAACAATTGCAATAACTGTACATTGTACATGCATGACAGCCAAGTTCTATTCTTTTCATTCAAAAATCACGGCAATTGCACAAAAATCACGATAAATATCCTCGCGTCTTTAACAATCGTTATGAATGAATGATTTAGAGGTTATCTGGCATCATGACAACAAAGATCATTGACGCCGTTAACTCGACCAGGCTTTCACTTCATACCATTTACAGTGGGAAAATGAAATCTACACCCAATTCAAAATAAATCTATTAGTGACATAACTGAACAGAAAATCTACCAATTCACCAAATTTCAGCAAGCATGGAGGGAACCGAACTCACATTCTGCATGAAACTTTCAAATATCAATATTGACTGAGAAACTTTGCAACACTCTTGTTGCAAAAGAATTGCGAAACCTCTTTTATATAAACGAGTTGTAAATTTACAGGTAATATTTTAAACAAGGTGATCCCTTCACTGACCTATATATCACCCAAAAAGAAAAAGAACTGGGACCTCTACTCTTGCCTAACATTCGTTGAATTCACAGCTTTTGCTACGTATATACTCAACACGTGCCAAAAGGAAAAACACTAATGGACTCTTCGAAAACAGAATGACTTAAAAAAAATCCTACTTAGAGGGCATTATTTCAAAATTTCACTGTAACAAAAAGCATGGATACACCTCACAACTGCTACACGAACTTTCCCAATCTCTTTAGAATCAAGACTGAAGGACAACAAATTACATATATCCGTCGCAAATCTTACATACATAAAAGGAACAAGATCAACAATCATGAAAACACGGACCAGGGGCTTCTGTCACACCTCCTTCAACTTCTTATCACACCAACTCACTCACACAGGAAAACGGAACACGAAATAAACACTGGGAATGACGACTCTCAGTACGATCACAAGATACGGCACTGCAATGGTGTCTCTGAAGGGAGCCACTTTATAACACTCTTCCAGTCAACATCACAGGCATTAATGAGTACAGACCACTCACCAGTTGTCGCAACATTTTGACGTTGAATGCAACGCGCCGAAACGAGACTCAACCTTTTATACACTTGCTCTCTCAGGAGGTGGCAGGAAGGTTGAGGTCACCTGGTTGAGAGAGACAATCAAGCTAGGGCTCCCTCACTCCCTCCCTCCCTCCCTCTCGCCCCCCGACTGACCAACTTCCTTTGCCCACCGATAGGAATCTCCTGCCACCAGCCCCCTATAAATTCCTCTTATCACCTATGAAGAAAAACAAGCCACTGGTTCACCCTATCTGGAATGACATCGATTCACAAATTAACTCTTCCCTATTCCGTTAGACTTTCCAACATCTTATCTATGACATTTTCTCCCACTTTGACAAACTCCTATTTGTAACAAAAATGTACACAGAATGGAATTTGTTTTCTTTGAAGAAAAAAAATGAAACTCAAAAAATAAAAATTAGTCAGATCACAAGAAAGAATGTCGCTTACCATATTCACCATAAGGCAATGGAATATGTACCTAAAATAAAAAATAAAAAATAAAAAAAAATAAAGGAAACTAGGTTCGCTGACTTGGTAAGCATTTACAACAAGCAAAATTAACTAATTAGCAATATGTTTAGTTTCTTTTTACTGGTTCCTCATACGTGCGTTGCTTCTGTTCGTGCTTTCTCAAATTCTTCTTTTGTAGACTAGGATGGCTAGCTAAGGAGGGTAGAAGGGGAGGAGGCAAGGTCACATGGCAACGAGAGAACGGGATTTGTGGATTTTTTTATGTGGCCTCGAGGGACGAACAAGAGTAACGTAGGAGGAAGGATTTTATTACATTTTGCTGTACGCAACTACCCTGTTGCTCCACTACCCACTAATTCTCTTCCTGTTTTCATCCAAGTATACATGAAAATAAACAACAAAACGTGGATTGTTTTACATAAACATTGCAGTGCTTAATGCTGACTTATAGCTGCATAGCTTTAATTTAGATATCCGTCTCTCGAAACAAAAATTAAATCAAACCCGTTAATTTTGATACATAAATCAAAATTATATCATCTGCTAAAACATATTCTCACACGCAAAGTAAGAAATCAATACTCTGTTTAATAAGGTTATTCAAGCAATATATAGCTGTCAAAAAGAAGGCACTTATCTCTAACAGCACACTGGTGTTGATCTCTAGTGTATCAAAAATAAGCTTATTTTTTAGGTAATATAAATAAATAAATAAATATATATATATATATATATATATATATATTATATATATATATTATATATATATATATATATATATATATATATATATATATATACACGATCATTTGCCATCAACTTTGCATGACATATATTTGTGCTTTCAACTATTAGACCACAACTAATCATTTAACACTGGATTCACTTTACCTTGAGAATAACTTACACCCAAAAGTGAATGATAGTTCTACCTTCGCTGACCAAGATTCGAAATTGTGTTTATTTTTGGGAATTAGTCAAAGGTTGCATCATATCAAAAAGGATATTTTTAAACAATGAGCATTTTAGAAATTACAAGTGTTTACTTCCTTATTTACAAGAGTACCAACATGAAGAGGGACCCAACAAAAATGGACAAATTTAGAGTCTAATTAGAGATGAATAACAATAGCCATTCTACTACCATTGACATTTAAGATGAAAGGCATTAAACCCATTCACGAAAAGTCCAGTGTTATTTTATATATCTAAATAGAAGACAAATGTCTTAGACTTAGTTTGCTTGCAAAATTCATTTCTGAAGTTAAAATGAATGCAGTGTTAAGTAGTTTGGCCAAGTATATATGGTCTTTGTATACAACAACATTACTGATTTTGAACCATCGGCAATTTGTGTGACATCAGTAGCGTGACCATGTTCAAGGAACTAAGCTATAATTACAAATCCTGAAAGAATTTTCTTTATAGCAGATTTAAAGTTCCTAGGAACGAACCATGATGGACTGGTGGGGTAATTCAAAGAACATTTTTGGTCTCTTAGTAGCAACATCTTCAGGCTGTCTATCTTTTATGAAAAGCCTATTTGTAGAGCTCTTGTATTAAATGTATCCAAGTTATAATCTCCAAGAATTTTGCGGGTTGGATTCTTAGGGGATATTTTCAGTCGCTTAGTAGACCCAGTTCTCTTTTATGGATGTGAAATGTGGATGTGGAATAGGACTGTCAGAGAAGGCTTGAAACAACATTTACAGGTTTGGGGAAAAACTTTTGTAGTTCCTGTTCACGTAATTTTAAACTTAATTCGTTATCAACACTAATTCACAGAGCTATGGCCCTAACTTCAAAATGGAGCTTGTTTCATAATGAAATTAATTTCTTGCAGAATTTCTTTAAGACCAATAGTTATCCAGCTGCCCTGTTCTCTAGTTATGTCAGAAAGGCCCAACAGAAAACTCCAGCCATCAGCTCCTGTATACATTTAGCTTCAAAACTAAAATATTATATTAGCTTCCCATAGACTTATAATACCCCATTTATAACACAATTAAAAAAGATAATGAGAAAAAAATTTCCAACAGTTGATGTCAAATTCATCTTAAAGAATCCAAAAACCACAAACATTATCTACTTTAATGCGGTCTGGCCTAGTTTACTTATAGTATACCTGTTGTTCGTGCAACGAACAGATTTACGTGGGAAGTACTCGCCGATTGCTCAAAGTACGATGTGACTCACACATAGGTAGCAGTTACCGCACAGGGCTGAAGCTTTCCAACAACCCCAAGCTTTCAAATATTAGAAACCATACACAAATATGCAAATGAAAGATCAACCACGATGACTTTAAGATCATTGCATCGAGCCCAAATGAAAACCACCTCCCTATACTCGAATTCTTGGCCATTAAGCACCTCGTTCCAACATTAAATAACAACATTTACAGCAGTTCCATTATACATAGCTTAGACCGCCCACTCTTATCTTTCCTTGGATAATTATCTCGACTCCTTCTCGCCCTTACAAACCGTTCAGCAACCGAACCTCGGGTTGTAAAGTTTATTCTAAAATATTTTCATTTAGTCTTTAAAACACTGTTTTTAGCTTTGTGTGTGTGTGTGTGTACTTATTTGTATGTGATGATTTATTTTAATCTTGCTGGACAAGTTTGTAACTTAAATATTTTTCGTTTTCCTCTTTTTTTAGCCTTGAAAATGAGACCATTGTCTTGGAACGTCGGCAACAATAAAGAAACCCAATGTATTGAGCTGTTTTGCTTCTTCACCTGTTATACGATAGCGACTAGCCTCGACCTCTTATTGGATGGATATATATATATATATATATATATATATATATATATATATATATATATATATATGTATATATATATGGTATATATATATATATGTATATATATATATGTATATGTCATATATATATATATATGTATATATATATATGTATATGTATATATATATATATATATATATATATATTGTTGTATATATATTATATATGTATATATATATATATTATATATATATATGTATGTATGTATATGTATGTATGTATGTATGTATGTATGTATGTATGTATGTATGTGTGCATCAGCATCTAGTATGAAAATGCATCTTGACTCATTCCTACTGGCTAACCTGACAAACTAATATAGTTTGTAAATGATGGCAACAATACCTAGGAAGAATATAGTTGAGAGATGATACCTGGTCTTTCTTGCCTCGCCTAAGGAGGGTTAATGTTAACAAAATGGGGAGAAATAATTTGATCACGATTCAAGCACCATTTAGATTACCGTTACCTTTGTTCTCCGTCCTTACTGCAGCATATTAGTTTACTCCTTCCCTGTTTTGGCAATGGTATATTTCAAAAAGGTTTCATCATCCTTGACGCCACTACTTCCTCATGCTCATTACCAAATAGCTATTGCCATACCCTCTAACTAACAGTTATCGTAAGTTCCGTTTTCTTCTCGAGACCTTTTCATTTCCTACCGTTCTCGCTCTTAGCACAAGTCATCACAGCGATTCATTGTAACTGAAAAAGCACCTTACAAACCCTTCCTCCTCCAACTTCTCCTCCTTGACCATCTAAAAACGGGTAACGAGAACATGAAGCCCTTTGGATCTTGCCTTTAGAGGCAAAGTTTGCCCCTTTGTCAGCTGGTAATTTCAAAGGATTCCCTCATCATTAGAGAACAATTTGACGAAGTATTCCCGTCTGAATATCGCTGGGGAAGTTCTTGTTATTGAAGCAAACTTCAAGGCATAATGCCAATAATTCAAAGTGTATCAAATAGCACAGAAGGGGCAGCCATCTCAAGATCAAGGAATATTTATGTATATACACAAACATGCGCTCAAACACACACTCATATCACTCATATATATATTATAAATTATTTATAATTATTCATTTAACGTATCTTTGCATCTACAATTAAACAACCATAGAGTAAACACAATTATTAAAGTGAATCTTACAAACCTACGATGGAATTACGAAAATACATTCATCTGAAAATGGCTACAAATTCGGTTAGGAAAATAGCACTGATTTATCACACAAACTTGACCAAAAATTCTACAAAAATATTCGCATTTAGCCAAACCGTTCATTCTGATTGAATACGCCTACTTAAAAGACAAAAAACTAGCTTTAATTACGAAAAACGGCTGCAAAAACCATTATTTGCCTGTACTATGTACTTTATAATTTGACAAGAAATGCACATCGAAGTCAGTGTTTGGTTTAAGTAGAGAGGCATTGCAGATGAAAGATATTTCTGCCTATTATTTGTATAGGACAAAAGTTACCCTTTGAGAAGGATCTATGGTACATATTATTCTATTCGTTGCTTGTTTATTCGCCGCTTTCACAGTAATATCTCACTCAGAGTGAAAAGCATAATAACAAATAGCAAAATGTGTTTTCCGGCCCAACACATTCGTCAATAAACTTTTGACTCTTCCGTCTTCCCATCACTTAGAGGTAAGTATCCATGGCCTCCGAACTCTTATTCCTGCGTCCAAGGACTCCTACGAATAGGAAAGCACGCAAACAATACTGTAACCGCCTTGAGAACACCCATACACCTCACTTTGATGAGCCTTACCTGTGATGGGAGAAGAAAGGCTACGTGAAGGGCACAGGAATAAGGGGGAAAGGCTTGCGTGGCTGAATCAGAGAAACCGCGTTTGCGTCCAGAATTCTCTCGGATTTTTTTTAGTATATCGTTTACCATATCATCGTAAGGAGGCACTTCCTCTGTGTATTAACCGGAAATTTCTTAAGGTAAATCGTTTCACTTTATTTATGCAAAAAATATCTACTCTCATAATGAGTAGCAACTTTTGCTTGCGAATAATAATATATTTTATATATATATTATATATTTATATATAATAATATATATATACATATATAATATATATTTACGTATATATATATTATAACATATATATATAATATTCATATAATAATATATAATATATATATATATATATATATATATATTAACATTATATATATATAATATATATATATATATATTATATATATATATATATATATATATATATATATATATATATTGTACACACACATACATATACTTTAATACAATAATATAAAGTATATATATATAAAAATATAATGTATAATACTAGTATATTAAATATCATTACATGTACCCCGTTAATATATATAATTATATACTGATATATTAATATAAATTAATTTTATAGTATAAATATATTAATATTATACTAATTAAATATCTTTATATATTATATATATATATTTTATATTATAATTGTATGTATAGGTATAAATTATATGTATATATGTACGTTAATGTATATAATCTATATTACATATATTGTACATATACAATTACTATATAATATACCTATACATACTATATATATATATGTATATGTATGTATATTGTTTGTTTGTATGGTGTTTTTACGTTGCATGTAACCAGTGGTTATTCAGCAACGGGACCAACGGCTTAACGCGACTTCCGAACCACTTATCTTATATTTATTATTAATCCAATAAATATTCATTGATTCTCCCAAGATTCCAAACAACATTCGCTTATGTAATTGACCCAAGTTCAAAATAGTACTGGACTTGGCCGATACCTAATGCCGGAGCTCTGTCAACGATCTCCAGAGGAACACTATGACCAAGGAAGTATAAGTCAGTATCTGGACTTATACATCAGAAAACTTTCGCCTATGAAGTAATAAGCAACAAATGGCTAATACCCATTTAAGTCTCAATTAAAACCTAAAAACTATACGGTTTTGGAACTTTTCATTTCCCTTTAGTTTCCATATAATCAAGGCCAAAATAGAGTTTAGTGTTCATCTCAAACATAACATACTACTGCCCTAGGTAGTAATTACCTTAAGTACTTCCATCCGAACCCTTTCATTCTGAGCTTCCTCAGTGGCCTATAAATGCTTTCCTTTCATATTTCTGCATTATAAATTACAAACACTATTATATTAACTGAAAATGTAAGCATTTACGCTGCCATTGGCTGAAGTTTTTAATATGCAATTAACTACCCATTGTAATACAATAAGTTAATTAATATTTACAGTTTGTTACTTTGACTATAAGGCATTTGTTCTTTCTGGATACAAATATAAAGCTTTCTAGACATAGCTATAAACGGCAAATAAATCCCAACTAATAATATAAAGCTTAAGTTTTAAAATTTACACCTGGATTATTTTCAAACAAAAATAAAACTGCAGTTTCAGGCAATTTAAGAATAAAACTCACATGGCGGTACATGTTTAATACATTAATTCTATAACTTCAGCTTTGTAAGTCACTTCATATCTGCTTCATTATCACGAGTCTCTTAATTTTAAAACCTACTACCCATGATCATGGTAAGCTTAAAAACTATTTCGGAATTTATGGCAAGGACACAAAAATTGTAATTTATATAAATGAGGGTAAAAATGTCCATATATTTAAATTAAATACTATTTAATGAAATGTCAGATCACTTAACTACACCTTTGAAACGTCAATGCAGGACAAATTACAGCAAAGAGTATAACAGCAACGCCAGACTCCATTCCCACACTCTCCTCTTAAATAACTATTATGGAGCAAAAGCAATACACACTACTTCATGAACATAATTAAGACTGTCCGTTCTTGTACACATCCTGTAAAACAAAAAAATTGCGGCAGAGATTGTTGCAATTATTACATATAAAAAACCTTTGTGCAAAGACTTAATTTTTTTAAAAATGGTTTAGCAGTGTGCGAATTTAAGCCATAATAAAAAGACTTCATACAAAACAACCACTTATAAGCCTATGACCAGTTTCCTTCTACACATACCAGTCACTAGCCACGAAAAACAATTGCTAACAAACTAAGGGACCAAAGTGACCCCCAAAAAGCAAACAATTTTAGTGACTAAAAGAACGACCATAGAGCAGGTCAAGGCACCAGAACTGTCGAGCAAAATCACGTAAGTATTTTGCTAAAATCAAGGTATAGAATAATCTACCACTGGTATCGTGGATTAATAGAACTCAAACTTTAGCGGTATAAATTAAAGGTTTGATTCTATAAAATCTATGGCTAAACATGGTTCTGCATTTCATTAAAGTGAAAATGGGGCTTGCTCGTTGTATTAGTGGCATCAATACCACTAACCTATATTCCCTAATTACTGACAACCGAGTTGCGTTTATTTGAACTGAAAAACAGGATAATTTGAACTGAAATAAAACATTTTACGCTAAAGTTTCAAAATGTCCAATTAAGCTCCGAAAGACAAAAGAACTAAGATAAATCTACGTTAAAGGTGTAAGAAAATTTTCTTTAAAAGCATTTTAGAAGTTAACGAACTTTTAGTTGAGAAGCACGGAAACTATTTGAAATAAAATTTAAGGCTGCACTGAGAATATTGATATTTGAACGACTTATTATAAGTAATTAAATTATTCCTACGAAATATTTTAAAAGCTTACATTACCTTACGTCTACACTATTTCAATACCAGACTTTTAATAGTTACAGTTTCTTACTAAAAATAGCCAAATATTCTTTAGGTTCCGAAGTATTTAATATGAGCAGTTACGTTACTCTTTAAATCTCGAAACCACAACTAGATCTTACTCGAGGTAAGTTAGCTTATAAAAATAGCACAATGCAATTACCATCCGAAAATCAAATTGATTAGTAAGAAAACTACTCCCATTCCCTGCCCATAGGTCATAGGACCTATGGAACAGGGCATGGGAGGGGCCTCCACCCCTACAGGGGCACCGCCCCTGCAGGGGTGGAGGGATAGAAAGAGAAAGAAAATATTAGTTTGTTTGTGGATTCACACCGTTGTATACGTCACCTGGCTTCTTGAGCCAAACCTGGGAAGGAAAGTAGTCCATTTTCATGTAGCTTGAGATAAATTCTCCTGGTTTAATATCCTGTGCCCTTACACGTAACCGTAGTTTGCCTCGTGTAGAACGTGTGATTTCACGTCAACCTGGAAGTAGTTCAAAATTTTCGTATGGATTGCTTTAATACAATACATAGAGTCATATCTATATAAGATTCAAGGTCGATATAAGACAGTCACGAGATTTTAACAAGTACATTCTAATTTCCAAGTTCATTAGAAATAGAATACTATTTAGGGAAATTAAGTCACGAATTTCTTAGTTATAAAAAACTATTATAAATAAGAGTGCAGGGGACTAGTAAAAAAGTGTAAACCAACGTATCTGTTCAAGAGGCCGAGAGATTCACCACAATCTCACTCAGACCATCTTCGGAACTATCAAACTCCTTCCTTCATACGTTTAACCGGGGCAAAATTATTTCTCCTCCTCGAGCAACGCGGAACCTTCAGCAAAATGCAAAACCACCATGACACCTCGCTGATGCCGACGAGAAAACCAAATTTTATAGGAGACTTGGCGCTTACCAAGTAGCTCAGATACCAGTTTCAGTCCGTCAAGGACTATTCAGTTACCATTCTTTACTCTCAGCAATTCACTCGTAAAACTACGATGTCCTTGTTTTTTTTTCTTTCTTTTTTTTACGGAGAAATTTTGAGAACTGTGAATGATTTAATACTAATTGCTTTATTTTGCGTTTTATGGCGATCTCGGTTTTTTTTTAAAACTGACTTCTGTGTATCATAACAGAATCTTTTTATCAATAAGTTACCAAATATAAGAATGAAAATTCTTCGATGTATTAAGTAAAATGTCGCGCCGTTAAATATTAAATTAAATGCATTAATTTTGGTTGCATACTATTATCCAAGAATGGTTTATTTCATCTACTTCTAGCTTAATTTATAAAAGTACATACTTAGTATGTACATACATGCAATGACAAACACACATATGTATATATATATATATATATATATATATATATATATATATATATATATATATATATGTGTGTGTGTGTGTGTGTGTGTGTGTGTGTGTGTGTGTCTGTGTCTGTGTGTGTGTGTGTGTGTGAGCGCGAGTCTGTCTGTATGTAATGGTAAATATATATATATATATATATATATATATATATATATATATATAATATATATATTATCATCATCATCACCAGTAAACAGACACATACATAGGGTCAAACCAAGGGATGTAAATCCACAACTAGACTATTTGTTGATTTTCCTAACACGAGCAGCACAAGAAATGGTTTACAGAAGACTTAGAAGGAAAAAAGATATTGGAAAAAGAGCTCTTAATACACGGCATCAGAATATTCAAGATGCTGTAACAACATAGAGAAACGACTTTGAAGTAGAAACTCATGAGTGGACAGTTATGGCAGAAGAGCAAACTACTCAATAACACGGTCAACTGTAACTGAATGAACGAGAGTTGACCCTACGAAAATAAATAAGTATTATGATGATGTGGATGTTGGTTTGCGAGGCTATACCCACGAAATTAGGCTTGTGAATTTTCCTTGAGGGAGAAGGAATATTACCCTAGGCCAAAATTCTCCCTTCTGGACAGCTGAAATAGGACCATTTTTCCCGGTGTGAAATTGGTATGGGGAAAAATAGATGGTAACAATGGATACTGAGCAAGTCTGAATTCTTCAAATTATTTCTGTTCAAGCCCCTTCGTGGATCTGTTGCCTCAATAATCTAGTTTATATGTTTTATTAGAAAAATGCAATGTCAGTTTTACAGCTATTCCATAAATTTTACAACTTCGTTGACTCGGGGAGTAAGCCTACAAAATACTTTGTTGCTGGGGTGAGCCGGGTGGGGGGGATGTAGGAAAGCCCTATGGAAGAGACTAAAATGGTCTGGAAAAGGTGCATCGTGTTGAGTTAAAGATACAGGAATTTTAGGATAGGATATTTATGATTTGTTAAAATGCAAATGTAGAAAATGATGTGCATGTTGAACAGTACAGAAAAATTATTACTAATAAAATATAGTGCAGTTAATATAATTTTCGTTGGTGAAACAAGACTCTATTTCATCGTAGATTTTAGCTCATTTCAGTTTATTTGGTGTGCTGAAATTAGGACATGCTTTTGTTCGATTACTTTGTGTTTCTACTCATAACGGAGAATATATAAACTTGTTTAATTTGTATCCTTTTTATTTGATCCTTATTGTTTGTATAAGTTGTGCTTAGTATGATTATTAATTACGAAGACCACCACGTTAAGTTAGGAATGTAATGTTTACAACTTACACATGAGGGGAAGATCTTGCAATCGTCCCGAGCAAGCTGGAAGTCTCATCACGCCTTTTTTTACTAAGAAATGTTACGAGGACCTCTTATTAGGACTTTGTACTTGCACGATTTGAAGGTGTCTCGCACACATATATATTATACGTTGTATATGATAATAGTTCATAGATTAAACTCATGGTATGGAGATATGCGTAGACCTGAGAATAAATTTTCTTTTCCTTAGTCAAGAATCACGCGGTGCACAGTAGGTATTATTTAAGGGTCTTTGCAAAGTCCCCTTGGGAGCCGCCGCTGGTGCAGATCTTGGTGGTAGTAGCAAATAATCAAGAGAGAGCCTCGTTGGCTGATGTGGAGAAGGGTTCCATGTTCAAGCTGCAGGCCCTTTCATTCCCAGACTGTACCTCCGTTCATAGTCTTTCTTCCATCTTACTCTCCACTCTCTTCTAACGATTGTTTCATATTACAAGAGCGAGGTTTTCCCCCCTGTTACTCATTTAAAGCTTTTTTACTATCAATTTCCTTTTCATCGCTAAATGACCGTGTTGGTCCTATATTATATAGCGCATGGCCTTTTGCCTATATTATAATATATATGCCAGTTCCAATTCCTATACCCACTTACTTTGCCTAATGTTTTTTCTTTAAGGGAGGAAGGAGGCATTTTAGCTCAAAAAGGGAAATGAAAACTGACCTACGACAATTTTGATCTGGGGAAAAAATCGATATGCAACGGGTTTGATTACTGAGAGGGTCGGTGATGGTTTTTATCTTTTTTAGAAATACAACAATGCAAGTTTTACATCTATTCCATATCATTTAAATTTTTTAGTGATTTTTTTACGAGGACATCTTAATTAGGCACTTTGCACTTGGATGAATTT
This sequence comes from Macrobrachium nipponense, assembly GCF_015104395.2. Taxonomy (NCBI): domain Eukaryota; kingdom Metazoa; phylum Arthropoda; class Malacostraca; order Decapoda; family Palaemonidae; genus Macrobrachium; species Macrobrachium nipponense. The sequence goes on along the minus strand of NC_061110.1, from coordinate 69,269,357 downwards.
TAAGGTGCCTTACACACATATGTTGAATATTATACATTATATTTCCACATAGACTAAACTCATGGGATGGACATATAGTACGTAGACCAAGTATAAATTTTCTCCATGGTTAGCCAAGTATCACATTCACCCTAGAGGCTACAAGCAATCGATGAAAAAATATATCTCAGCTTTGTATATCATTTTAAGGGTTTTTTCACTTTCAACGTCTGCCTTAAAGATAGAAAAGGTCGCTCACTTTTCCTCCTCATAAATAACTTAGGACAACTCAGAAATGTCTTCAGCCACATTTTTCTTGTCGAACAATATCTTTCCGCCATCATCTTGATATGTTCTATGCTCAATAAGCCTTGCTTCTTGGCATTTTACAGAATTTTTCACGCTACCTGACATTGGAATATACTACAGTACACTATCTCCATCAACGTTGTCTGGATTTCAGATGGAAGTTTTATAATTTACTTTAAAGAATCCCATTTTTACGTTCAAAACTGGACTGACTTCATATGTTCGTAATCTATAGGCCATATAATGTTCTACGACTTCCCTTGCAAGGTAAATGCCCCATTTCCTTCCTTGCACTGTTAGCCTTAATGGGACAGTTGTGTGATTAATGCGTTTTCTGCTCTTGCTAAAGAACACCGGTCATCTTCCTGCATAAGTTGGAGCCATTGTGCTTGTATTATCTTTATGAATTAAATGTATGGGAGACTTGAACATGAAAGGTATTCGATAAAGAAATTTGAAGGGGCAGAAACATTTATCAACTCAAGATTTCAGACAATTGCCGAATTCAGCAACGAAAAATCAAGGCGAGGAAGGAAAGGTGTGAGTGTCGTTCGTTCAAGCCAGTAGCCTCAAAAGCTCAAAAAAGAAACCCAATTATAAGGCGAAGAAACGTAAGAGAAACATTATGATCAAGTAAAAGAAATAAGTCATTTCCAGCATTTTCTCACGTTAAGTAATACAAAGAATAAATGTAATAAAATAATATAAAGCAACTTCCTTAAAGAGTTAAACTTCTCCGCATAACGCGTGACGTTCACATAGTGATGATTCTAACCTCAAAAGAAGAAGAAGAAGAAGAAGAAGAAGAAGAAGAAGAAGAAGAAGAAGAAGAAGAAAAAGAAGAAGAAGAAGAAGAAGAAGAAGAAGAAGAAGAAGAAGAAGAAGAAGAAGAAGAGAAATGGAGAGAGAGAGAGGGGGGGGGGTCGACTGTATATTTTAAGACCTGATTCGAATAAGACTATGTTAAGCCCAAATATACCGATTTAGAAATCTCATTTCCATCCCTGTACACATGCAATTTTGTTGATGTAAAATAATAGCGTGTACCTCTATGCTAGACAGAATTACACCAAAAACAGAATAAAACTACAGCACTGACATTGAACATTTTAAAGGATATAATACCAGATCAAACATTTAAACTAAATTATCCTTATAATGATACGAACGTGACCGACTTAAGCAAAACCACCAAAGCTTTGTTTAGATCAAGAAGTGTTTCAATGCATAACGAAAACAGATGCGTAGTGGAAATAAAGAAAGAGGGTCTCCTGAACAGGACCTTTCACTAGATTTCGTCATACAAAAATACTTTTGTCAATATTAACAGGAGTGTCAATACTCATAATGCGTGCCACTTTTGCCTCAAACAATGAGATTAAAACCATTTCGGGAATGGATAAATGTATATATTAATATTTTATATTTTAAACGTAATATATATTACACAATAGTTTTAATCCGCAGTAGCCATTAACTCGAGCAATTCTGTGACTTGTGTGATAAAAAATGCCAATAAATAAACCTAAAATTGCTCTGCTTATCACCGAATATCTCTTCAGTTGTTTGCTATGACAATGACAATTCAAAATAACAGCAGAGTCACCCTCTTCGCCAAATATCATAGAAAACCCCTGAAACGAATAATTCAAATTTCATTTCAAATTTCATTTCAAAATCATCCAAGTTTCATAATATAATTATCATACTTAGAAATCAGTTTGGCAAACACTTAAAAACTTAAGTGGACAATACTTTGCGTTCTATGTAACTGACATTACAACAGTATCCAATAATTTTGTACTGCACATCAATAACGTAATGATGTTATTAATTTTTTATGTTTCGATGATATCTACAGGTTACGTATCAAACGCAAAAATAACAGAACAAAAGAACATATGCAAGACAAGATTATTGTAGGTTACAGCCCCACTTCCGGAAGGAAAATAAGACTTATAGTGCGACTTTTATGACGTTTGATATCCAAATATAAAATGTAAACAGACTGCCACATGCGACGATTTAATTCAAGACATCTCACACAGCTGGTAACATTAACATTACCTATTAAGATTACAGAATCATCGCCAAAACTTACTGGAACAGCTCTAGAAGAAATGTGGGTCAGGCTAAGGCGAGGCGGGCCCCTGTGAAGGGTGGGAAACAGGAAAAGAAGAGAGAGAGAGAGAGAGAGAGAGAGAGAGAGAGAGAGAGAGAGAGAGAGGGAGGGAAACTTCCTGTCCTGCACATTGCCATCCACAAGGGAGTTCCCTCCCCGCAGGTCTTCCTTCCTATCTTCCTTCCTGGTGCCCCTGAACGGAGACCTCGTTCTTTCGAAGCACACCAAGTCACTTAACGTGGAGCAGCCTTTGGGATACGTTCATTGTCCGTAGATGTAAGCTGCAGACAACTCGCGGTGTTATTTAGAGCTTCTGAACGATTCTGAACGTTATGTAAACATAGAGATTAAAAGTGAGATCGTTAGAATATTCTTCATCTGAACCATAACTATACAATAACACCCGTCTTTCAAAAGTACGTAAATAAAGCTGATATTTTAGAGCTATCAGAATTCGCAGCATGTATGTAGATTATGTTAACAAGTATGTGAGAGATCTTCTGAACTCTGCATACGGGTCGTAACATATGGAAATATGATACAGATCATGACAATCGAAATCAAATTAAAAGAGAAAAGACGTTCAAGTGAGTTATTGTTATGGAACTGATGCCCGCGTTTGTTTGAATGAAAGTGTGTGTGTGAGAGAGATAGGGGGCTGGGGGTGTGGATAATAGAAAGAGACCTTTGTAGGCTCTTTCTTATGAATTCTAATGGGATGCCACGTAACGTGCCAGTCAGTTTGGTGGGAATTATGTTTTATTCAGTCAAGAAGATATCAAGCTGGCTTTCGCAGATCAGACTTTTGGTACCTGAGCAATTTTATTTCATCTCACTCCTATTTTTGTTAAGGACGTTAAATCGAAATTCCTTAAAGTCTTAATTAACTGTTTCGCGCTTAAACGGTTTTAGCCAAGGGTTTAAACAAGAACGGAATGAATTTGTAAAATTCCTTATGTCTTCTCACTGTATTATTCATTTCGCTGCATTTCGTGCAAACACGAGTTCCTAAGTGATTCTCCTCCAGAGGTTTTTTCCTTGGTCTTTCACCTCTAATGTTCTAGTCATTCTATTTATTACTCCAGGACATCACGGATCACGATGATGTGGAGGGGGAAAGGGAGCCATCTGTGAACAATTATACATAATGAGTAGTCGAAGCATCACCTCACAAGATGCTCATAAGTTGCGCGGTTATTTCAAATTCTAAACCCACATTTTGTACTTTAGGATGGATTCAGGACAGGCCACCTTTGCTTACAGTGCACTATACTGAATTTTTTTTATTCAAGTGTTTATCGAAAGTAATTTAGAATCGTACTAAAAACAGGCTAGCTTTCCCTTTCTAATATTTTAATGTACGAAAATTGATCGTTTGGTATGTTTTAGCTTAAATTATACTTTGTTGCCAGGAATGGTGCCATATTTTTTGCGAATGTAACACCGCGTCCTTTCCACATACGCGAACTGGGCAAAGGGGAGAGATTACAATGAAAATCACGAATTTTCCATTTTATATTTCGGAAGCCCTAATCTTTAAATCTCAGTGCAGTTCAATAAACATTTAGAGCTATACAATGCATATACAAAAGTAGGGAAGATTAACTATGAAATCAGTAAATAAACTTTCATGAATGTGTGTTTAAAACAACATTGTAGATACCAACAACATAATTGAAAATTTCTCATGGCACTGGAAGTTACACATCTGTAAGTGGTAATACAATTATTATAAATAAATCTTCGCAGCATAGAAATTGTTTCACCCGGGCAGAGCGAGGATTACCCCATCGAGGCCTTTCAGTTTTGATGGGCTACACGTTGACTGAATAATGAAAAGTTATGTATGATGTTTTTCATAAATCTCACTTTCTCTTTTCGCCCTAGCTGCGATCAACAACAGTCGCCTAATAGCTAGATATCTAATTCATTACTCAAGAGGGACAGCTTTGGCTCTAGAGAATATACATATGGTTCCTCGTCGTCCGATTCAAGTTCCAAACATTGCTACTTCAGTTTGTGAGGACGGGAAGGAACACACCCGAGCCTCGGCCAATATCTTTGAACAAAACATTACGAAAACTAAAACTCAATTCGACAGAAACAAGTTTGAGTAATATCAGGACGCACCTGTACATAAGCTGTCGAGCCTTTGAACGCAAGGAATATTGGAAGAAAAGTCCTCTTTTTATAATTCGATGTTAACTCTTCAAAAGACAAGTTTTTCTTCTTAACAAAACATAAAGGTGATAAAAATTATTGTAACAACGTCGCCATCAGCGTCAAAAATGGCAAAGTTTACGCTTAACTTCGAGTTAGTTTATCTAAACCAAACCTGGTTAGGTGACAAAGAAGCATAACATTTTTGAAAATCATTTTTACTGAAACTGTATGACAATATTTCATCGACAACAATCTTCTCCTTAGGAACGTGAACTCATTTGACAATACATATAAAGTTAGTTAATCACTTTAGTCCTGAAAAACATAAGGAACAATGTAAATAAAGAAATGAACAAATGTGTCTCAAATACTGTTATATTGCCGATCTTTTTTTATTGATGATTTCTTGCCATGTACTGATAAAAAATAAAGAAATCAAACAAATTCAAACGGGAGATCCCACTAACATCATGCAAGGTCAGCAGTTAAAAACGTGGAACTCAATAAATATGAGTTTAAGTTTATTTATTATTTTTATGAAGCAGGAATACGATGTGAAGTTTTGTAGAATAAAGTGAAAGTTAATGAGATTTTACGTTTACCACAAACAAATTATATCATCAATACTCTGAACAACTTTCACATTTAACAAACAAAGACATCAAAAAGGGTTACTTACAAGTACTAATCCGTTTTAAACCTGAATGATTTCCTATACCATCTTAAAAACCACGGTATTAATGCTACTCACTCCCTTCATCCATCCTTTCAATGTAAACAGAGTGGTTCCATTCTACAAAGGACGCTTAACCTTCACTCACTTAGGTACTCGGAATAAAAGAGGAGAGAAAATGTGTAGGTTTGTCCTTGCGCGAAGGATGAGAAACTTGTATACTGACGGCTCAAGGCGGTCTTAGAAACAAAATAGATTTAGAAATAAATTTGTATCTTTCCAAACATACGAACTTACACCTTTACATATAGATTCCCATTGTACCTCCTCTGCCTCATGTTATGTTGGAAAACGTCAGAAGACTTGTATAAAATGGCATTGGCAATACTGGCTGAATACCACACTCCTCTGCCTCATGTTATGTTGGAAAACGTCAGAAGACTTGTATAAAATGGCATTGGCAATACTGGCTGAATACCACACTCTAAGGAACGTAGCTAAAAATTATTTTGAACAAGAAGAGACATGACATTGTTAACTTTTTTGAAAATACTAGTGAAAGTGGAAAAAATCAATATGATGCCAAATAAAAGATAAAAATCTGGGCGAGGAAAAAAATTCAAGGAACTATAGGAGAAAGTCGCTATGCTGACAGGATGTTTGACGGAGACCAGGGAAGACATTGAAGGATATCGACCCAAACCACCAACTCTGTCAGTTATCATCTTAAATTCTAAGTCAATCACGATATAGGGGTTTCGCAAATAGAGGAATACGTATGTATGAACAGAGAGCCATTGTTTAGGAAAAGATTCCTTCCATAGGAAAACCCTAAATGTCTCTTAGATTAAACCAGAAAAGTTGACCTCTCCTGGGGGCAATACCTGACCTAATCACCAATCACTTTTTAATAACTTACACTTCACACAAGAGAAATGGTACGAAGCCATTCGCTTGGAATGCCCCTATCAGACAGGAGTAAATTTGATCGAGCTGTTAATGAAGACTGGTAATCTAATATGATATTTGGGATCACATAAGTTACAAAACGTTGTTCATAAGAACAAGTATATATTTTGACACCGTAAATATATATGAATTTTCGCAAAGGCCTGATGATATAAAATCCGATTCAAATAACTGATATTGATCCAAAATGTGTTTCATTAACTGGAGTTTCCAATATTATAAATGATCAAAAGGATAAAAAAAATTGAAATTTCATGAAAAAATCTAGAGAAAGGAGGAGATAATTAATTAGCAACGAACACACTAAAGTTATATTTCTGAAAGAAAAACTAAAGAAAATAAGAGGCACTTCATGACCACGCAGGTACTAAATACTAAGCCAGAGAGCATAATCTTCTATTCTTTACTGGGACAAGAACTTGGATATCATTGGCAAATTTGCTGCCAAATCTATTGTCATCTTTTCGCCGCAACAACACAAGAACGAAAAAAAACTCATTTGCATAGGAGAAAGGATTCCTCAGCAACAGACCCCCCCCACCCCGGCTGCTAGAACTGAGTATAAAGCAGTAGCAGCGCTTTCACAATATCGTTTTGTGTCACTGACGGTACTCAAAGCTGTTACTACAAAATGACGAAACATTAACTAACCAGGCACCTTGTTAAGTAATTACTCTGCACAGCATACTGATAAGAGGCAGTGTCATCTTTTACACTGCAAGAACCACCTAAAGGGGCAGAGAAAAAAAAGCCTGTGTGGATTAGGCCGAAGACGTTCGTGTAAGATAGCGAAATTTACTGTGTTGTAGTTCTATGGGTGCTTCAAGGTGTCGTGACTGAAGGGTAGGTAACGTTTCAATTAGATCCCCAGTTCAGGGCGGGTACAAAAAATACTGACGATAACTCTTTCATCAATATCATTGCATCCACAGACTTCCAAACGAGTGATTTCCATATTTATATCCTGATCATTTCTTTATATCATAATATAAAATTCTTAATATGCAGTCCTTAAGTAACTACGTCTTTTACATTAAAACAGGCACTCTCAAATTATCAAACGATGTTCTCTAGTACATTACAATAAGGCATCACCGTTGTCTATACAGTTGTCTACATATTCGCAGAATGTCTTATCAAAAGTATTAAAACACAAATACGATTACATACAGCTTTGCGTCACAGTCGACAAGAATTCACCACTTCGCATTAAAACTTTAACACAGTCCTAGATTATATATAGATAATCATATATATATATATAATTATCAGAACTGTCAGTTTTGGTAGGGTTACGGCCCAAGCAGAAACTTGAAACAGGCGCCCATTCCAGAAACCCGATATAATAAGCAGAAACATTTCAGTCATCTGCGTCAGCATTCAGTAACATAAAGCATACTGATACAAATTATATATATATATATATATATATATATTATATATATATATATATATATATAAGTCACAAAAATTACTCGATATTTTACCTTGGAAATAACTAACAATCAAAGGATTAATCCGATATAAAAGCTAATTCAGTTCTAAGTAATGGTTGTGGCTTAATATTTGTGGGCATTAAGAAGTCACGTGAGCATAAATGACGAAACATCAAAATTAGCCAAGTGATACGAACGACCAATCAGCCATCATGGCGGAGATGGGTTAATTTCGATCCTAAGTATCGAACTTGAATTCTGCAGTACTAAGTAGAGCAGAGTCGAAATTAATTCACTGTCACTGTCTCTAACCAAATGGCGCAGATTCCAATCTTGGCCGAGGCACAGCTATAATTCATGTTGGGTGTGAGGTACTCCTGAAGTAAAGTGAATTCGATGGTACGGGATATTTGTTGCTGATTTTTGTGAGTATCAAAAAGCTACGTATGTTTAAGTGACAAAAGTTCTCTTGTCTGTGTTTTTGGGTGTGCCCGTGGTTGGCTTCAAAGGTATTGCCTTGCAATGTTCAAGCATATAATGTAAAGTGAGGTTGAAAGCCCCTTGAGTTTATTCACTCATCCTGCAAACCACCATAACCGAATAAAAACCAGGTATATAAATTCTTGATTAAGTCGTTACAGAGCTAATGAGGTGTATCGGAACGTCATTCAACTTCAGAAGTTCGTACCATTCACTAGGTTTTTCTTTCCTTGTGTAGAGAGTGCACTAGTTTCAGTTTAGAGACTAAGTGTTGACGAGTTTTGAATTTGACAGTACCTATATTGCTGTCCTCGACAAAGATTCCCTGAAGCCGTCCCATAAAAAGGGTAATGGCCTGCTCGTGAAAAATTATGTGCAAAAGTTTCGCAAAACTTTCCTGTGTTATCAAATTCACAGGTTCGCCAAGAAGAGAAAAAGGAAATCTGAGTACATTTTCAAAATAAGCCGAATTAAGCAAGAGAAAACTAAACATATCTTTACGTAAAAAAAGAGAAACGATTTCAAAACAAAAAATCAGTTTGAACTAATAACATAACTTTGAAAGTCCTTTCTTATCACACAGAAATTAAGTCGCAAATGATTCAAAACAATTCAAAAAAAATTTTGTGGTACAAAGCAGACAACAAAATTGGTCCTCTCTAATTACTGATAAAGTATTCAACATTACATGAAAAAATAAGAAAACATGGGGATGATGACTAAAAACTCTGTCAAATAAATAAACTAAATAAATGAGTAAATGAATAGCAGACTACCAAAAGTTCAGGTAAATGTTTATTTATTAAAAAGAAAGGGAAGATGAACATATAGATACATATGTTTAGATACTCATACTTATGAGTGCAGTATAACTTCATATACTCATGCACAAATATAAAATTATACATCATAATCACACATGTACAAATACCCAAGAACACGTGTACAGAAGTCAACAATGTAAACTCAAACAATGTCTCACAGTTATTTATGAAACATTTTTATTCAATTGCTTAACAATTTCATCAATAATAAAACCACCGAAACTCAAAAGCCCAGAACTAATGTTCATTTTGTCGCCATGGGAAAATTTTATAATAGCCAATTCTGGAACGTTACATTACAAGGTGGTTATTGACCTGCATTTATGCTAGTCAATGTGATGATCAAAATTCATTTTATGTAAAATGTATATATATATATATATATATATATATATATATATATATATATATATATATATATATATATATATTGGGAGACTGAAAATTTCTTATATCATTTTGATGTTTTTTTTACTCGTGGAATTATGCTTTTACCAGCTTGCCCGATATATTATATTCAACCCTTATGTGGAACTTCATACATATGCCCCTCTGTGATGTAGTTTCGGGAGAGTTTTTAATCAACATGTTCTCAGTGAGTAGTTTAAGTCACTGCTTTAAAGCTCTTACTGAACGGCATAACGAAAACGCTGTAGGCTAACGAGAAAAAATGTTTTCATTAGTAGAAGTTAGATATTTAGACTCAATAGCAATGCTTTAATCTAGTTCATT
>NC_061110.1:69227170-69254670 GCF_015104395.2 Macrobrachium nipponense | reverse complement strand
TTCCTAAATTGTTGTCTTCCTTCCGACGATGTATCACCAATTTAGTGAAGAGAAAGATACCTAATGTAAAAACCCAGGCAACTGTCTTCATATTTCCAAAATGCATCCGTATAGATCTCTTTACAATATTGCAAACAAAATTTACGTTGAAAAAAATAATCTGGAAAAAAAAATTCACACAGTGAGGATCAACCGATTGTTCCAGAATCAAAACTTTTTTTTTTTTTTTTTTTTTTTTTTTTTTTTGTCATGCTGAGGAAGAAGTCTCGCTGTTCACTGATTTGGAACGATCTTTCAAAATTTCATTCGGCAAATTTCTGATCCTGTTTACATTAATGAAAGCCCACGCAGGCCTTAGAATTATTTCTCTGATATTTAAGGATATTATTCTAGTTTGCCGTCCTGTGTTATTATCATAAAATAGTTATTTCGTTATAATCTAACATAAATGATGGAAACGCCAAGGATAGGCAACTGGAAACTTAAGCGAGTGTTCTTATAAAGATAGACTCATCAACCCTCATCTCCCTTCATGGGAGTGAGAATCGGAAAGTAAAAAGGCCAGAACTGGGTCAGTAGATCTCCTGAACTAAGTCAAGATTAACTCGTGTCTCGAGACAGAAGCAACATCAAACTCGTCTTTTATGTAGACATAGTATCCATCCTACTTCATTTGCATAGCATGGAGAGAGAGAGAGAGAGAGAGAGAGAGAGATAGAGAGAGATAGCGAAGGAGATAATAGTAGTGCAGCTTTAAAGAATAGTTCAAGTCAGATCAACGAATTAAATGAAAAATTATCCGCTTAATCCGTTTTCTTTTGGACAATAGGCATATTTCTTTTGACGCCAGTTTATGAGTCATTAATTTAATTTTCTTTCCAAGCCTAATGATGATCTCCATTTACATACAAATACTAACACTGTCCTTAAGTCAAAGCATATCTTGACTTCCAAACAAGTAATGAAATTATAACAAATGTTTCATTTATGGAAGAAACTTCTTAACTACTTCCCGTTAATAATTATTCCTATTCGATTATTAGTCTGATCCTGCCACATACTTATACCATCAGTCATGAAGGAAGGCGAATCATGGTCGATAGCTGTTTAGCCTTTGGTGAGTAGCCGAAGTGACCGCCATATTAAAAAATGAACATGATGTTATAGTAATCAAATCAGATGTTACCAAGAACAGCCGAGCTAATTTAACTCATTGGGTAAAATACCGAATGGCCACCTGGCAGCAACCTCTACCATAGCGCGACCACCTTCCCGAAAATCGGAAATTATGGCCTTAATTTGGGAGAAAAAACTCACTTCGAAAGGAAAGTAGAGGTCTCGAGCTGTTGCTTTTTAATTCGCGTATATGCTGATGTTAGGTCATATTCCATGAGCTTGCTCTGTGGAACATTGAGGAGCTAAAGTTTCTTGAGTCTATGCCTATGAAAATAATTGGTGGTTAAACACGTAAAAATAATTCTTGTTGAATTTCTATACGAGCGATTTATGTTTTAAAGAGTTGAAAGGCCTAAAGACTAAATATTTTAGGAAAATTAAACGTTAAATAATGTAAAAAAAAAAAAATTAAATTCGTCTTGAAAAAAAGATTTATATGAATAAAAGTACAGCAATGTCCAGTCACACTTTTACTGAAATGTAGACTTTTTGATTGACCTTTAGCATTGCCGTGAAAATACGGCTTGTTACCACTTCAGGAGTCTTGAACTTACGTGATATTTGCAGTTCAAATACTGGTAGCAATATCTACCATGTAACGCATTAGTATACATATTTGTGTGACAAAACAACGCGACTATTGGTATATCATAAACCATCAAGTATTTGTCGTCGCTCGTTTTGAAGTTCCCGGCAGATTTGGAATCATTTGGAATCTTTTCTTAATCTAGAAAGCGAATCGCATCTTACTAAGTTCTTCGTTCAACTGTTGTTACAAGCCTCTGGATTTTAACATTTGACTGGTAAATACGTTACAGTGAATAATAAGGTATTAGCACGAACATTCTATTAGACTTGAATCTCTCCCCATATGTCTGTGTTGAAAAAGCAATTGACATTATTTATAAAGAAAAACATTAAAACACAAAAACGTCATGGAAGTCATTCCCTACCAACTCTTCTATTTTAATGAAACTCTCTCTCTCTCTCTCTCTCTCTCTCTCTCTCTCTCTCTCTCTCTCTCTCTCTCTCTCTCTCTCTCTCTCTCCTTAATGTCCAGGATGAAATCAACTGACTTTACTCTATTTATAAATTACCAGGCATTATGATTCTCCACAATCACTTATCATATCTACTGTCTTATTCTGATGTCAAAAGCTCAATATTGAGCTTAATGAACATAAGAACAAGGCGTGATACGATTTCCAGCTTACTCGAGATGCGTGCAAGATTGTCCACTGACGCGTAAGTTGCAAACATTATATTCCTAACTAAATGTGAAGTGGTCTTCGTAATTAACACTCACAATTAGCGTTACTCATACTACCAACAAGGATCAAATAAAAAAGACACAAATTAAACATATTCATATCTTCTCAGTTATGAGTGGAAATAAAAATAATTGAACAGAAATATAGCCTCTAAATTCAGTACATAAAATAGATTAAAGTGTGCTAAAATCTACGGACAGATAGTCTGTTGTTTCACCAACGAAAATGAAACTATTACTATATATTCTATTAGAAACAATTTTTCTGCACAGTTATGCACATTATTCATTTTTTTACATTTTCATTCTAATATATAAATCATAGATATCCTATATCCTATCCTAAAATTCCTGTATCTTTAACTCAACGCGAAACACCTTTTTCAGACCTTTTTAGACCTTTCCTACCCGCCAACAAGAACAAAAACGAAGCAGTTTGTATGCTTATACTCCCCGAGTAAGCAAAAATCACAAACTCAAGAAAGCGAGTATATCGTCACGTACGGTTTCGTAACATCACGGCTCCTCTTCAACATTTTCTGCAATGAGGAGGAAACGTGATGTCTCGGAACTGTATATTAAGACATACATTCTCTTCTTCGAATTTCACAATGTCTTATTCGTTTCAAGACAAAGGAATGTCCGAATAACCCGAATTTCAACTTAGCCGGGCCCATTTGTGTGGGTAATTCGTCCACTCTCTGGATACAGTAAATCACGCCAAATTTTCTATGTGATTTTCAATTTTTATATTAGGAGAGAGAGAAGATTATATATTACTTTTGCACCTTGGTATGACAATGTAGCCATTTAAAAGATTTTGTCGATTGGCAAATCGAGCTCCAGGAAAAAATTGCGAAGCCAGATGGCAGGATAAAGTCAGAAATGATACCCCAAAGGAAATGACAGAAGTCCCATATGTAGGTGAGATCATTCCCGCATTAGAAATTTCTATTTGATATTACTGACTAAATTCCAAAGTGGCAACATAATTAAAGTTTTTTTTCTGTTAATCTTGGTGCGTATAAAGCAACATGAACTGAGACAAAACCTTCTGAGTAAGACCTTTACATTTTGTTTATTGATGATGAGGGACTGCGCGCCGAGCTAGTTTTTCAAAAGGCAAGTTTGTTGAGCAGCTCTATATATAAGTATGACAATGCTGACCATTTTACAACGTAACTTCTGACCATCGAATATTTTACCTCTCTTTTTCTATGCTTGTTGCCTACAAAGCGCTAGGGTTGATGGAAAAAAAAGAAATGACAATTTCATTTGGAAAAAGAATCTCAAGATTCTTACAAAATGAACAATTTCATTCCAGTTTTGAAGTTTTAACAGCCTTATCAAGTGACGACGTTGTCGAGTCGCAGCACCAACCTCTCATTAAATCTTGTAGTTAAAGATTGTTTCTAACAATGCAACAGAATGCAGTTACCCTTTGCTTGGAGTTTTGCCTTCATACCTAAATAAGGCTAATTTTGTAAAACATTCCTCTTGACAGATTTGAATCAAAGGTATTCCGGTCATCAGTTAGATTCACTTTAGCTCCGTCACAAGACCGCCGTCCTATGCTTGTTCTATAGTTAATTCTGGCTATTTCATCAGCCATTACTGTTAGGAGCTTGTCGACAGCATCCCACCGTCACTCCTTCGGTTTCGTTGTACATGTCATGCATGTTTGTCTGGCTGGAAGGCATAAGATTTAACTAGTTTCGTCAGTTGTTCATGCAAGCACCTCTTGAACGAAAAATTTTCCACCCCCAATTAGGATTTAATCCTTTTAAAAGGCGAACTCGTCAACAGATAAAAGAAATCGCTGACAAACTTTATTTTGCTTGATGACTATGCCAGCCACAACCAATTCGTTCTCTTCACCATAAAATTAATAGTAATATGTGTCTAATTCAGTACCTTAACCTAGCTCATTCAGTTTATAATTTCAGCAGCATTGTAGAAATCTAAGCCTTTTCGGTGGCATCAGATGAAGACAACGAAAGATAAAATTTTAAGTTACTGCATGATATCCAACCAGCTATACAATGTTCCTATGGCAACGACTTTTACGATGTCATACAAACTTCTACAGAAACTTTAAATAAGCGCATCAAGATTAAGATGAAGAAACAAGAAAAATATGTGTTCCTGAGACAACGTACTTCAGCATGGATCAGACTTGTGTGAAAGGCAAGGCAGGGATTTTACCAATATCAGCTCATCAAGAGCGCTTCCATGAATGGAACCTCCGCCTCACGGGGAGGTGAGATTTTTTCCTCAGTATAAAAGTTACAGTTACTTGCAGATAAAGCCGTCATGGCAAACTAGTTCCAAATCCTTCGTTCTCGTGGGCTCACTTCTTAACCTTTTCACATTTAGGACTCAAGATGCTCTCAGACCCAAATACTTACCACAAGGCGTTCCAGACATCAAGCTTCTTTTTCTACCAAAATCGTTATGGCGAAACTGCTACTGAACAATCCCGCTACGAGTGTACCATTGATATGACCAACCCATTTCCTTGTCCATGAAAAGTCTTAGGTAGTTACGAGAGCAAGATCGCAAAAGAAAAATAAAGATTCACAAATTAAGGAAACAAAATGAATTTTTTGAGATGCTCATTCCAATAAAAAAAAAGGAAAAAAAGGAAACAAACAGTACGAAAATTATTATGGTGTTCAATCTGCAAAGGTGATGTTCAAACATCTACGTAAAGGTAATGGTCTACTACACCCTAATCTAGACATACGTTTTTTGGTCCAGCATCCCTGCGACAAGGTCGCTTGAAAAAGCGTTTCCCTCATTGGAAAACATATTCCGTCAGGACGAGAGAGAGAGAGAGAGAGAGAGAGAGAGAGAGAGAGAGAGAGAGAGAGGAAGAGAGGAGGGGGCGAGGGGGTAGGGCAACTGTAAAGCGTAAGATAAATGTTCCTTAGGGAAAAGCATTGCAGATGTTGAGTATATTAGCAATTTCATAAGGAATACGATAAATACGTGAAACAAAATATTTACTTAAACCGTGAAACAGCTACTGTGATCTGTATGCATGAGAATTGCATACATACAAAATACATACATATTAATATGATATATATATATATATAATTATATATTATATATATATTATATTAATATTATATCCTATAAATGAAACTACCAGGGCAGAATTATACGGCAAAGGCAAGGTCGTTAATTTTTTTTAAGTGCACTCAGAAATTCTTGTTTTGTGATAAGGTATCATCTTAGATAAATATTAGTATCTTGGCCACATGACTTTAAATATCGCATATGCAAAAGTTAAAATATATAACAGTTCTAAAAGGCAAATCGAAATGACATTGAAATTACCGACAAAACTATGGAACTTACACCCAACATTCGGGAACCTTTCCGATATATCACATAACTTTATGAGAATCATAAAAAAAAATGAGGAACTGGAAAGTATAAATGAGCAGGAAATGAAACGATCCCTCGCAAAATCCTACTTGATCGACTAAGATGGGGAGATGTCGAAACGAAGGGTCCCAGACGAGGAAGGAATCGAAGGGAAAGAAGTCACGCGGGTCAGATGCGTATCCTTCGAAGAGTAGGACAAAACAAGGGTGGAGCTGAGCAGTTCCAAAAGGAGACGAAGGAAGCGGGTGGGCGGCATACGTGGGCGAGGTAATAAAGGGGACGTGGCTATAAATTCTTTGGATAACAGGAGAGGATTGCTTGACATTTAATGTTCGCCAGCAGTACCCGAAAGACTTAAAAGGAAGCCCAGTAATGCATTACATGAATATAATATTGAGTACTGAAACCACGTTAAATATTTGAAGAGGATATGCCAGTGTCTTATTGAATGTTGTCGGTAGCTTAGGCGAATTAAAATGAACCCAATTAAAGCCATAAAACTGACAGAAATAAACGCTTGTACAAAATTGATTTGTGCATATGAAAAAGGACATATTCACAAACAACTTCGGAGCATGAATTGTACGTCAACGATACTAAAGAGTCGATGTTTTGAAACTCTCTATGAGCATTGGTTCTAGTCTCGATAGTTGTGATTTATTGAGTCCCGTAGCGAAATGTAGATATAAAGCAAAACAAAACAGAATTTCATCATTGTACAAGAAAACTATCTATTTTATAGTGTTCCTTACTTTTTATATTACTGGATACAACTTCCAAAATAAGGATCACTGGATACAACTTCCAAAATAAGGAAACTCCATCTAAGCGAGCAATACTGTGTCATTTCGCTCTCTAACAGCAGAATAAAGTGTTTCCTTTAAAGGTCAGTGGGTTCCGCACGGTGTCCCGCCGTGATTAGTGTGTGTTCCGGGAGAACCTTTCCTGTCTGACCACGAAATGCTCTCTCTCTCTCTCTCTCTCTCTCTCTCTCTCTCTCTCTCTCTCTAGGTCAGTGGGCACATAGGCACGACAGTATAAAAATAAGTACGAGCGATATGTTGTCTTTTATCATAAGACTAGGCTAGAATATGTATCATTAGGAGTAAAATGCCAAATCCTAAACTCCACGTTGGTAAATAATCCCCACTGACTGACACTTTTTTTGTGGAGTGAGAATTTCAACTTCCTCGGCAGCATCTGTGTTCAGATTCAGAATCGCCAACTGCATCCGAAAAGTGTCGAATGATTCCGGACACTTCCTCTTGCGTTGTATTTTCGAATAAAGTTAATTTTTTGTATGACGCCTGCAGGCATTTTCAGATCTGAACTTGACTCATCCATTTCTATCTTTTCGAGGCCAGATAAGTTTGAAGCGGGTCACATGTCAAATATGACAGTTTGATTGATGTTGATAGGGAACCTCCGTTCAAAAACAGCAAATCTCAAAAAATATAAAGTTTTCTCAAGATACTCTGCTTTTAGGTTTATATCTGGTATATTCGTATAATCGGCCATGAGATCTGAATAAAAAGGATTCTTCATGTATGCGTATCAAAATTTATGGTAAAAACATTAAACCCATTCCAAGAGAATTTTTTTAATAACAGAGAGTGATAACATACGGAAACAAGAGGAAAACAGAGGTCACTACTGAAAGCATATATATTAATCTATAGATAGATAGATCGATAGATAGGTAGATCCGAAATTAACAGCCCTATTGACTTTGTAAGGCGACCTTACCACCTATTCAGGACCAACGATGAAAACCAAATGTCATCGAGGGTGAATGGTTTTTTTTTTCTTTTCTTTTTCGAACAGAGAGAGGTCCCGTTAGGAGCAATACACTTGACTTGCAACTGGTTTACGAACAAGTGTTCTGTCGAAGGACAGACTATTCAATACCGTATCCTACTACACAGGATATGACGCGATCGTATCACAATGCCCTAACGTATAAGCAGCAAGCGCATATCTCCTGCGGAGCAGTATCCACCGAAATATAGATACCGGATCCTTCAGTTTTGTTGTACAATTCTATTCATGTCTCTTAATTAAGATTTAGTAAATATTCACCAATTTCCGCGAACAAAAGGGTTCTCGGGTTTTTGTGTGCAAGGGGGTTCGGGGGTGGGTGGAAATGCTTAAAAGTCATTTTCTTCCCTCCCTGTGAATGTACAAGTTTATATCAAAGTATACAGGTCCAAGTAAACACTCCCAAACATATTTAGGCTGCCTTCTTGCAGATAAGAACGAAAGCCTCCGTATAAAAACATTAACGAACCAATAAAGGAAATATATGATAAAGACATGAACAACTCATAGAACGAGAATTGGTAAAGTAAATGCTAGTAGTTCCTTTCCTTTAGCCCTGACCCCTAGCTAAGCAGGTTTGTCGTACAACAAAAGCAAAGGTTTATGATTTTGTTATCCAATAATTGAGCCTTATGTACAAAATCTTTTATGTGAAAATGTAGACGTAAAATGCACAGAATGCGTTATGCATACACGAGGATGAGTGTATATACGTAAATGGGTACACTGATATGAGATGTCATTTACGCAAGGGGCCACAAGACATTGAAAGATGTCGGCAAGAAATAACGGTATATAAACGAAAGTCATCCATCCTGCGGTTTCAGTCTTAAAATGACAAAGGTGAGGGACTCACCGCCCTTGATCAACCATTTGTGAACCTGAGGCATAAGGCTCTCGCTCTCATTCATGCAATGATCAAAGCGAATTTCCTTCCAGGCCAATTCATTTGACATTCAAATCCCAGTTTTGTTGTGGCTGATAGCTTACCATGAGTGGAGAACTTTGTGAAGTTTTATAAGGTGAAAATTCATCAACTTATATAACAAAAAAGAAAAAAAAAATACACTAGACGAACACGCCTCAAAAACTAGGCTGTTTGTCAGATCTTAGCAAAACTATTGTCACTTTTGCACAATTAAGGCGGGTAATTTATGTCATGCATGCGCATAAAAATATATTTATATGTACATATCTTTAATCTACGTGCATACAGTATATCCCTACAAAACCTTCTGATTTATCCTTGCTTAGGGAGGAGAGGGAGAGTAGATTGAACAATTATAACAATTGAAAACCGAGTCACATGACTGCAAATTTTAACCATGTCCAAACACGGTAGATGGTCATATACATATATACACACATGCATACACGCACATACATACATATATATATATATATATATATATATATATATATATATATATATATATATATATATATAATCCAAAGTAGCAGGAAGGAACACGTGCTTGGAAATATCCTTAAATCCAAGGTAGAAAGGTGAGTGAAAAACTGGGGACTTGGAACCATCATTTTCGTAGCATATTCTACATTTTCAAGTTCACACTGAATATAATAGAAGTTGACAAACTTTTATACACAAAAACAGAAAGGGGGTCGGGGTTGCAGTTTGTTAATCTGGGTGGCGTGTTCTTTAAGCAAAAGACACAAGGAGAGACGGTCAAGGGACAATCTAGGATGGAGATTTAAATTTCTTGTTGACGTGGCTACAATAAAAATGGACTCCAACAGATTCCATTTGCGGTGATCTTTGACCCTGCAAATTATCGAGGAATTATCTCAGTCAATAGCATGCCATCATTCGTTAAGCCGCTTGATATGGCATATTAGTGTTAAATGGTTAATGGTGTATAGAAATTATTTAGTCTTGCAGCTTTGGTTTCAGCAGTTCAAAGAAGGGCAAACTAATATTAAAGAAGTTGTCAGTCACTACCTACCTGCAGTTATCAATCTCCATTATACTAGCATCATCTCTCTCTCTCTCTCTCTCTCTCTCTCTCTCTCTCTCTCTCTCTCTCTCTGCCTGTGAGCTTCCTACTATTCAGAGCTCCTGCAGGAGCGCCATGCTACCAAGGACAACTTTCTCTTTTAAGTACTAGATTCCTTCTTAGCAAACAACCTAAACTTGCTAAATATACTGACCTCTTTTTCCCGCTGACATTTAGGGAGGATTTAAAAGAAAAAAATGTTTACAAGAATCGAGTAAGGCCTGGTAGAGTATCACCAGCCTTCACTCAATGCATGTCTCCCTAATTATGAGGCTGATAATAATTAATTAACAATTAAATTGACCTTCGGCAACAGTCTTGCTATTAGGTGGGGTATGTTAACTAAGCTCTACTCCTTTCCCAATAATTTGCTTTACATACAGAAAATATTGAACTTGGGAGTCATGTACCTCTAAAATGATATATACGTGTATATACCATGCTTACATTCAGATTATATATCCGAGCCACGTAACATAATAGTAAGAGTATTTTTACGAAGAATGTGATTCAAATACCAAATTCATTTACACAAACAGATTCTCATATCTACGCCTTTAACCAAGACCCCAACACCATTTAGGGACCTTCCATCAGTATTCTTGAGAATCAGAAATTACTCCAACAAAGTGTAAATAAATTAGAATCACACCTCTATTTGTCTATGAACGTTTTTGGCGATCTTTGTGATTTAGTAGCGAAAACAATCAACTTTGGTTCTTGGCAAAATGGTCTAAAATTTTAAAAATAGAGTAGTAAAAGAAGAATAAGGTGAGGAAGAAGAACACATAAAGCGATTCGAGAGAATTTACAAAATCAGACAAGAACGAATCTCAACTGGGACTTCAAACTGACTGGAACATAAACATTTCCAATCTGCTACTGTGTCATTATACACACCAAAATCAAGCAAATAAGCACTAAGATGGAAACTGTTACTACAGAAGATTCCATTCGCTATAATCCTTGCATAATAAAGGGAACCGAAATGTCAAGTGATGTACAGTTCACCCGATAAAACCTAAGCAAAAAGCGGGACGATCACCAAATACTAAGCAGAATACGAAACGTCATTTCGGAAATATCAAGGACCCGAGAGCCCCTTATTAGTACCAAGGTGGCAATCAGCTTAGCAACTAGCGGGACCTCTTCTGTGGCCTAGCATACATATTCAACTAAAACAAGAACACATGCCAAACAAAAAATAAACAGTCAAAAAAAGTGAGTACTGCTACTTGGATTTAGAATTTCTCTCCTCTTCTTCCCCGTCGAAGCCCAGCACCCCACAATTCACATCTCTTATCAACCTTGACATTTTCCAGCAGAGCTCGTGCGCTGGAAGCTGAGGACAAATGGGGGCCGGGGCGGGCCGTGGATATTGTCGGAAAAGGATGAGTGAGACTCGAAGGAGACACGGAGCTGAAGGTAAATAGTTCTGAAAACACACAGGAAAGTAACAGTAACGATTATAAGGCCGGAAAAGACAATCAAACGACAGGGGAACTGCAGAAAGCGACACGAGGTGACCATGGAAGGCGAACAAAAAATTGGACAAAGGTCAGACGACCAAACAGAACATAATGTACTTCCAACGGGTATTATATAGCATCCTTTAGCAACATCCAAATTGAGTACCCTGCATCTGAACACTGCCTCTTTTAACGGGATCATCTCCTCGTTTATTCCTTCCTTATGAGATCTGCCTTATTAGTGAAAAAGTAGATAGGCATCTTGAGAATTTGTGACAGACCGAAACATGGAGAATCAAGAGGATCAATGTAGTCGATGTAAAGTAAGGGCAGCATCAAGTTCTCACCGTCGAACTTTCTCTTTCATTAATAGGTCAGCGGTTGCCTTTCAAGCTCACTTCCTACTTCAAAATTCTTTCTTTATTTTCTGATCTTTTTTCTATTACTAGGATTGGATTCCACTCAGTATGGAGTCCTCTCTGCATTAGTCCTCCCATCATCTCTCTGGCTGCTTTATAAATACATACACGCGCATACGCACATTTACCCTCATACACACACACACACACACACACACACACACACACACACACACACATATATATCTATATAATATATAGTATCTATATATATATATATATATATATATATTATATATATATATGAGTCTTGTCACATCACCGTGATTTATGTATACGCATTAAGCTAAAAATATACTTTAATATCTAATTCGCTCTTCCTCGCAATTATTATATTTTCATATATGTTAACCGAAAGGGAATTTTTTAGTTGATAAGTGTGTATGTATACATATATATGTATATATATACATATATATTCATATATGTGTGTGTGTGTTTATACGTAAAGTTTAAATTAAGTCTTGTCGCCTATTTACACGTAACTTTTCAGCAATCACATATTAGCCACAAGTATCACTTTGCTTTGAATTCAAAATACCTTTAAAAAATGTTTTACAACCATGGGGGAACTATAATTACTTAACCAAATGATCGGTTTGAAGCCTGACCGGCCCAGATGCATTTACCATATTTCATAGTCGTTGGCTGTATAAGTTATTCTCAGGGTATAGTGAAATCGCTACTAAAGATATTTATGTGTGTGTACGTTATCCTCAACGTATAGTAGATAATATATATATATATATAGATATATATATATATATATATATATATGTGTGTGTGTGTGTGTGTGTTGTGTGTGTGTGTGTGTGTGTGTGTGTGTGTAGAGAAAGAGAGAAAGATTACGAATGCAATGCATCAAGTGAGGTTTATTGCATATATACTGTCTTTGAAAAACCTATTGTTGTTGAACTAAATGGAAGAAAAATAGCTTTAAGCTTTTGAAACAGACTTCTGATGCGTAAATGCAGATGGTGGAGGTTAAGATGAATAGGAAACAACAGGAAAGAATATCACACGACTTGTAAATGAGAAAACGTCAACGATCTGATTTTATTAAAAAAAAAAAAAAAAAAAAAAAAAACTCAATACAGAAAGGGCTTTCGGCGATCGTTATCTCGGACTAATATTACCAGGGGATCAATATCTTTGAGACATTTATAGTCTTTTGTTTATGTTTTTACGGTAATCCCCAACGGGCTTGTACTACTAAACACGCCGTAAAGGTGGATACATACCGGGTTCAAACCGGTGGGGGGAGGGGAGGGGGGGACTATCTAGGAAAGACAAAAAAGATAAATAGATAAATAAAAAAAAAGAATGTGACTATTATTTCTGCATTTGTAAAAAATGTCAGAGGCAGATGATCAGCAATAAACTAAGACAGACTCAGCAATAATAATAATAATAATAATAATAATAAGAAGAAGAAGAAGAAGAAGAAGAAGAAGAAGAAGAAGAAGAAGAAGAAGAAGGAGAAGAAGAAAGCAACAACCCATAAATGTGATGACTGCAAGCAGCAGAATCTCAACATGTACAGCAAGAAGATTTTAGTTGCCCAACAAAATTCTGGATCTTTTGGAAATTCTGAGATCTTCCCCAAAAATAATTTCCAAACCCGTTCATCTCATGACTCACTAAGACACTGCAAATCATCCATGAACCACTTGGTAATTGTGTAAACAAAAAATTATTTTCAAAATTTCAGATGAGCAATAAAATATGAGATTTTCCTCCAAAAGGAACAGGGTGTCAAAATTAGACTTTCAGCTCTCGAAAGTCAGTTCGAGTGCAAACTGGGTTTTTTTTCTTTTTTAACAGGCAAAACATCAATCTTTTTACGAGATGACACGATACTACCTAAAGTTCCCTTCTCACGGGTTTTATTCTCCAAAAAAACTTAGAAATGATATATATATAACAATGCTATTCTCGAGTCAAGCATTTAAAAAGATTCTGCTTTGTTTTATACCATTCATTCATGCACAGAGCTATCTCACGCATGTATACAACCTCAGTCACGCTTGCACGCAATCATTTTCATTTCATACCAACCAGCCAACAAAGCAGTTACCTTTCAAGCAACTTCGTGGCGTCACTAAAGCCGCCGAAAATATCAAGCGATAAATCTGTCTTGCAGAGCCATTGCTGGGGAGGGGGCCGTAAATCCCAAAGAAAAAATCCATTCACCCCCAGCCCCATCACTGCCAACGGAAAGCAATAACAAACTTTGTCAATAAACATAAAACGCCTCTCGTTTGAAGCTTTAGTTTGAAACAGTGGAGGGAAACGCGAAAGTTTACTGCCAGACATGGAATGTAATTGGCACATTGAATCATTTGGTATAAAATTTCATGATTGTTCTGCCATCGGAATCAAAGCTGGAATTGCCAGTACTATAACCGTTCCATCGATGAATCGACGCACAGTGGGCTTACCAGTGTGCTGCAAAAGTGAAATAGGCGGAAAATGAATAAAATGAGAATTATAGTGAAAATCGATTACTTTTTTCATGAATGTTAGCAGAAATGCAGTTCTTCGCCAAAAGGATGGCGATGAGGGTAGTCATGCTAAATAGAAACTGGTGACATTCAAACTAGAACAATAAACAGCTCTTGGAGAAACTACTGAAAATGTTAGTCTATGGCCCCTAGAGCAACAATACAGTAAACAAAACAAACAACAAGGTTGGCCAACAAACCAAATGCCAAATTTCAAAGGTCATTCAGTATTTCGTGGTCCTCTTTGTAATACTTCGCACTTTTCTTGAGAATAAAGTTTCAGCAGCTAAACATAAGACACCTTTACAAAAAGCAGATTGTACTCGCAGACCTAAAATAAGCCTGTAATAACTTTGTGCACGATCATTCTCATAAGACTGAAGGACATTCTAAAACGACAGGATTACTTTCGCCATAGACCGTGTTACAGATATTTTGTGAACGATCAGAATCTTTTTCAAAAGTCGTTAAGGCTCAGTCATGAAATAAATGAAAATAAAAGACCGGTATGAAGCAAGGTCACATCCCCCTGACTGAGCCTCCATTACCCAGGGCTAAAAGGTCAGCTGGTCAAAGAACTTCATCGAGAATATTGAAGATCAAAAGGTTTGCTGGGAAGAAATTTTTTTTTCCGCAAAAGAAAACTGTTGAGATGGCTTTTTGTCCGTCCGCCCTCAAATCTTAAAAAACTACTGAGGCTAGAGGGCTGCAAATTGGTGTGTTGATCATCCACACTCCAATCATCAACCATTTCAAATTGCAGCCCTCTAGCCTCAGTAGTTTTCATCTTATTCAAGTTTAATTAGCCATGATCGTGCATCTGTCACCGCTGTAGGTGCCACAACACAGGCCACCACCGGGCTGTGGCTGAAAGTTTCATGGGCCGTGGCTGAGAGTTTCAAGGGCCGTGGCTGAGAGTTTCATACAGCATTATACGCTGTACAAAAAATAAACAAAATTAAAAAATAAAAACTATTCTTCGGCGCATTTTTTTACTTGTCAAAATTTACAGACAAATTATCCCAAGTCCTGTGATAGAGCAGCTTTCAAAATATCTTGTTGCTACCAGTATAACATTGCTCTCGTATATTAGTAATATAAGGCAAACATCGGAGAAATCAGAATCAGTCGTCGAAAGAAGACATCATCACTAAATGTTCTTCACTAGTCAGGGGAATTGAGATTTCTGAATATAAGCTCCTCAGGTAGCGTCCAATAAGAGCTTACAAACACAATAAGTGAACCCAGATGATTATTTCAAGTGACGTTGAACATCCAGAGTGTGAACAGCCAATTAAACTCATTTTTGTCTATAAAGCGTTGATATCCTTAAGCGTAATTATTCTTGAAGTGTAAGTTCAAGTTTTCATTTTCGTAGATTAATTTGCAAAGATAATGAAACAATGATCTTAAATTCCCGAGATGAAATTGTAAGACTTTGTAAATTTTACGTATCACTGAAACGTAGCTCAGTATTTCACTATAATCTTATTCCTGCAAACTCCACCAATTCTCAGGCAATTTAACGCACGCTGGAGCTTCGTCAGCTGTAATTGGCTTTTACGCCTTACGGGTTTTACTTCGCATAAACTTTAGCAATAATTAAGACCATAATTCTCCGTCCTTTTTCATGGAAAGCAAATGTAAGTCTTGCTTAGTGACATCTGAATCAGTAAGGTCCAGAATAAGAAATTATTTTCAAAAAGAAGATACTGAACTGTGATTTATATACACAGTTCACTATACTCGTTTGGAAAATAATTTCTTATTTTGGACATTGGTGATTCAGATATCACTAAGCAATACCTGCTTTTACCTTCCACGAAAATGGACAGAGTTATGGTCTTAATTATTGCTAAAGTTTATGCCAAGTATATAGTGTGTGCGTGTGTGTGTGTGTGTGCTTCTTGATACTAGCGCGTGTAGGTCAATAGGGCTGCCATATCCCCTCAGCCGTAAATAGACAAAAAGAAATCGGTTCCAATGGTCCACAGTGTGTGTTGCCATGCGAAAATCACGTTCTGGTACGCACGTCCGTTCGGAAGCTTTCTGTTAACGAAACCGAAGGTGGCAGACTTGAACAACCACGCGGGCAACCTTGACCTCTAAGACAACTCGTCCCCGTTAACCTTTTAGTCTCCCTCGATCACTTCACTTTCATCATACGCCCAACTACCACAGCTACTCTTTTATTAAAGGTAACACTCATTTCTCACCACTAGTGTTGTAGATACTACTGATTTCAAGCATTTATTTGGATATCACCTCATGGAACCATTCACAAAAAATCATTCAAATTTAACAAACATTCACTCGGAACAAGTCTTAAAGGTCAATGACTTAGAAAGCTTCCATAGAACACAATACCATCAGAAAAATACAGATGAAACACAGAGATGAAAGTGTGCAACAGATGAGGTAAATCTGCAAACCATATATATTATATTCATAGCAGTAACGCGAGGTGAATCTGGGCTAAATTCACGTTTATTTTCACTTTTTTGTCTGAGTTTTGGTCGATGATCAGTGAATGGACGGAATTCTCACCTTAAGATCTATCATTTCTTTGTATATGGCTTCTTTGATTACAGTATTATTTAATGAATTTGGCCTTTCTTGCCTCTTTAGTATATTTGCATCTTGGCGAATATCTGGACCGAAGTTGTTGGCCACTTTCTTTTTTACTGCGAAGAAAGTAGGACGTTCGTGGTTCTGACTAGGGATCATGGTGGCACTAAACAAATGACTACTGCCAACAAAGAAAAAGAACTTTTGACTCGTCATAAAACTGATGAATAATCTTTTCTGCGGCTAAGTTCTCATTTGTATTTTGCAAATGCATTACAAAAAAGGAATTCTCAATTAATAGACAATAAAATATGCAATGACGAGATTTGCAAATATATCTTTCCTTTAATAGTTTAGATTGGTAAAGAAACTACGGATAACGATGTACATTTCCCCTACATATCTTTCCTTTATCTTTCCTTTAATAGTTTAGATTGGTAAAGAAACTACGGATAACGATGTACATTTCTCCTACATTTCGGTTGAAGTGTGCAACATAAAACGTTGTTCTGCTGAGCCACCTGTTGTTGTTTGCATAAAGGAATAAAACCTGTCTACAGAGTAACACAAAACGCAGCCAAGACACTACTTGAGATCCTGCTAAAACACTACCATTTCTCTTGCATGGACTCAAGTTCCGATTCCTCTGGTATTATGACCAAAAGTCAGTCAATAAATTATATTTTAAGTTTTCAGAGAAAGAACTCCATTTATTTTTGCCAGAATAAGGAATTGAGGGACAGTCAGTACTATCCAGTTTTGCTGCATCTGGCTACCCCATCTGTTTGTTCATTACCTCTGCTACCAACATAGGCTCATTAATCATCCACACTGCGCATTGTATTCTAATGATCATCTATCCTTTCAGTGAACGATCTTCCAACCTTTCATTGCTATGTACTTGCAAAGTGGGTTAGGGAAGTTAAATTTTTCTTATTTACAATCTCCAAGCACATATTTAGCAGGGTTAGATGATGATCTTTTTAAGCAATTTATGTCGCACAGCCATAAGTCTTCTCTTCTTAGACTCAGAAGCCTTTGATCAGTGTTTTCATAAATACTCTCCACGGTATAGGTATTTATATATATATATATATAGATACTATATATATATATATATATATATATATATTATAATATATTATATATATATAGTCCCATATTATGAACAGCATCCAATTTTATTAGTTCAGCCACACAAGCAATTTGGCAGCCATATTGTAACTATGATCGACACAGATTATTGTAAAAGTATAAAAGGGTTTTTTTATCTGTTCCCCAATTGAAACTGGATACTATTTCTATGATATCTAAATATTATTTACAATTTCCTTTAATAATTTCATGGAGGGAGAATAAGTGAGTCTCTTGTTAAATATTATTCCAAGAAACCTCATTTCGATATTGAAGGGTAGGATATCACGATTCATCTTCGACTGAAACAAAGCGCAACAGTCTTTGAAGCAGAAAACTTGAGTCTACGTTTATATCCCATGTAGTGACAAGGTTATTGACTCTTTGGATGTGTCTTATTGCTATTTGTGGACCATGAAAAGTGCAGTAGATGACAAAATGTTTACATTATTAATAATGATGTAAACATCATCACAGCAACAAATCTCAAGAGATAGGTTAGAATTGGTGTGAGAAACTTAGAGAACCAATAAGAATTCTGGGAAATTACTACAGGCTTTTATTTATATTCTTGTTTTCCTAATAATGTTGATTAACTTTAAACTGTGAGAATGGTGCTACTTTTCATGAACTGACCACTTATTTAGTATCCCACAAGGGATAATATTACTGATGAGTGCTGTGAGATGTCATGAATGAGAACCAATGACTTAGGCCACAACAGCTGTTGATCTGACGTCAACCCATCCGCAGAACACATTGCCTAATAAAGTTGGCATACAGGCTGTATGAAGCATCATGAATCAAGGCAGTGGTCCTTGAAATGGTTTTGAGGTAGGTGGAAAGAGTAAAGACTGGCACTATCTTTTTTACTGATGATACATCCATCGATTAAAATGGTTCTCAGCATGTGGAAGGTTGTGGGCCACGACGCTAATGCAGGATGGCTCTGGACAGCACAAAGGAGAACAGGAGTGAAAAGATGCTAGGGAATGGTTGGGGAAGGGTCAAGAGCAATGATGTAGGATACAGTTGAAAAAGCAAAAAGGGAAAACCCTGTAAGAGGGAGCTGGCACATGCCAAAGACGAAAAAGGGGCACACATGGTATAATCAATCAGCATAATTACAAGCATGGCTCTGGAAGCAGGGGTTGTATTAGTGGAGGGTGTTGTGTGGTTGAGGAAGAAGGTTCAATGTTGTCATGTTAGTGTGGCAGAAATGCATCCTGTCTTAAATGGTATCAAACTGTCTTGGAAGTGGGCGCTGTGAGATACTGACAACCAAATCGACTGTTATAATTTTGTCTCCTCAAAAAAAGATCAATGGACTAAATTTGTGTGTCAGAGGAGTCCTAGGTTTACAGAAAATGTATCACGTGCATCATATGGGTTAGATAGGATGTTGTTCTTGGCCATAAGGATTTATCCTGATTTCATAAGGGAAGTTGTATGACAAGTGGTCAGACACCTTGACCCTGCCTTAGATGTACACAAGAC
Organism: Macrobrachium nipponense; assembly: GCF_015104395.2. NCBI lineage: Eukaryota > Metazoa > Arthropoda > Malacostraca > Decapoda > Palaemonidae > Macrobrachium > Macrobrachium nipponense. Next base: position 69,235,404 of record NC_061110.1, on the reverse strand, counting down.
GGAATAGCATCAAGTATGGGACAGATTGGTATGACACATTACTGGCAAGGGTTGTAATTCTCAATGAGTGATTGCGGACTAGGGTAAGTGGCTGTATGAGAGACCTTAGATTGGAGATAACAGTAGAAAGTGCAAATGTGTGGGAATGGGATGAATGGAAAGCGTTGTTGCATAAATATTAAATAGACTGGTTTTCGGCAGTCATTGAGGAGAATCGGCCTCTGGTTTTGTTAAGTATATCTGTTTCGAGTAGAGTAATCTATACATAGGATGTTTGTGTAGAGTTGTCCTGATTGCTGTGTCGTAAGTTCTTTATCTTGAAACAGGAAAAGCCCAGGCAAGAATTCTGTTTCATTGTGTGGATGATGAAGTGAGTTTCCTGATGATACACACACACACACACACACACACACACACACACACACACACACACACACACACACACACATATATATATATATATATATATATATATATATATATATTATATATATATATATATATATATATATAAGATACTATTATACTACTTCCCAATGGGAAGTCGGCAAAAAGAACTGTCAGCCATTTCAAACAGCCTCTGATGATTTTCAGTATACATCTTGAAAAGAATGAAAATTTCAATGGTTTATGAAAGAGCTGATAATATTGTAGTCAGCCAAATTACAATATTCAGGCTATGGAAGCTGGCCAGTTTGAGGAAGGTATTCGTAGTAACAGTAACAGGAAGGGATTTGTATCTGAAATGGGTTCCTTCCTCGTCCGGGTCTGTCTTAGTTCTTTCTAAGCTTATTTTCTTTATGGAAACACATATTTTGTTTGAATTCCTTCCTATGTTCAATTTACTCTTCAGACAGGCCTGCAGTAAGCTGTTAGCTATCAGTTATCTATATCGTCCCGATAAGGCTGCTTCACGAGTCTAATATTTGCTGATAATTTTGTATGCTAGACAATAAACCTAAAATGCTCTAAATTTTCATTTATCTATTTTGGATATTAACATTAGATTCTTCCCCATTATAATCAACTTTGTTCGTTCTTTCGGTGTCATCATATTAAGTTTGTTTTCCCATAGTTTCCTTAAGTATCTTATTGATTTTCTTCACTTGGCTTTTCATTAACAGCTCTTAGCCATGTAGGGGAGTTCGGTGCTGTTTTCATGAAAAAGCGACTTACGTCTGCGTCAGAGAGTTGGGTTGAGTGATGGCCGACGTTATCACTTTCCCGCTAATTCCGGCATTATAATATTTGAGAAGTGTGTGAGCGTAATGGCGTGTGCTGTATGGGCATGACATCATTCAAAATTGTATCGTCACACATCACCTGTTAGTTCACTACATTTAACACATATGTCGAAATTCCTAAATATTAAGTTTTAAAATTATTTTTGATAAAGAACATGGGAATTATCTTAGTTTTTTATGCTAATATGAACTTTGTAAGTCAGCTCTGTATTCACATTAATTGTATAACTAGTCTCCTTTTCCACAATAAAACCCAAATGCAAATCGGAAAGAACAGTTTCTTGGCTCATTTTTTAGTTGTCTTGACATCTGGCTTCGAGTTCTGTGAGTAGTATATGCTTTACAAAAGGCGATTTATACCCTTGTTATTTGAATCTTGTAAATTAGGCTTGCATTGTAAGCCTTTTTAAGTAATTCATTCTCACTTACGTCATATAATTACCCACTGGATATGTTTTGCCTTTAGTTACTAAATTGATTTTAAGTTTAAATTCAGCAAGTGCGATTCAGCATTCCTCCATTTAATTTCATTTTTCCTGTGATCCAAGTTTAGTGAATGGTGAATATAATTTGATCTGATAAATTTTGCACTGTGTTTATACTTTGAATTTACGCAATTGTAATCTATAGAAACAATGTGATATATAAAGCGAGTCCTGTAAGGTCTGAAAATTAATTGTGAGTACTCATAAGATTTTGAGAGAGAGAGAGAGAGAGAGAGAGAGAGAGAGAGAGAGAGAGGTTGGGGGCTGCTGCCGAGCACCTTATGATCTGAGTTCATGTCTATAGGGGCTGTGCAATAAGTGGAAGAAATTAATTATGGTGTTAACATGAGTCATCCTTGTTATACTACTGCATGAATTTGGTTAAGAGATATATCCCCGTTATTTAGAAACCGCAAAGAGAGCGTGTTATTGTTACATAAGTCTTTTAGTGTTTTTTTTACCGGTTACCAGCTTGAATCATACAATACAATTGTCCATACGATAACTTTTTCGCCACATAAAATCTATATGTTACGGCTAATAAAACTAGCATATATATATATATATATATATATATATATATATATATATATATATATATATATGTGTGTGTGTGTGTGTGTGTGTGTGTGTGTGTGTGTGTGTGTGTAGTGTTGTGTGTGTGTGTGTGTATCCTAAATCTAAAACAATAAATCTTTATATGGATGTACTTATGATGAATTTCAACCTATCAAAATCCAAGAACAATTACATGTTAATATTACTGGTAGAAGTACGTAGTAATTATACACGAACTCAACGGGGCGTAATATACGATTGTTTTCTAAGAGACAATTGCATGACGCCTAAAATATTTTTTTCAATACTTACCCAATAAATCTAAAATAATTTTAAACACTTCATGTTTTAACATCATAAGTACATCTCATTTATTAAGGTAACTATCTATTTAATAATCCCAAGGCGTGAAAGGAAACTTTATCAAAGAACAAAAAATTTGACAAACAATTTCTGACCTTTAAACAAAAAACCTCATAGACAAAAAATCAGCATTATCGGCGCATTATGAATACACGTGAGAACACATTGCGGATAATTCACATTAGCAAACCTAACATCACCGTATGGTATCGAAACAACGTCTTTCATAGGAGGGCAAGAAGTCGGGAAACGATTTTATATGGGTCTCTCCTATTAATCGATTTTCTTTCTGTAACATCAAAGAAAACGATAATTGTATGAATGGGTAACAAATCTAGAAAGCTTTTGTTAAACAATATTGAGCTAGCTGACATCAAACTTTTATGTTAAGGCTTTTCTTCGAGACTTCTGCCATAAATATTCCCATATGGACTATATAAAAAGCTCAGTCATTTACTACACAGAAGAAGACAAGTAAATTTTACTTAAAATCATTACTGTATTTTGGACTTAAAAACATTATTTTCCTGTATTTCAATGTTTGCTTTGAACATTGTTGACGATCGTTTCTTTAACTATAAAGTTTTACCTATATACCAGCATCAATCCCATGAGGGCCGTGTTAACCACTAGCTCCCTTCGGATGAATGATAAAACATAAACAAAAGACGGTAAATATCTCGATGGCAGGTTTCATCGTTTCCTTTTGTGTTTTAGTTGTCTGGTCTGGGTTCAAATTAAGTTTATTGACAAGTTTCCGTACGCCGAATCATACATATTAGTCAGGTCTCCCCTTGAATTTGTTCAGACAATACAATGAGAGAAGTCCAGGCTAGTGTAGGCTATATAGGTCAGGTCTGTTATCAATCGAACATGAGAACTAAGTGCTAAATAAATGTGGCATTTACAAGTTCAAAAAATTCTGAATTTATAATAGATATTATGGGATTCAAACACAGTGTCGCGAAAAAGGTAGGATCCCCTTTTTAACGACAAACCTTCCACAACGTCAGGAATCAGAAGGAAGAAGAGTCAATGGGTTGGTGATGTGGCTACGTGAGTAACGAAAATAACGAATGCAACTGAAAGGTTGCGGTGAACCAAATTGATCAGAGGAGAAGGGGATGAATTAAACTAACAAAAAATTACCTCTCTGTAAATAATGAATAAAAAATTATCCGATTTATTCAGTATAAGAAACAAAAGAATTGCCCAGGGCGAAAACGCCGAAATTATAGCGAATCCGGGAAAATGCCTTGAAATTGAATTCAATTCATGAAACTTCAATCGACCCTTGATTGCAATATAGTTTGGGAGATATGTGCTTGAATTATATTTACCGTGGTGCACCTGTCTCATATTTGAATTGCCTAGGTCATTATGCAAAGGAATTAATCATAGTATTTTCTGTTTTTGTGAAGATTTCCCCCTTCAGGGACTTGGTTTTTTGTCACCCAACCGCATGGCGGCTGAATCCTAGTTATAATAACTATATTTAGTCCTATATATATATATATATATATATATATATATATATATATATATATATATATATATATATATATATTTATTATATATATATATATATATATATATATATATATATATATATATATACGGGCTTATAAATCAATGTAACATGTAAGGATTGTTTTTTTTTCTCATCGTGAATAGTTTATTTTTGTAATAAAATTGTGAAAATTGTCGACTTTGTCTGTTCAACCCTACCCTGTGTAGCTGATGCTCGGTCCTTTACAATCTTGTCATCAGCCCTCAACATCTGGGAAACAAATCTGTGATAAAATCGCAACATTTATTGGTCCTTCGAACTGGATGACAAGTGCTCAGCTGCACGGGAGGCATTGAATTGGCAATGGTATTCAGAGTAACTTTTTTAGGCCATTCACAGTTGCCACCGGATCTGCCACAACTAGCGAGAATGAGATAGAGACATTCAGAAAACCAGGGCGTGTTATTGCCCAGTTCACTGATGATAGTTTAGAGTACTAGCAGACAGCACAACTTGATAGTACTTGATATTAATGACCTCACCAAACAACCACCAAAGGTTGTATTGGACAATTTAAAGCAGCTCAATGAGCAGTTGAGGAACCAGACTAACGTAATCGCAATCTGTGACACTGAACTGAGAAATTAGTTTGATTATAATCGCTTCCAAATAGCTCCAGCAGAGTATAACGCTTAAGTCAAAAACTTCAATGCCAATTTAAAGAAATACTGTTCAAAACAACACAAGTACGGTGTTAGTCACGTTTCTATGAACACTACTGTCTACACACCTTGTAAGAAATCTGATGGTGTCCATTTTACGGCACAAGTAAAAACCATGTTTCTCAACCGGCTAATGATGTTAATCAGAGGAGAGCACAATCACCAACGAGAGTAGGTAACCTAGGCCCCTTAATTTAGGATTAGCTTTCCCCCCCTCTTTGTAACGCAACTAATTTCTGTGACTCATTGGGCCCTGGAAGGGTTGGATGTTTCTGTTGTACGCACTTTAAGAGTATGCCGACTTAATGAAGACGTTGATGTTGATATGTGGTGGAACTAGATACCATTGGAATTGCACCACACAAGCAATTCACTACCTTTGAAGATGCTGTTGTGAGGACTGGACTAAGACATGGAGAAATGCTTGCTGATTTATTGGTCAGAAACGGACATATATGAGGAGGCTCTGCGGATGGAATTGTAGTGTCCGTCATACGTACATATGAAAAAAGGGAGGAGAACCTCACTGTGCTTGTGCTTTCTCACACCTACAAATATACATATAATTAAGCATACAGGCTGTGTAAATTTATGATACATATATTGACGGAAAGGCCACAAACTGCTCTACATTTTGGTATATGTAAAAAAGAGGTATACACATTGGGAGGACAGACATTTCGGTGGAAATGTCGTCCTTACAGATACTCCCCCCCACCCCCACAAGGCAATGATTATGATAAAAATCATTGGATGGTTGGCCACCGGTATCTTGCTGGAGGGTGGAGGAGTCCACGGGTTCGTGAATCCAACTGTTGGGGCATGTTCTCCGGCTCCTCATCTTCAGACAAGTTGGACAGCAGGATGTCACCCCTGGTGGTAGACCTGGGGGGTTCGAATGCTGTCCTTGGGCGATGTCTGGGGGCGCTGGCGGGTCCCGGCAGAACGTCGTTCTGAGGGGAAGGCCTGCAAGGTACTTCTGCAGTGTCATCTTTGTCAGGAATGGATGAGGGTTTTAGCCGGTCGATGGAGACCCAGTCCTTGAGGCCGTTGATTGCCATGAGGAACGCCTTCTCCGCTCGGCAGATGACTTGATGCAGTCCTCGATAGGGTCTTGTTAGGGGCGGGCGGGTGACGTCGTTCCTACGCAGAGGAGCGTAGTTTTGGAAGGACCGAAGGGGATATCTTCCCACTGGAGGGAGGTGATAGTGGTGCAGTATGCTGGAACTTCGGGATCGGAGGTTTGCTCCCATGCTAGGTCCTCGTAGTCCATGCCGAGGTGCAGGGAATCTATTTCAATTCTTGAGAGGGCGTTGGCTACAGGGTTCCTCCCACAGGGGACATACTCGATGGAGCACCTAAACTCGGATACGACCACAAGGTGTCGCTGCTGTATTGCAGACCAAGCGTCTCCCACCTTGACGAAGGTGTGGACCTGTGGCTGGTGGTCCATCCTTATGGTGAATGGGACACCTTCCAGGAGGTACTTGAAGTGATGGATGGCTTGGTAGACAGCAAGGAGCTCGTGGTCAAAGGTGCTGTAACAGGTTTCAGTGGGTTTAAGCTTCCTGCTGAAGAAGGCTAGTGTTTTGTATGGTTGATCATGACTGTATATCATTGCGGTAGCAGTGGGCAACAAGGTGGCTGGTAGTTTATCAGAAGGTTGATTTTTAACGACTTCAGCGTTAACACAAGGCTTTTCTTTCGGAGTCTGAAACATTACCCATCTGGCATAGGCAATATCACCTCATTGTCGTATATCTAGGGGGCAACGATTCGGCCCACAAACCTGCGGTAGAAGTCTGGAGTAGGCTGAAGGCATTCCTAGACAGAATAAGAGAAATAACTGTAACAGTAGCCGTGTGCAACACGGAAGAGAGGGAATACGTGGAAGCGAATCATTTCGGTATTGTTCCCAATGAATATAACGCTAGAGTAAGAGTCCTTAACACTCAGGTTGGGAGGTATTGCACTAGACGTCACGGAGTGCGTCATTTACCGATGAACCCTGTAAGCTATAGACAGTGAAGAACGTCTGATCCAGTTCATTTCGACATGCATGTGTGAAGCACATTTAGTAACCGTATCATGACACTGATTCATAGCAAGACAGCCCATCAGAGCAATCAGGAGAACTAAGTACTTTAGCCTAAGTTGTAACGTAAAGTAAGAAAGTGACACCATTTCCTTCATCCCATTTGCCAGTTTGAGAATTGGAACTAGGGCCTCTAAATAACGTAATTATTAATTGTGTCTTCCCATAACTACAAAATGGCGGCCGCTTTAAAAACACAAGTTGACTCTCTCATGGTCCTCCTGACCGCCTTGCTGATGGGGGCACAAGGGAACCTTATGAACTCGCATAATGTTTCCATATATCAAAATTTGCTGGGTTATATCCAAGCTGACGAGCAGCAGCTCAAGGAACTGTACTTGAAGAGTGCAGTCAAGTTTGAACCCGCACTGGAAAGTAAGATACTAAAAACACTGGATGAAGCCAGTCAAACGATCCTCCCTCTCATCAAAAGAATCAGTACATTGCCAGTGTAGCACAGCGAAAAACACGTCTACTTAAATTTAAAGAGCTTCCTTTGCCCACGTTCAGTTGTGAATAAAAGCATGTTTGCCACTTTCAAGGAACTATTCGATGTTCATGCGCATCAGCGCACTGATTTAGGCGATGTAGCCAAATTCTCCTATTTGTTAAGGTCTTTAGTAGGAGAGCCGCTCAAGGTAGTCCAGGTCTTGAACATAACTGCAGCCAACTATGGGGTGGCACGCCATTTGTTAGACAAATACTACGGTAACCAGCATCAGACGCTGGTCTCTACATTGGCGATTATCAAAGATCTTTGTCCCTAAATGTAATTACCTTGACCTTAAAAACTTCCGTATCGAGCTTATGGTACTAATGAACAAATTAAATAGTAGTTTATCAAGTTAGTCGCATGGGGGAAAAGTTGAAATCGAACTATAGAAAATGACTAGTTGTCAGTGCTATAAAAACGCAAATACAAGCTCAATCGCTCTCTCTTCACTAAAAACCTTAGCTTGAGATAAGACGTGAGAGTAAGTCGGGTCTGAGGGCCGTCCACCTGAATGTCAGTTTCCACCACGCGACCATAGCTGTGAGTACTTACAGAGAAATATTCATTACTTAGCTAGGACATTTGTTTAACATGTTATTTAATTATCAGTGATCTCTGTGCCGAGGAGATTTTCGTGTTATTGTCAATGATGAACTATGATTTAAGTGATAAATTTTGTGTTACCTGCGCGACCACAAGGTCACCCTTTTCTTTCAGTCCTGATACCACAGTGGCCAGAGCTGCCTAAATTGTGTAAGTATTTT
>NC_061110.1:69206490-69226670 GCF_015104395.2 Macrobrachium nipponense | reverse complement strand
TTGTGTAAGTATTTTGGATATAAGTGAAGTAATGAGAGAAGGTATATTTTTCTAATAACATTTGTAAATTAACATCATAGTTCTTTGTGTACGGACTGGTGACTCTCCTTGTTGGTAAATCTATTGCCCACTAACATCGGGCCAGAGAACCTGTTCCTAAACAGTCGCCAAAGAAGCTTCGCGACATTTTTTTGGTCTTTCGAACGACAGATAGATTTAAGTAGCCAGTTCCCGAGCAATGACGAACGAGTTATGGTGTTTAATGTACTTTTGTTAGGACACTCATAATTACCTTCGCACCTCCAGCCGATCGAGGGGGTGGAAATTGAGATTCACTGCAGAAGATGCCTGGTCTGCAGTGAAGTACTCACAGTCACGGTCGCGTGGTGGAAACTGACATTCAGGTGGACGACCCTCAGACCCGACTTACTCTCACGTCTTATCTCAAGCTAAGGTTTTTAGTGAAGAGAGAGCGATTGAGCTTGTAATTGCGTTTTTATAGCACTGCCACAACAACATCAAATAACTGTTTGTGGTGCAGAAAAATTAAGTGAAATAATAAATCGATTCAAAAACATTTGCGAAATTTAGAACCATCGCATTTCAGCCGCCACTGGGGAAAATTGGAGGGAAAGTTAAGGCCTCAAGGTGAAGCTCTTTATCAGGAAAAAACTGTGTATTAATTTTTTTTCGCGACAGTTTCATACAGCGTTATACGCTTTGCCTTCAGAAAAGGAAACTTCGACTCATTTCTTACTTATTTTGTTATCCCTTTAACTTTTAACAACTTTCATCCAAAGTATGTCCTGGTTTATGTTATATCTATATAATTCGTATTATGACTTTATATTGAACATTTTATCATAATCATGCATGTTCATGCCTCTTTACATAGGTATGCAGGCACAAAACCTTTGTGCTGGTTTGCTAAGATTTTCTCTATATATTCTATGGGGCGATTATTATAATTTTCTCATTTAGAGCATAGTTTTTCTCTTGTCCATCTTATTGCAATACCGGTATCTTCTTGTAATGAAAGTTTCCACGGAATTTTGGAGCTAAGCTACTATTTTCCAGTTTTCTTGGTATCATCATAATTGGTCCTCCCATGTGTTGATAAATTCAAAAACTAAAGGTAAGGGCTAGATTATGTCCAACAAATTAGTTTAAAAGTTACTTTTATGATAAATGAAAGAAACCAGAGGACAGTAGCTTTCTAACACAGACCAAGTTGAAATATTAAAAATTTACTTCATTATGAATTTACTGCAATATTTCCAATAAAAATGTCTTGTTGAACGAATTAACCTTAAAATCATTGATCCCAATAATGAAATTTTTACAATCAAAATTATACATTATCACACAAAAACAACGCAATAAAAACCAATTTTTTTTCACCCGGTTTATCGTTTGTACAAATTATAAGAGAGATTTCAATTATATTAGAGGTTACCGAAATGACCTATTCATACACTTTACACTACCCCAAACGCACCGGATCCTCATGAAAGAACTGGGATGGACACCTTCATTCCTTCATACCGTGTACTGCAGATTGCCAACTTGTGTCCAAAACAAAGGGGAAAAATTCATACGTAAGTATAATATCGGTGTATATAGTTTCATGCATCATAACTAATGATAATTGTGACTTATCCGGCATCTTTCTTTTATGGGTTCCCTTCTGAGATAATCAAGTGAGAGATGCCAGTTAAATATTGATAGAACACTACATTATTTAAAGCAAAAACAAAGTACTTGAAAATTGAAAACAACGACCTTTTTGGTGATTCAGGTGTAGCCGATACATAGAAATGTGGCCTCCGGTATGGAAGTTGCACAAGATAATCGTGGGCAGAAGTGGCGTCTTCATTTTACAGTCGCCACACCAAGCATGGAAAATTTTTTCCACACTTTCTAGAGGTCTATCATGGTTAAATATGTTAGTTTCTTATATCGTGTGATTCATTTACCTATATTGTGAGTTATTTGTATAGTTATAGATATGCTCATGTAATAATGAATACATAAAGAAACACCAAAGAATGGTTATTTGGTGCCAATTTATGAAGCAGGAGGTTGATCAAGCGATGTCTTAATTGATACTGAGAATGCAGGCAATAACAAAGTTAAACAAACACAGGCACAGCTTTAGGTTAACTTGATAAGGGAAGGTTTTTGCAAAATGACACTGTAAATGCATCTAATGTTTAGATCCATATTGTAGTCTCATTATCATTGTATTATCATTGAATGCTGAAGCGTGGGAAAGAAGTTGAAGCATATAAAGAGACCGATATAAGGATAAACATTCAAGTTTTCATGTTAAATATGTTTACTACAGTAAATTATCTATAAACAGTACCTACAGGAAAGCATATATGCTCTATATCCGTTACATTTTACCGATAGTCGAATGCATATAAATTTGGGAACGTGGAAACAATGGTGTGGAAGTATGGCACATTGTTGATTAAATTATGTATTTTATGCATAAGTAATCTAGCACATCAACTTCAGATATTTTCCACGTGTAATTCATGTTTCTGGTACAAAATCATACTTATCTTAGTGTATTTCAAAAAGAACGAAAGTCTGCCGGCATGGAAGTCTGCCGGCATGGGCCATGGGGCAACATTTCTATCTGCAGGCCATGGTCTACTCCGTACTTCAGGGTTGAGCTGCAGTGATGCCAAAGCGCGGAGAAATGACCAAAAGTGCGAAGAGGATTCGAGGGGGAGGCATTGAATGCAGAGCTGAGGTCTGCACTCCTCACTTATGCGGCGCTGTAGGTCCGCATAGTATTTTATGCTTTTAAAACTTTTTTCATGAAAATAAAAAATGATTGAAATTATATAATATTTTTGAAAATACTAATATTTTTGAAAAATTAACCATTTTTTTTCAATATTATTAAGAACCGATTTTGTCAACAGCAGATGACGTAACCCAATGCATTCATCCTTTAGGTCCACCAATCTTCAATTTGCCTTTGTAATTATATATATAGGTTAGTAAAATTTGGTTAATTTGTGAAATCTGACTTTAATAAATGTAAACTCAGTCATGTTGCAACGAGTTTTTATTTTTATATTTTTTGAGAAAACAACTGCAAATATGTATTAGGCAATTTCAATAGTTGAAGTGATTCAACTGATTATAACCGAATAAGTTTCGATATCACTATGCTAGAAAGTGGTGTATTATAATCGTGGATTTTCTTTATATTAATGTAGCTTATTGATAAAAAAGGACCAATTATGATGTGCTCTTTTCCAATTTTTTGAAACTCAGCCTTGAATAGGGCATTCGTTTGGCTTAGGATTGGCACAGGTATACCATAAATCATGCATAATATGCTGTCCATTCTCTTGGGGAAATATCTCATTTCAAAATATCCGGATCATAAAAGGCGGCATATAGACCTACATGTTTCATATCGTTTTTGTCAGTTTACAATGTTTATGGCATTGATTTTAAGCCTAGACCTATGTTATATATTAGGTTGTTTATTATCATTAATACTTCGGCAAACATTTGATTTAACATACAGCATATTACCTAAAGTGACAAACGTGGCTTTAAAAAGAAAAGAAAGAATAAACTAATTATGAATATCGAAGGATTTATGGAGCTTGTCAACTTACTCTGTGGGGATAGCAAAGAAATGAATGCAAAACCAACCGTTTTCAGTAAAGAAATAAATATAAAATAGTAATCACACACACACACACACACACACACACACACACACACACACACACACACACACACACACATATATATATATATATATATATATATATATATATATATATAATATATATATATATATATCGAATGTAATTAACCAGCTTCAAGACTGAACATTGTCCGCGTATCTCGTTCGATTCTAAATTTTACTATCATTTAGGTTACGTAATGTTTCAAAATATATGAAGCACCTGAATTTCGGAAAGGGGAAAATCTAACTCTAAAAAGGTTTAATTAGTAAACCCAACTCATATACTGGAAAAGATACGGTTAATATAATATAACCAGGATGACTATTTCGTCTAGTTAGTGTAGCAACATAACATTGCTTGGCAATTAACACTACACCCCCCCGTGCGGAGCTAGTTTCTCGGTGACGTGCGGACTTTGCGGCAACCCTGATGAGCGTCACGTACAAAAAGCTCGACTGGAAAGTATCCATGCGGCCGCTACTGATCGCATTCGGTGTCGTTTTTATTATAGTTTGTGAATTTTGTGTTTCCCCGCAGTTTTCGGTTGTTAGTGTGGAGGAATCTTCGGGTCATCATAGCCTACTGGTATTGGAGCCTTTTCAGGTGAGTGGCGGGCTCCATTTGTCTTAATGAGTGATGCAAGTTGCAAGGTGTAGCTATCCTAGCCTTACCTACCCAGAACGTCTCCCTGTTTAACAAGTTGACGCATTTTTTTTTTTTTTTTTTTTGCATCGACAGAAATGTACCAATTAATCTATCAGCTTTAATATTTAGCTGTAGGGTAGGCTGTGTATAGTCATTACAGTGATCATTGATCATAAATACTTGGTAGAATTACCATACCTATAGGTACTACTTTGTAACTAGAATTTGGCAACTAGGTAGGCCTATGGAGGGTAAGGTGCGTGGTAGATCTAGGTAATAACTTCGCGTTGGGTATTTCTTTGGAAATTACAGTTTCCTAGGTAGTAAATCCAAGCCGAGTAGCCTATCTACCTATATCCTCGGCGAAGCAGTTGGCCTGTTTGGTTAATCGAAGTAGCTATAGTAATCGAGGACTGTAATTAGCCTAACCCCCAGGGGCTAGTACTAAACACGGCGAAATACATTGGACGCCCCAATCCCTAGTGGCTGCCGTATTCGCAGGACCGTCCTTTGTAGTCCGTATGGAGTTATTGTCTAGAATTACCTCAAATTGTTGTACTAGGGTAGAACATCACGGCAGGCCAACCCTCATCACGGTGGACGGGTCTTATTCACTCGATATTTAATTGGTGAAACAAGAATACAATTGCAACTCTAAGCATACCATTTAAAAGACTGAAGTTTCGTCAACATAATGTGATATATGAAAGCCCCATACGAAACTAAAATAAGCATTGTGAGCACTTCGAAAAATATATGTTTTCAAGGCAGTTTTGAAATCCAATATGGCGGCTACGTTTTGCATGGACGGTTCTCATCAGTGACGGCCACCATCTTTCCCCAGCCTTCCCAGCACTCATTTGAACAATGTTAGCGTATATATGTAACGTTTATTGATCTTACTCAAGATTGCAGTTGTAATCAGCACAATAAAACAACATTTGGTAAAATTACAGTTTCAACCATTATGGGAAAATGGAATAATAATATATATTTGTTGCATCAGAAATAATGTAGTTCCAACGGATTTAACATTTATTTCGACTGCAAACCATCCGATTTAGAGCTTTACTATGTAATTGGAGTTAAAAAAACGAGTTTTTCCAGAAAAAAGGTTAAATGTGTCCGGAGAAGGCCGCACCCGTTTTTCAGTATTAACGACGAAAAACGGCAAAAAACGACCAGATTGGTGTTGCACATCGCATAGAAACATGAGGAAATGAATAAAAAAGAAACTAAAAGTTACTCTTACACACAAAATCTAAGCATAAACCTATTACTTCAATTATGGGGGATCCCAGTGGGAAGCGGGGTTTTTGGGTGGGGGGAGGAGGAGAAAAGTGATTTTCGGGGCACTACCGAACGTAATACAACCACCTAACCTTACCTAGGGCCCTGTACCCCTACCTAGGCCTAGCGGGGGGGGGGCTCCGCCCCCCCTGCGACCCCCCCTTAAGACCACTACCTAACATCCATCAAACCAAATCCAAAGTGATGATACTGCTGTATACATCGTTATACTACCACCATTATAATATACTCTATAAATTAATGAAGCTTACCTTAAACTGTTGGTTGATAAAGATGTGCTGCTGCTTTGAAGAAAACGTGAAGCCGTTGCAAGGTTCCCTGACATGCAACTTAAAAGTAGGAAGTGGCCAGGTACCCGACGACCACATTGCACTGCAAACAATCGGTAGGAAATCGAAGGTCTGTCAAAATTAATGCCAGAAGGGCCAGCCACTGTCTCTCCCATAGGTACAGGAAGACAAAATGCCGTTTTTTGCTTCATTATTCGAGTATTCAGTCAAACAAGGATACCAGTGGACACTGGACAGGTAACTTTTTTACTCTGCTGAAATGCTGGTGAAACTTAGTTTTCGACTAAAGTCGTTCGTAATTGGTTATGAAACCCATGACGTCATAACGATGTCACACATCTCAGCCAATAATGAGTAACTGGAACTGCTTTTGTTTGCGTAAGAAAGTAAGTTAGAGGGCTCATTAAAAGTAAACATTACCGTAGAGGAAACACCTCTCCCGACTTAGGAAAAATTCGAGGTAAAAACTTAATATTTTTTTTTCTCTGTAAGTATGCATTAGCGACAATAATGTATTGAGAAGAAGTGTTTTGTTATCACGTGCTTTACTCGGGAAAAATTATCAATATAATAGATTTCCCATAATGGTTGAAACTGTAATAATACCCAACATTTTGTTGCCTATATTAGTGAAAGTATGAAACTTGTTATTCCCGGGGTTATGGTTGGAACTGAATTCATTCTTACCTTGTAATCGGTGGTTTTATCCTTACTGCCATCACAACTGAAACTCCACAGTGCTTATTTGATTGTAATTATACACATTTTGGTCTTAATTCACTCCACAGTGCACTTGAACCACGCTGTGGTTCCTGGTTCCTAAGCACTCACTCCGCAAACACAGTTACGAGCAGCAGACGACAACACTGATTATGAGATGCAAAGCTTTTATTCCCTTAATTGTTTACTTTACTCAATATTTAGTTTAACTTTACTTCAAAATGTTTATTTAATTCATGTCTATTATCCCTTTTTTGCAACCAAATTAACCCCCAAAAATTACAAATGTTTCGGATGTATACTTACGAGGAGACGACGTGAGGAAAAATGACTCATCGTTGCCAATCTAGTGGAGCGTCATACATACGCCGATGCATTTACAAACTGTTTCGATGAATTCTAGTTGTCATAGTAATGCAGTAATGATAAAATTGCTGTAATATGTAGGTATATATAATACAAATAGATACGCTAATTTCACTTATTTCCCCGGTTTTGTGTAAGTCTTATACCTAGTTTGGAGGGTAAACACATACCAATTGACAACACTGATAAACAATTGAAGAGCGCAAAACGCCGCAAAGAATGCCGTAGTCCCCTTGAATAAGTGCTGGTAAGAGGTTGGTTTACGATTGTTGTGATGAAAGTGCCCCAGCGTCTATGGGTACAAGTGGTGTGCAGATTTAGCACAGGAAATGGGAAGTTTGTTGACACAAGCGACTCCGTAAACATGAAGATGGCGTCAATCTTCGAAACATTTTTAGTTGTAAGTAAAAATTTCTAAAGCGTTTTGGTGAGATTTCCACTGCCGTAGCCACCCTTTTCACTACCTTCTGTTTAAATCTTAAAATTTGGCCGTAATTTCTAACTTTGGAGAAAATACTTACTTCGAAAGGAGAGTAGAGGTCTTTAGCTCCGTTTCTCACCAACAACAAGTCGCGACTGATGCCCATCTCCGGTGTCAGGACGCGTTATAATGTAATTTTTCGGAGGGTGGCAAGCGTTGAATGTAGGTGGCCTGTTTGGCCTGCTGTGATGTTTTACCCTAGGTAGGATAAGTTAGGTCGTATACTAGGCCTAGCTACTCTCTGAAATGCCAACTAGCCTAGTACTAGCTACAGTGAAGGGTTAGTCTAGGCCAGACCATTCAACCCCCTTCCGTCTACATTGGCCCCTTGAGTGTACTGGAAAGAAGGGCTTCCCCTCCCTTGGATCCCCTTGTGAGTGTTTAGGGTAAAAAACCGCAGGGTACAGGAGTGGACCATGTACGATCAATGTGAAGAATCCCAAAAAAAGTACATTATAACGCGTCCTGACATCGGAGATGGGCATCAGTCGCGACTTTGTTGTTGGTGAGAAACTGAGCTAAAGACCTCTACTCTCCTTTCGAAATAAGTATTTTATCCAAAGTTAGAAATTAAGGCCAAATTTTAAGATTTAAACAGAGGGTAGTGAAAAGGGTGTCCACGGCAGTGGAAATCTCACCAAAATGCGTTCAACATTTTTACTTACAACTCGAAATATTTAGAAGATTGACGCCATCTCGATGTTTACGGAGTCGCTTGTGTCAATAAACTAACCATTTCCTGTGATAAATCCGCACACCACTTGTACCCACAGATGCTGGGGCACTTTCATCACAACAATCTGAAAACTGTCCCTCACCAGCTTAGTTTGTTAGTAAACAACTGTTTTGGTAGAAGACGACGACGAAGCGTGCACTTCGATAATTTTTTTAATAAATAGTAAAACATCAATATTTTACATATTTATGATGATTAATTTGAAAATATTCGTTATTGAAAAAGTAACTCGATTCTGACTCAAATTTAAGTAATTATTTGTTCCGACACAAATACAAACCCTCGGTCCTTTAACAATAGGAAGTAGCTAGCGGCAGCTGGAACGGTCGTAAGCTTCGAACAAGGGGAGAACGGTAGTTAACTGCTTGTCCGACAGTGTGCGCGCCCGCGCGCCTGAGAGGTGAAGAATCACTTTTGCTTTCGGCCGCGGGTGTGAAGGATTGTGGTTTCGTCATCGCTCTTCTGCCCTTCATCCGTCTTATCGTTGTATTGTTTGGTATAATGGTTTGTTTGACTTGAAAATGAAACTGTAAGTACACTGTTTTCATTATCATTACTTAATTATGAGCCAACATGGAGCTATCGCCGTAGATGCGGCAGTTTCCGCTCTTTTCATTAAATTGATACCCTTGAATTATGTCTCGGTGCCGAGGGCGGGCGCGCTCAACGCCGAGATCATGTATTTTGGGTGAAAGTGTGTAATTGCAAAAATGTAAGTACCTCTTTTTTTCATTATATTTTTGCCCTGTGCGTTCGTGCTGAGAGCGTGAATGCGCTCGGCACGAGCCTCTTATTTTGTATGAATAGAATGCAGTAAAAGTGGATTCGCAATTGCAGTATTCTTTTTCCTTTTCATTTATTTAATTGCATCAATTTTAATTTTGGATCAATTTCCGTTCTTACCTGGGAATTGATCCTTACGATTTATTTCTGTGAAAGTGAAATCGCAAGTGCGTATTGTTTTGTTGATTTTCATATATATTTTTATGATAGCATCATATTATATTGGAATCAAGTTTTCTGCTCTTACCTAGGAATTGATCCTTCCCCCTTTAAGTTTCTATGAAGTGAATCCGCAAGTGCAGTTATTCTGTTTCATTTTCATATTACTTTTCACTGCTGTGCCGGGGTAGGGGAAGCGAAGGTCTGCCAGGAAGTCGTCGGAAAGCTCTCCCGCGACTCCCTTGGTATCCGATTCTTCGTCTTCTTTCCTGTCCCCCGCTCAGCTTCCTCGTTGTATTTTGTATTTGGGGTCATCCTTGCGTTTGGGGTGGGGCATGTCTCCCCCCCGTGCGTGAGGGAACCCCTCTTACTATCTGTCTGTGCTACCGCAGGTGCTACATCCGTGGGAGAGACGACCTTGGACAGGTATGGACCCACTGCGGCGGCAGGGCGTGCCTAGCATCCCACGGGCTGCTGCAGCGTCTAGCGAGGTTGGGGCGGTGACCCATGGAGAGGTCTCCACTACTACCATCCACGGCCGCTTATGCTGCTCCCCCCCGCCTGGTCTACCATCCCATGCTGGTGCCGGTGACGCCGTCTGCCGCTATACTAGGGCCGGTCGCCGCCGTATCGTGGGGGGTATGCCGCCGCCGCCTTTGTTCTTCGTGTTTGCCTGCTCCAGACTTACCTTCCGCTGTTCCAGCAGCTTGCCCCTGGACCGGCTGCAGTACCCAGGTTCCCGCTGGCTGCCGATGATTCTACGAAGCGATGGGTGGGCCTGCCGTACCTGCCGCTGATGTGGTTCCCGCTGCTGGCTTGGCTGTCCCTTCTGGGTCTACCGCTGCCGCTGTTCCTGCCGCTCCTGAGCTGGTTGCTGTACCTGTCGCTCCTGGCTCCTGCGCCTGTCCGTGCTGGTCCTGCCCACGGTGTGTTCCCCACCCCCAGTCCCAGGTCCTTCCGGACAGGTGCAGTCGGGCCGTATTGCTTCGGCAATAGCCCGGGCTCCGGCCAGGATGGAGGACCTGACGACTGTCCTGCGTGAGCTGATGAGAAGAGGAAGAAGAAGAAGGAAAGGGGTGTCATCTTCGTCTTCGTCTGCTTCTTCCCCTTCGACTTCTAAGGCCCATAAGCCGAAGAAGAAGGAGGCTGCCTCCCCCCCTAAGAAGTCTCCTTCGGGAACTTCTAAGGGCCCGTCCCACTGGGGGGTCCTTCTGCTGGTCCTTCCTGCTCCTCGGGCGGGGCCAGCGGGGTCTCCCCTTCCGTAAGGAAGAGATAGACGGGGACCAGAGGAGTACCGGTTAGCACTGGTACTTGACCTTTCCTCGCCCTGGTGCTAGCCCGGCGATGCTGCTGACCTCCATGTTTCCGGCTCGCTCTCGTTCGCGAGGAGATCCCGGAAGTGTACGCTCTCCCTCGGGAGACCGTGCAGCCAAAGTTTCGGCGCCAGAGTTCGCTCGGTGCCAAGACCGCGGCACGGAGCAGAAGGCTGGTGAGAGCCGCTCAGGTGACTCTCGCCAGGCCAGCGGCCACTCTCGCAGCGACCAGTTTGGTAACCCGGGTTTCCCCCCTAAGAAGGCTCCTTCGGGAACTTCTAAGGGTTTGTTCCACTCCCGTGGGACGGGGGGTTCTGCCGGTCCTCATGCTCTTTAGGGAACAGGGCCCATCTCCCCTTCCGCAAGGAAGAAGAAGACGGGGACCAGAGGCGTACCGACTACCACCGGTACTTCCTCGCCTGGTGTTTGCGGCGCTGCCGCTACGCCAGGTTCCGGCTCAGTCTCTCGTTCGCGAGAAGTTCTGAGTATACTATCTCCCGTGGGAGAGCGTATAGCCAAAATTTTGGCGCCAGAGTTCGCTCGGCGCCAGGACCGTGGCACGGAGCAGAAGCTGGTGAGAGCCGCTCATGTGACTCTCGCCAGGCCAGCGGCCGCTCTCGCAGCGACCAGCTGGTAACCCTGGTAGACGTGACTGTCTCTGACCAGCCACGGGCTGAGGCTGGGAAAAGGTTTCCCCCTCCCGATCGTTGGTGCCAGCCTCGGCTGGTACCAGCGGTATGACGCGCCGCGAGGACACGCACCGGTCTCACCGCGACAGTGGTCTCTGCAGGTCTCCTGCCCGCCGCTCCCCCCGGGGCCGGGCGGATAGGGGGACCAGCAGCAGCTCCTCTGCACACGAGATCGGGGCCGCTGTTCTCGGTCCAGCCGTTTCCCTGGGAAACGGCTCGACTAGGCCTGCAAGTTGGCGATTGCCTGCAGCCCTCCAAGCCCGCTGGTTCTGCCAGTGAGCGAAAGAGGAGCGTCATGTCTTCCTCTCCCGTGCCTGCAACTTCCTCGGTTTGCTACCAGGAAGAGCGAGGTCACAGCGGGTGATGATTGTGAGGCGCATGCCTTGCACGATCCCGTCACGACGCCGTAAGTACCAGGTACGATCTTCGGACCGACCAGGACGTACGCGCAAGTGGCAGGAGGAATCCGAGAGGGTCTATCGCAGTTCCTCCTCCTTAAGGGGGAGGTTCTCGGAATGCTCTTGTTCGAGGGGCTTGACGGTCCTACTCTGCAAGATGCTCTGCAAGACTTCCGAGATCCAGAGGAACTTTGTCGAGGTTATGGCGCTGATTCGTCAGCGCAACGACCTCGGGGAAGGATCGCCGCTCCCACCAGCAGAGCCCACGTCTCGGCTCGAGTCGTTTTGGGGCCCGAGAGGGAACCCAAACCGACGGTGGGTCTGCCGCGATCGGAGCTTGCTGATTCTGTCTTGAACCAGAGTCTCTCGTCTCGGAGAAGGCTCTCTCAGATCTGGCCGGTCGAACAAGCTACTTCCACCTCCTCTACTGCGACAGTGGTGTTTCTACGTGTCTTCGGACACAGTATTTAAATACTCCTTCGGTCCTCCTGAGAGGTTTCGACCTCGATGAGGACTGGAATGAGTCGGAGGACGGTATCGGCTCTCTCCTGTCAGGTGTCGATCAGCCCCACCCAGACAACGTTCACAGTGGCAAGCAGACCCTTACCTACAGGGCGAGTTCGTAACCCTCCCCCTCGGGAAAAACGTTTTTCTCCTGACGATACGTTTTCCCAGACTCTGAGAGGCCATCGCCGCAAGGCGATGGCTGTTCCTACTCTTCTCCAACTGCTAGTTCCACTGGGAAGGCGAGAGAGTATCCAATTCCTCCCCATTCCCTCTTTCCTTACGGCTACGAGGGAAATGGGAGGGATCCTACAGAGATTTCTCTGTAGGATCCCACGTTGGGGGACTGCGCTCCCGGGGGGACCTTCAGGTCCTACCTGACGTAAGCCCGGTCGTTGAGGAGGGATCCTGCCCCATCCTCGATTTCTACGGGAATCGAAGAGGGACCACCAAGCCGATATCGTTTAACGAATTCGGTGGGGGTTTCGCAGAGTGCTTAGAATTCTACGGAATTTTTAGCGCATTCAGAGTGTTCGAGTTTTTTACGATCTCCAAACACTTAGGCGAGACCACGGTCCAAAGTGAGCGAGACGAGAATTCCCGATAATTGTTACGCGATAATCGGGAACCTCGCCTATGCTCGAATTCCTGGAATTTCTAGCATTGGGAAGAAGACTGCTGCTGAAAGAAGAGTATCTCACAGTAGGCGACCAACCTGGAATAGAGAAGAACGGACGGGAACATCCAGTTTGGCTTGAACTATCGTCTTCGGTATTCTGTTCACCATTGAAGCTTTCCTTCGAGGAAGACTTCTTCACTCTCTTTGATAGAGATCGAAGGTAGTCGATCTCCAATCCTTATTTTGTTTTCTTGAAGGAAAAGAATTTAGGATGGAGATCGTTGTTCAGAATCTTACAAATATACTAGTACGTATATTAACCTCGCGACATGATTCTGCTAAGCAGTTGAATTGTTCGAGGGGTAGGCGCATATCCTAGTTACTCTACGGATTGCGACTTAGACGAGGAGTATTCTAATTGAACTGCAACTCGGGGTTGCCTGCAACCTCCCAGGAGTTTCCAGTTTCAATTTTATATACTTATGGTTTTGTCACGACAACACCATTTCAGCTTTTGTATTTACCGAAATTCGTTTCGCCTAAATATAATTGCTCGAGCATATCTTTTTATGCTCGGTGGTTCTAGCCGAACGCATTCCTTCGTGGAATGGATTACTTGGCAACTCAGGATGACGAGTCAGCGACAGCTACTGCGTATTGAATTGCCCGAGGCAACTCGGTACCAGCTGCCGCTTCGAGATGCAGAGTTGGTTATGTCTTTCTCCCCTGCTTTGATTGAATACCAACCGTATATCTGCCCAACAATCACAGACTTAAGTCTCTGATTAACGGGGATTCTCGCATACATGAATGACCATCTACTGCTGTGACGCTCGAATTCATCGCCTTCAGTATTGCGAGAATTTACAACAGAGATATCTCTTCGACTTTCATCTTTCTGTTTACCGCACGGTAACAGAATTCTGTAATAGTCTCTTGCTGCATCGCACTGCGATAATGCGAATGATTTTTGCGGAATCTGAGTTTGTCCTCAAAATATCTCTTATTCGGAGGTGTGCAATTGTTCATTGTTCACCCCGGATTAGCAGATGTATTAAAAGGCATCGCCTACTCCCACACCTGCCAGCTCTATTTCCAAACGTTCAGCCCATGAGAAGCAGTTCTTCAGGTGGCTCTCCCCTGTGTTTTCATTACTGAAGAACGCCCCGCTTTCATTGCAACTACGACTTCTCACCGGACAGCAATGAAATAGCGGTTAGCATTTTCAGTCATTTGTAAGCACAGGTTCAGAATCTTGAGATTCCTTCTCTCGATTCAGCTGGAAGACGTAGGTTGCATTCATTGCCTACCTTCGTCTTCAACGTCACATACTGTTGTTTCTCCTTAGCTGAGATTCAACTACTATGAGAGTGTCTTGCCTTCAGGGACCTAGGTCTCTAGACGGCAATTGACTTTCGCCTTTTGAGCATATGCCTTAAGAGAATCATCACCTCGCCGTCCGGCATTGGTGACAAACAAATACATTATTTGTTTGGTCTCTCGGCATAACTCTTTAAAAGGCGAAGGTAAGGCGAAGGTCACGTGACTTACTCGGATGCTTGGACAACTTGCCTCACTTCCGATACCGAACCAGTCAGTCGGCAGCTGTCAGAGCGCCCGAGTCAGTTACGAACTACGCTGTGGACTTAGTTCGGTTGTTATGGAGCAATCATTACTTCGTCTTAATAGCTTGTCACAGTACCCATACCATCGACACCCACCATGGAGTGTCGGTGTCCTATCCACTACCGAGAACTTCGCTGCATGGGGTATAGGAGGATGCGAGAGACTCGTGGCAAACGGACAGACCAGTATGGGTACTGGACATCACCGAAGTCGAGAAGAGGGATAGGTCATGCGACTATTCCCTTCTTTTCCTCTGAGGAAACTGCATGACTTTTCCTGCGAAGTCAAGCATCCAGGGGATGGGGATCCGTGACGCTCAATTTCGTACCGAACTTCGTAGCGAAGACTCAGAACCTTTTGGTCCCTGACGATCGGTTCGAGTCATTCACAATCCCCTCCCTAATGGACTTCACCGCCTTCGATGCGAAGGAAATGCTGCTTTGTCCGCAAGAACTTCTTCGTGGCGCAGGTACTGAAGGCAGGGGTCTGCCAGACCACATGCACCTCCTTCTACCTTCGGGATATTGCCCACCCCAGAGGTCTTGGATCTTTTTCCTTGGGACCCGTGGTGGCTGCTACAAACGTTGTGTAGCGAACCCAGACCCTCGCAGGCTGAACAGCATCGAGTCCTGGTGTGACTGTAAGAATGGATGAGTGAATGAGAGTGTGACTGGCTCCTCTTCCCATCTTTTTCTTCCCCTCTACCTGTGGGTAGAGGGACACGGTCGTCACCCTGCTGGATAAGGACGAGATGCAGGTGAGCTACTCAACAGAGCCCCCATCCTATCCCTTCCACTAGGGATAGGAGCATATATCCACCACTTCCTCCAACAAGGGGGAGGAAGTGATGCCAGTTTGAGGACAAACCCATACTTTATTGTTGCCTTTTTGCAAACAGGAACAAGTTCTTGCTTGCTGGTACGAAGAGATATGCTTGCCTCTCTCTTAGTACTTGGCCCAGAGGTCTGACTGTTGATCCTGCGGTGCACACCCCGATCAATCGGAGAGGTGAGGCTTGGACCCCCTCCCTCGCTCTTACAACCAGGGAGGCTTTCCAAGGTTGGGACGACCAGTTTGTTCACCAAAAAGACTCAGATTCCTCCCACCAAGAAGAGTCTTCCTATTGTTAAAAGGACCGAGGGTTGTATTCGTGTCGGAACAAATGGCAATTTGTCGAAAATTGCTTTTTTCCTAACTATACAAACCTGAGGTCCTTTACATATAGTCCCACCTCATGCCACCCCTCACTCTGCATTATTTTGCATGGGCCTATAGCAAAAGTGATTCTTCACCTCTCAGGCGCGCGCACTGTCGGACAAGCAGTTAACTACCGTTCTCCCCTTGTTCGAAGCTTACGACCGTTCCAGCTGCCGCTAGCTACTTCCTATTGTTAAAGGACCTCGGGTTTGTATAGTTAGGAAAAATGCAATTTTCGACAAATTGCCATCTTTTGTAATTAGAATGTTCTTTTAAGTTCTGTACTATTATGACGTCACGACATCTTGACTTTCGTACCTATTGTAAATAATTGCTTTACTCAACTTTCTTGCAGAACAGTTTACCAGTTATTCATGCAGATTATCAGCTCTTCATGTAATTGTTATAATCGTAATGCGCATATATATCTTTATTAGTAGTATTTACTTTTTGGATATATGAAGATGTTTTACTGCCGGATTATCGCCGTAGTGTGACGCAATCGTTTTTGGTCCCTGGGCCTCTGTTTTTGTACCAGAACTTCCCTGCCAGATATATAATTAGCTTATGTCTCTGACGTCACGACAGAAAATTCAAAACTCGCGGCACACGCTACAGGTAGGTCAGGTGATTTACATTACCCGCCGCTGGGTGGCGGGTGTAAGAACCAGTCCCCCTTTCTTGTCAGATTTTTTTCTGTCGCCGGCTGGACAACACCTGTTGTTCAGTCATTAAGATAGTTAGATTCTTTCTCGTTGCCGATGAATTGGATTTTGGTGAAGTACCTTTTGTTTGTTGGCTTGGCTTACGCTTTTGGATTTTCTTTTGGATTGTTCTTTGAGTTAATAATCATGGATGATTCTGAGGTTAAGAAACCTTCTTTATTTAGAGTTTGCTCAGTGAGTGACTGTAAAGTGAGGCTTCCAAAGGCTGCTTTGGATCCTCACTCCTTATGTATGGTTTGTAGGGGGAATGATTGCTCTTTTGTTAACCCTTGTAAAGAGTGCGAGAGTTTAGATGAAGATGGATGGAAGGCTCTTTCTACTTATTTAAGGAAGTTGGAGAAGGATAGGGCGCGTAAGGCTTCTTCAAGGAGCTCAAGTAGATCTAGAGTCAGTGAAATGGATGTTGAGAACCCTGTAGCAGAAGTAGTTCCTTCTCTTGTTTCAGCCCCTGCACCCAGCTTTGAACCCGAAGATTCGTTTTCGGAAGTTGCTTCCGGGAGAGCCTCGATCAGGAGTAAGGAGAGCTTCGCTCGCTCTCGACAAGGTAAGAGTGATAGTGCAAGTGATCAGTGCAGTGCCCCTAGTGCAGTGGAGGGTGCGTCTGACCAGCTCACTAACGCTTCCAGGCCTAGACCTCTTCCAGACTCCCAGACCCAGTGGAGGAGGAAAGTCGAAAGCCGCAGGAAGGTTAGGGAGAACCCCCACCGGTCAGGCTTCCCCTCGGCAGATCCTGTTGCTCGTTCCCAGGCTGCCTTGGATCGAGCCAAGAAGGAGTTATTGCGCCAGTGCTTCTCGTCATTTTTGTCGCCTTCTCCTAAGCGTAGATGGAGCGCCTCGGAGTCGTCTCGCCCTCTCAAGAGGCCCTGGAAAGCGCCTTGCTCCCTTCCTTCCAGCCCCGAATCCTTCGCCGAAGAACCAGAAGTGGAACGCAAGAGAGCCAAGAATTCTTCTATTTACGCTTCTCCTGTTCGGTCTCGGACTACGTCTCCTGTAGAGGAATTCAAGAGGTCTCCTGCGCGCATCCTGGCGGGTCTGCAGGCGCAGATTGCGGCTTTAGCTGATTCTATTGCCGGGTCTTCTCATCGTCGGAAGGACACCTCGCTTCCGGTGAAGAAGTCTAAGAACGTCCCTTCTGCTCGCTCTCCTCCTGCTAGAGAAGTTTTTTGAGCCTCGTAGTAGGAAGTCAGAAGTGCAGGCTGAAGTTCGGGATCACTCTCCGAGTAGGCTCTCCTCTCTCCCCAGCAAGAGTATTGAGCATGTCAGGCGTAAGGAGCCTGACAGGCGCTCTCCTCAGGATTTCCGCTCCTCTTCAGTTAGGCGTCAAGACCTTGACAGACGTCAAGAGCCTCGTACTTGTCAGGAGCGAAGGAAGAGTTCTTCGCCTGGTAGCCGCTCTCCTTTTGACGGGCGCTCGGAGCCTAGTAGGCGCCAGTGGAAGCATTCCTCTCTGTTGGATTACTCCCGATTGGATAGGCGCTCAGAGCCTTGTAAGCGCCGTGCTTCGGACAGGGACTCCTCCGTGGAAGTTTTCTCTCCCCGTGGCAGGCGTCAAGACCCTGGTAGGGGTTTTGAGTCTGACAGGTGCCAAGAGCCTGGCAGGCGTATTGAGGATGGCAGGCGCCAAGAGCCTAGCAGGCGCAGAGAGCCTGATACGCGCTCTCCCTTGTCCAGGCGCTCATCTGTGGACTTAGACTTTGCTTCCGACAGGCGAGCTTCCGCTAGTAGGCGCTCTCCTAGTAGGCACTCCCCAAGTAGGCGCTCTCCTAGTAGGCGCTCCCCAAGTAGGTGCTCTCCTAGTAGGCGCTCTCCAAGTAGGCGCTCTCCTAGTAGGCGCTCTCCAGGTAGGCGCTCTTCCTTGTAGGCGTTCTCCAAGTAGGCGCTCTCTCTGTAGGCGCTCTCCCTGTAAGCGCTCTCCCAGTGGGGGCTGTCCATGTAGGTCGAACTCTCCCACAGTGGACATTCTTCCAGTAGGCGCTCTCCGAGGAATAGCTCTCCTCCTGGCAGTAGAACTTCTAAACGTCATTCGTCTGAAGAGTATCTTGGGGATTCTGAGGAAGATTTGCCCAAGGATGCTTCAGTTTCGTCATACAAGAGACTGACCGACCTCCTCTTTCAAGATTTTGGCAAGTCTCTTTCGGCGGCTGCTCCTCCGTCACCTCCGTCCTTATTTTCAACGACCAATACGACTAAGAAGTCTTCAGTCGTTAAGATGAAACCGACGGTGTCGATGAAGAAGGCTCTTAAGAACTTCAACGATTGGTTGGTATCGAAGGAGGAGAAAGGGAAGACCGTATTTTCTTTTCCCCCGTCCAAACTTACAGGTAAGATGGGGTTCTGGTACGAGTCAGGAGAGCCCTTGGGTCTGACTCTTCCCTCTTCAGCAGACTCGGACTTCTCTTCGTTGGTTGATTCCGCACGTCGCTCGGCGCTTAATTCTGCGAAGACGACGTGGGGTATGAGCGAGTTAGATCACCTTCTGAAGGGAATGTTCCGAGTCTTAGAAGTTTTTAACTTTCTTGACTGGACCCTTGGAGTCATGGCTAAGAGGACTCAAGATCAAGACATTTTCACCTGAAGACCTTCACGCAGTGCTGTCTTGTATGCACAAGGCAGTGAGAGACGGATCCGGGGAGATAGCTTCCCTTTTTGGCGCAGGAGTAGTAAAGAAAAGGGCGGTTTTCTGCTCCTTTCTTACCAAGGCTGTTTCTCATGCACAGAGAGCTTCATTGTTGTATTCTCAGCTTTCTCCGCAACTCTTCCCGAAGAAAATAAATAATGACATCTCCAGCTCGTTGTCAGCTAAAGCGACGCAGGATATGCTGGCTCGCTCAGCTAGAATCCCGAAACCTTCGTTCCAACAGAAAACAAAGAAGGAAACTCAGAGTAGGCAAGAGCCCTTTCGAGGAGGCCCTTCGTCCCGCTCTCCTTCCTCCAGAGGTTCGAGACCACCTAGAAGAGGAAGGACCTTCTTTCGGTCTGTTATAGCCAAGAAATAGCTCGAGTGTCCTCCAGACAACTGTGGGTGCCAGACTTCTGAACTTTGCAGACGTCTGGGCACAAAAGGGGGCGGACAACTGGTCCCTTGCTATCATCAAGAGGGGATACCTCATTCCCTTTATCTCGAGACCACCTTTGACCACCACACCAAGGGAACTGGTGGCCAAATACAAAGACCCACTCATGAATCAAGCCCTCGCTCTAGCAGTAGAGCTGATGTTGGAGAAAGAGCAATAGAGATGGTACAGGACCCTCTTTCCGCGGGTTTCTACAACCCTCTGCTCCTAGTTCCCAAGAACTCAGGAGGATGGAGGCCGGTTCTGGACGTAAGCGCCCTGAACGTCTTTGTGAAGAAGAGGAAGTTCGCTATGGAGACGACTTCATCAGTCTTAGCAGCTCTTCGTCCCGGGGACTGGATGGTGTCACTGGACCTTCAGGACGCTTACTTCCACTTGCCGATCCATCCTTCGTCACGCAAATTTCTAAGATTCATGTGGGGAGGGAACGTTATTCAGTTCAGGGCCCTATGCTTCGGCCTTTCCACAGCCCCCCAAGTCTTCACAGGGCTGATGAAGAACGTTGCTCAGTGGCTTCATCTCGAGGAGTGAGATTTCCCTCTACTTGGACAATTGGCTAATCAGGGCCAAGTCCAAGGAGAAATGTCTGGAGGACTTACGATTAACATTGAATCTAGCAGCTCTCTGGGTTTGCTAGTGAATTTCGAGAAGTCACAGCTAATCCCCAGTCAAGATCGTATCTATCTGGGGATTCGATGATGGCTTCTCAGGTTTTTCGGGCGTATCCTTCCCCAGAGAGGATAACCCGATGTTCGGAGAAGGTAGCAACCTTTCTAGAGAAAGATGTATGCACAGCGAGGGAGTGGATGTTGGGGG
>NC_061110.1:69172377-69205990 GCF_015104395.2 Macrobrachium nipponense | reverse complement strand
CATTTCATCCGCTTAAACCTATGTGGCCCTCCCCCCTCCCTATTTTTTCCTTTTTTTTAAACGTTCTCAATCAAAATCTTACAATACAACTCCCCGTTAGCGCAGTGTGTATGTATAACTTATGATAATCTCATTCTGTTCGGCGCTGGTAGAAACAAGTCGTAACGAGGCAGAAAACCAACCACTATTCAATGATACAGGACCGCCATCGGGGTGGAAACAGGTTGTCATAGAGAGAGAGAGAGAGAGAGGCAGTAGATAGAGAGAGAGAGAAGAGAGAGAAGAGAGACGAGAGAGAGAGAGGAGAGAGAGAGAATTCTTGATGCCTAGAGGCTATAAAAGCGAAGCGACGCAAGAGAATAACAAGTGTAGGGAATGTTTGGCCAGGCCACGGGAGGTGTGTAACTCCGCAGAAAGGGGTGAACAAGACAAGTGGGGGTGTCGACGAAAGGGGGAAAAATGGGGCGCGAAATAGGATGTGAAAGGGGTGAACGAACAAAAGCCCAGCATAGAAAGTAGCCGTTGGGCAACGCGGAGGTCCCGTTCACGCGGAGTCTCAATTATCATAGCCTCCAGCCTAAATTCTAAATGGGAAGTCGTATGTTGAACATATTTGTTACTGAATAACCACAATATGGCTACTATAGTTCCGTTTACTCCATGGCTCCGCTTGGTCCTACCATAAAAAATAAATAAATAAATAAAACAAAACAAAAAGTCCATGTAAGTGTCATAATACCGCATCAATTTCCGTCGCTGAAAAACCAATTATCTTCAAGAAAAATAGGCTAGCCTACGTTTAACTTCTGCATTCATATTAAAACTAAATAGTAATACATGAAATCTCCATAAATTTCTCACATTACATACGTGTGTGTGTGTGTGTGTGTGTGTGTGTGTAGCAAACCACGAGACTAAATAGCAATCCCGTTTAGTTTCACGAAAACCAAAGGAGGTTTATGTTTTCCCTAACATTCTTTGATGAACGTGCAGTATCCTTGAGCGCAACCAACATCAGCCCCCCCCCCCCCCCCCCTCCTCCCCCGCTAATGCACACAACCTTCCCTCCCATTAGAAGCATTTTCGACCATGACGGGTTGGTAAACAGAGTCCAGAACACAAGTGTTTACATTCGTCGGTTCTGTTATTGGGGGTGGGGCGTATTGAGTGGTCTCCCGCCAATCGAAGGATGGGGAAGCTAATACAAACCCTTTCCGTTTGCCGTCATCAACACCCAATGACGTCACTTCCATACACACGCGTTGAAGGGCCAAAGAACGAGCTCACAGTTACTTCTAAGCCATTTTATAAATCTTAATTTCAATTTAACGTCTTCTCTTTATCAAATCTGTCCCTGCGCCCACGTTCATACAAATATGAATTATAAGATAAAAGGGTTTGCGAGTGCACAACACTTTTAGGTATTTTAGTGAATGGAACAATGACTATAGGATGAGAGAAAAGGTGAAGCTACGAAGGTAACAGCTAAGCAGGAGGCAGCAGGTTCTGCAAAAATGAACTGGTTAAAAACTGGATTGTCTATAAAAGTAAATGCTGGAATGCATATATATGTGAACAGATTGCTGAATTACTTTTCCTTGTTGCAAATGAAATGTGGAGGTTACCTATGAATGAATGAAAAAAGGGTTGGAACTGTTCAGATGTATAGTTATCGTGGCAAAAGTATGAATAGATTGATTTATTGATTATGGAATTTAGGGCATGGCCCAAGCGCTGGTACCTGCAAAGGTCATTCAGCGCTGCAGTATTATATGATTGAATGAGATGGATTAAATGAATGAATACGTGAATCAATTAAAATTTCTCACACAAATGACCAATTAAAACTGCAATTAAAAACACAGAACGACACAACAACCAAGACCAAGACGATCTCACATCACATATCAACTAAACCAAAACCATTCACTCTCATTCAAAACCACTTACACTGCAACCAAAGAATCCCACATCTGAATCACCAAAAAAATAAAAAAATAAAAAAATAAGTAAATAAATAAATAAAAAATTAAATAAAAATCTGACATGCATACATCCATTCAACACCATTTAACCTTAATTAAAAGCAGCAAATAAAATTTTTAAATAATAACTAGGTACTTAAAATGATGACTATGAACAAAACAATAAAAAATAAAATCAATATAAAATAAAATCAATACAAAATAAAATCAATAAGTTAAAATTTGCCACCACTTAAACTTCATAAAAAATCCCAATACATTTTAAAAATCTCACTAGTGCAGAAATATTTGCTTTGTCATCTAGAATATCGGCATGAGATTTTCCATCAAGGTGGATCCTCTGCCTCTGTTCTCTATAATTTACACAATGCACCAGGATGTGCTCCACTGATAAGTAGCATCACATCTAACACACACTGCACTGCCACCTAAAATAAATTTATGGGTTATCCGAGAGTGACCAATACGAAGTCGCCCCAAAGCAATTTCTGTTCTCTCTTTTTGAAAAGAAGAGGGTAATTTTTCTATGCTTTTCCTTATCTGCTTATATTTCTTATTGTTGGATAAGAGAGGGGAGGACCATTTCTCTTGCCATTTCCTCAAGATGTACGACTTGATGGATCTCTTCATATCTACATGTGGCACATTGGTTACCCGATTCAAAAAACTCACAGCCGCTTTTTTTGCATATCCGTCTGCCTCCTCATTCCCGTGAATTCCTACATGAGCTGGGATCCAGCAGAAACATACTGATTTCCTGCGACCCGAAATCCGAGAGAGCCACTCCTGGGCTTTTTGTACCAGAGGATGAATTGTAAACAGCTGCTTTAATGAATCTAATGCATTTTTTGAGTCACTATATATTACAAAATTTTTCTTATTCGAGTTATGAATAATTTCTAAAGCTTTAACTAAAGCTGACAACTCTACAGTGAATATGGAAGCCGACTCAGGCAATTTTGCCTCGTAAATTTCATTCCCAAGCACAACTGCACACACAACTCCACTATCAGACTTTGATCCATCAGTGTAGATCTTCACTTGCCCATCATGTTTACTATCATGATCCAGGAAATTAGCTTTTATCTCTTCCTCAGACTGTTGTTTTTAGTCTATTTTCTTAGAGCATAAGGAAATCTTGGGAATACACCATGGCGGTACAGAGGATGGTTTTACTTCTTCAACTTTTTGGCGCTGAATTACCATGTCATTTAAACATTCCAACTAGGTTTAGAAGATCTTTCACCAAATTTTCTAGTCACACTCTAAAATTTTTCATGCGAGGTTCTCTCGAGAGCTTTTTAGTCGCATGGTGTACCGCAACCCAAGCTCTTCTCTTCGCAGTTCGCAGATCTAAAGGAAGTTCATGAAAGTCAATGTAGATACTCTCAATGGGAGATGTCCTGGAAGCACCTGACCTGTACATACCCTTAATCCCATATTATGTACTATGTCCAATTCCTTTACCCTGGACTTGCAGGCAGATGAATATACCTAAAAGCCATAGTCCAGTTTTGATTTACATAAGGAATCATACAACATCAGTAAATTTTTCTTATCAGCTCCCCCGTCGAATCCCGATACCACCTTTAAAATATAGAGGGATTTTTAACCTTTGTTTTTAGAGAGTCAATGTGACTACACCACATTAGCTTGCTGTCATATATTATGCCCAAAAACTTTACTCCTTTTTTGTAAGGAATAAGACAATCCTTCAGTTTCAAATTAGGGATAGTTTCATTGCGGGTACATCTGGTGAAACGAATGGCCACAGTTTTAGATGAAAAAAATCGGAAACCATGTTCATCCGCCCATTTACTGATGACATTTATTGTCTTTTGCAGACAAGCTAATACAGCGTCATATGTGGTGACGTAGATGGCAAAGTCATCCACAAACATTGAAGCCCTAACTGGATTGGAAACAAATTTCACAATATTATCAATAGCAATGGCAAAGCAGGTAACACTCAATATGTTGCCTTGTGGGACACCTCCTTCCTTCTCATAACAAGAAGAAAACTTATTCCCGACTCTCACTCACATATATCGATTCCTTAAAAAGGAGTTGATAAAGTTTAACATATTGCCTCTGATTCCCATTTCATTGAGCTGTTTAACAATGCCAAATCACCATGTTGTATCATAGGCCCCCTACTGTTTGGCATTGATTGGAAAATCCCTGCTGAATCTGATTTGATAATCTAAGTAAAGGGTCCAAGGCTGAACGATTTTTCCTGAAGCCGAACTGAACAGACGATAACAATCTGTTTTTCTCTAAATGCCACATTAGACGAGAGTTCACCATTTTCTCAAATAATTTACAGACACAGCTAGTTAGTGAAATTGGTCTGCAACTAGTGGGCTGATATGGATCTTTGTTTGGCTTTGTGACTGGAACTACTATAGCTATCTTCCAAGATGTGGGAATGATGCCTGTTTCCCAGATCTTATTATTTTCATTAGATATATTTTAGCATGTTCTGGAAGATGTTTAATCATGTAAGTTATGTTATCTGCACCAGGGGCTGTTGACTCACAAGATCTTACTGAACCGTGATGTGTAATTTTTGGAGCTTGATATGTCAGCAAAATGCTCACCAAATTTTTCTGCAACATCAGCTGGATTTGAAATAAGGACATCATTGATTTTTAGAGAAGGAGCAGGTGATGGAACAAATTTCCCACTAAGCTTTTTAATCTTTTCCATATTAAACTTTCTGGCGTTTTAGAATTGATACCATTAATATAGTGGAGCCAAGATTCGTTTTTAGCTTTTCTAATATATTTGGCCAAAGCCCATTGGTATGTAGTTTTAGTTGTTCCCGAGGGTTTTGCCTTGAATTGTCTATAGCATTTTCTCACTATTCTTCGCAGTCTGCCACAGGTTTGGTCCCACCAGGGAACTGCAGGCCTGCTTGGCTTACCCTTTGTTTTTGGGATATATTTCTCAGCATTATCCAATATAGTTGACGTCCAGTAATCATACGCATCTAAGTGTGACTCAAATGACTCTACTTCCTGATGTAATTGAAAGCTTCCATCATACTTCCTCCAATCTGCTTCGTTTTCCTTCCACTTTATAGGAGATTCAGAGGGTAAGTTTCTAGCACACTTTAAATGTATGGGAAAGTGATCACTTCCGTGAAAAAATTCATCTACAGACCAGTCGAAGTCCAAGTGGACTGCAGGTGAACAAATGCTTAAATCTATAGCTGAAAAGACATTGGTGTAGATGTTATGAAACGTCATTGAACCATCATTGTTATATGAGAGATCATTATTTAGGATAAAATCATCGATGGTTCTACCTATAGCATTAAAGGTATCACCTCCCCATAGACTATTATGGGCATTAAAATCTCCCAGTAATAAGAAAGGAGGAGGTAGTCGATTAGCTAGTGACTGAATGTCATTCAAAGTAATCTCTGACCAAGGTGGGAGGTAAATAGAGCAAATAGTAATCTCTTTTTCAAAGCATGCTCGAATGGGCGACTGCTTGTAGGTTTGTGTTCAAAGGAACACTTGTACGTTGCAAAGACTTTTTAACAATAATTGCAACCCCTCCCCCCCGCCCCCATGAGCTCGATCACCATCTCTGGGGTTCATCACAAACATTTTATAATTTAATCCTGGATTGTATAATGAGTTGCCTAACTTAGTTTCTTGAAGGCAAACTACATCTGGATCATGATGGTTCAATAGTATTTTTAACTCTTCAGAACGAGTCCTAAGGCCTTTGCAATTCCATTGCAAGATATTAAATTGGAATTTTAACTGTGATTCTTGTGCCCAGCCAAGTCATTATTTTGCTGGGTTTTCAAAGTAACACAGCTGAATGTTTTTGGCTTTGAAAGTTTCTTAAGTCTGGTGCCTGGGAGACTTTTATTTTTATTGGATGAGGGGGAGTTTGAACATTTTTCCTAAACACCCTGTTTGTTCAGTTTGAGACTAGATTTATCTAAATTTTTAACTATATTTAGTGAGTCAGCAAGTTTTCCCTCCACTTCAGAAGTAGCTCTTTCTGCATATGATTGAGGGGATTGGGAGAGGTCGGTCATACTTAAATTTGAGCAGGACCGAGACATCTTTTCCAATGGCTGTGAGGTTGATAATGGCTTAAAGGGGTCATCAAGTGCATTGAATCTGTTGGAAACTGGAGTTTTAAACACTATAGGAGAGGATGTTCTACATTTCTTTGACTTCGGGGGTGACTGAAAACTCTCATAAGATTTGTTAAGATTTCCTTTAGATTTTCTCTCTTTGGGCTTAACAGTTGAGCTCAACAATGAGACAGCATTTGCTTGCAGGTCAGGAGAGGTTCATCAATCACAGCTTGTACCACTTTAGTTTGAAGTTGATTACATACCACAGTAGTTTGAAGTTGATTACATACCACAGAAGTTGAAATATCCTGAGAGGGTGTGTTATTTTTAATGATGGGTTTAGCAGGCTGATGGAATGCATTATTTCCCATAAAAGAAGAAGCAATTGAGGATCCAGCACTTTTGTTAGCACCTCGAACCAAGCGTTTGGCTTCTCCTATGCTGATAAAGTTATTATGTGCAGTGTTTACAACTTCTTGTTGGCAAATATATTGAGGACAGCCCCTCCAATTGGGAGAATGATTGCCAGCACAGTGGAGAGCACACAAAGGACTTTCCTGGTTTTGTACACAAGTTTGATACGTGGCCATATTCAAAGCATTTATAACACTGGGTTGGTCAATATTTAAATGGCTTAACACAAACCCGAGAGTGGTCTATATCAATATATTCCGGTAAGTAGGAGCAGGTGAAAGTAAATTCAATGGCATGCCGAGTGCCTTTCAATTTCTAATTTTAATGACATAAGCAGGACACATTTTTAATATTTCCTCCTCTTCAAACTCATATAGGTCTCTGCTATAAACTATACCCCGTTTAATGTTATATGATCGATGAGGAGATACATTAAAATAATACCATCTTCAGTTGGCTGGAATTTTGAAAGCATCTTAATTTGAATATCATTATTTGCTTTGATCAAGACTCCTTTACCATACTTTTAATGTTACCCTTTAGTTAATGGCACCAAATCTTCCTCTGTAGATACTTGCATGCTGAATAAAAAAGTTTTCTTTGCCCTGTTTGTAATTTGCAACATACCAAATCAATTTTGGGTCATCTTTTGCCAGGTGTTTTTGGCTATCAACCTCAAATTTGCTGGGTACATAGTCTGTCTCATCCTCTTCCAAATAGTTTATATTAAATAACTTTGCATGGCAAACTGAACCAAACCTTTTTTACCATCAAGATTCTCTAGAGCTTTGGAGGCATATTAAGCTTTACAAAAGGTTATATAACTTTCATAAGAGATGGGACTTTTAACTATACGTAATTTTATTCTAGCTACCTTGACAAACTGTTTCATTTAATTAAGTAATATGTCAAAATCGACTTGATCACTTATGTTATTACAATACACAACTCTTAAATTTTCATTTATACCACCAGTATTTTCACCCTGGTGTCCCGGTGTTTGGTCAAGTGGAGAGCCTAATGTGGAATCCTTAATCAGGCGAGAGTCATCAACAGAGGGGGTTAAATAAAAATCCATCAGACTGTGGTGTGAACATTCATCCAGGTTGGCCCTATACCCACCATGGAGCCACAATTTAGATGGTGATATAGCACACTAAGAGTCCTATCAAGATATACACCCCACACCCAGTGCCTTGAAGGTCGTCAGTCCATCGAGACCAGATCCAGCATTGAGTGCAGAGTTTAACATAAAAGTTTCCCCTCACTCAGACACGTCAGGTACTCCAGTTCTACGGGTGAGGAGGAATGCCGTCCAACCCCACCCTCCATCAAATCAGAAGGACTGTCAAAGCCTGGCCAAGTCCATTCCAATCGTCGACAAAAGCAGTCCAAAAAACAGTCAAAATTTAGAGGTTGGACAGAAGGATTCAGGAAAGAAAGAGAAGAGAGAAGGATTAAACGTGAGAGAAAGGGTTGTAGGATGTTCCGTGCAGGACGGGGACACCAATGGGAAATGCAATACCGTTCCCAGAGAAGCCAGGGTCCCTTATCCCCTCACCACTGGAAGGAGTCCTACTCGAGGGGCAAAAGTATGAATAATTTAAAGGGTGATGTATGAACATGGGTGGGTATGACAAGAAAATACAATAACATTTTCTACCTAAAAATAACTTAAATCACTGAAGCTCACAACACAGCAAACGACTGGAAACTTTACACTTGAGAACAAGGATGCCAAACTAAAGCCAATATTTCTAAGAGGGACTAACTGGATGGATGGAATTTATTTTCGTGGCCCAAGCATTGGTCATACAGCGTTATTCAAGCAAGACAAAAGGGTAAAATAGTGATGTGAT
Source organism: Macrobrachium nipponense (assembly GCF_015104395.2). Classification (NCBI taxonomy): domain Eukaryota; kingdom Metazoa; phylum Arthropoda; class Malacostraca; order Decapoda; family Palaemonidae; genus Macrobrachium; species Macrobrachium nipponense. Next base: position 69,197,627 of record NC_061110.1, on the reverse strand, counting down.
ATTTGATAACCACTCATTTCATTCACTACTTCAGTGATCATTCCAATGTCTACTATTGTAACAATCACTCTTAAACTTGTTACACAAATAAGATCTATATAATAAATAAGGTAGGAAAATTAATTAAACAGCACATTTCAATAAATGACTAGAAAACACTGTGTAAAATGTCAGCATTATCACAAAAAAATTTCAGACATGGGTTTCCCATCATGATAGCTTCTCTGTCATTACTCTGACAGTGCTTCATAGTTACGTTCAACTTGCACCGACTAACCACCACAGTGAGAATACCCAGCAGAACTTTGACCTAAAATATCAATGGGTATATCCAATTCTCAGACAGCTTATAACATTTTTGCTCCAACTACCTGTTTGGAAGGAAGACAACCTATGATTTATACAGCTGTTCATGTTTTTGTATATCTGTTAATTCTCCAAAATTTTCATTTCACATCAAAGAGGGAAAGTTATTTGGTAAAGAGGTAGAGTATATGGAGGACGGTGATCAAGCACAAACAAGCAGAAATTTTGCTACAGAAAATGTGGAGAAGCCATTACTGAGCTTTACAAATCAGTGAGTAATAAGCTCGAGTTATCTATGGATTCTATTTCATACTCTTTCCAAAACCTCTAAAGACAACTGAGTGCTTGGTGCACTTAAACCTTCCCATAGACTGTAGTATGCTCAGGAAGTCACTAAAAATGACATAACTTACACTGTAAAGAGTAACTATTTCTTTTCTGCAGCAAAAATTACAGATATGCTACACAAACGCTCACTGCTCTCAATTTATAGGAAAATAGCTTCAAATCAGCACAAACATCAGATTTAGAGCCACTGATTTGATCTGATTTATGAAAGTTTGTTTAAATAACCTGGCACTAAAAATGATATTGTCATGTTACAATAAAGTTTTATACATACTTACCTGACAGATATATACTTAGCTATAGACTCCGTCGTCCCCGACAGAATTTCAAATTTCGCGGCACACGCTACCGGTAGGTCAGGTGATCTACCGCCCTGCCTGGGTGGCAGGACTAGGAACCATTCCCGTTTTCTAATCAGAATTCTTCTCTTCCACCTGTCTCCTGCGGGGAGGCTGGGTGGGCCATTAATCGTATATATGTCAGGTAAGTATGTATAAAACTTTATTGTAACATGACAATATCATTTTTATACATTCAACTTCCCTGCCAGATATATACTTAGCTGATTAGCACCCATTGGTGGTGGGTAAGAGACAGCTAACTACTGAAATAGACAGGTAAACAACATATGTTGTAGGTATTAATAAACCTTGGTTCCTACCTTATTAGGCTGAAGACTTCGCGGCTTCTGCCTTGGAGTCTGCTTTGCCTCAAGAGCCTCAGCGAGATATTGATCTATGGCTAAGAGTTCTTGTGGGTCTGCCAATGGGGTCTTATCCACTTACTTGGCAGAGCCTAAAGGCCTTTGTCATTGGGTGCTATTCCACTAACATGACAATACACCTTGTTCAAGGAGCACAACACCGATCCCGATCACCTGATCCTAACATCCATGTTAGTTCTAAGATTGCAAGGAGTTATCCCCGAACTCCTTACAAACAACCAAAACTCGAAACATAATTACACGTTCATTTATACAAAATATACAAAAAAAAAAAATTTGTACCCCCCCTACTAGGCATACATACCCTTGATCCCCTACCAGCAATGACACTAAGCACCTGTGCGACATCCGTGAGCTTGCTAATAGAAAACCAAGCACATATCTGACAAGAGGGTTTATGTACGATAAAATCAAAATATTTTAAGGATCAGTCTTTGCTCCAAGACCCAGAACTGTATCTGCTGATACAAATGGACCTTGAGAGAAGCACTTCTCATAAGTCACTTTCACATCCAAATAAGTAGTCTCAATGATATTTCTAAGAGACACATTCTTAACCTTTAGAAGACCGAAGGATTCCTCCGAGCAGTTCTTGTGTGCGTCAGTAATTACGCTTCTCACAAAGAGGCCAAGGCGTTTTTTGGACATGAGTCTTTTGGGGTTCTTCACAGCACACCAAAGACCTTGTTGACAACCTCCCATCTGTCTCTTTCTCTCTAAATAAAATTTAAGAGCTCTCACTGGACAGAGAGACCTCTCTGTCTCTCTGCCTACAAGGCTAGATAGACCTTTTACCTCAAAGCTTCTGGGCCAAGGTTTTGATGGGTTTTCGTTCTTTGCAGAAACAATGTCTGGAACGAGCAGATAGCAGCTCTCCTTTGAATCCCACTGTGGAGTCCAGAGCGTGCAATTCGCTCGTCTCTTGGCTGTAGCGAGGGACAACAGGAATAAGCATTTTCCTAGTGACGTCGCGGAAGGAAGCCAGATGTAAAGGCTCGAATTTATCCGAGGAAAGGAATTTCAGGACCACGTCCAGATTCCAACTAGGAGTTCTAGGAGTTGCTGCTTTTGAAGTTTCAAAGGATCTAATCAAATCATGTAGATCTTTGTTCTGCAATTTCTAGCCCTCGATTCCTGAATACTGAAGACAGCATGCTTCTGTATCCCTTGATTGTTGACACAGATAGGTGCGATTCCTCTCTCAGAAAGAGGAGGAAATCGGCAATGTTAACTATAGAGGTACTGGAGGAGGACAGCTTCTGACTCTTACACCACCTCCTAAAGACTTCCCACTTCGATTGGTATACTCTTCTTGTCGAAGATCTGCGGGCTCGAGCGATAGCGCCTGCAGCCTTGCGAGAAAAGCCCCTCGCTCTGACAAGTCTTTCGATAGTCGAAAGGCAGTCAGAGCGAGACCGGGGGGAGGTTGTGATGAAAACCTCTCGAAGGGGGTGGGGTTGTCTGAGTAGATCTGGTCTGCTTGGAAGAGATCTGGGGAAGTCCACTATCCACTCCAGTACCTCCGTGAACCATTCTTGGGCTGGCCAAAATGGGCTATTAGGGTCAACTTCGTGCTCTTTGAAGCTACGAACTTCCTGAGCACTTCCCCCAGGATCTTGAACGGGGGAAAGGCGTAGGCGTCTAAACCCGACCAATCCAGGAGAAACGCGTCTATTGCAAAGGCTCTTGGATCTTCCACTAGAGAGCAAAAGATCTCTACTCTTTTGGAGAGGAACGTCGCAAACAGGTCTATGTGAGGTCTCCCCCACAGGGACCAAAGACTTCGACACACTTCTGCGTGTAGAGTCCATTCTGTGGGAAGGACCTGATTCCTCCTGCTTAGTCTGTCCGCTCTCACATTCTTTATCCCTTGCACAAATCTTGTGAGAGATTTATGACTCTTTCCTCTGTCCATGGTTAACAAAGGTCTTTTGTTAACTGATAAGAGGGAGAAAGAGTGCGTGCCTCCTTGCTTGAGTATGTAAGCCAGAGCCGTGGTGTTGTCCGAGTTTATCTGTATCACCCCCGCCTCTGACTATCTCCTCAAAGAACCTTAAGGCTAGGTGTATGGCCACTAGTTCCTTGCAATTGATGTGCCAGGACACCTGTTCCTTTGTCCAGGTGCCTGACACCTCCCTTGCTCCTAGCGTCGCTCCCCATCCCGACTCCGAAGCGTCGGAAAATAACACTTGGTCTGGGTTCTGCAGGGCAAGCGACACGCCTTCGTTCTTCTGAAGAGGAAGGATCCACCACTTCAAGTGATCTTTTATCTCTTGTGGAAGCGGGAAGGTGTCTGAGAGTTGTCCCGTCTTCCAATCCCAACACACCTTTCAGGAAAAACTGAAGAGGGCGAAGGTGAAGCCTCCCCAGAGAGAAGAACTTTTCTAGCGAGGACAGAGTCCCTAAAAGGCTCAGATAATCCCTCGTTGAACTGCTCTCTCTCTCTAAGAAGTTCGAGATTCTCGACAAACCTCGAGTGATTCTCTCTCGCGAAGGAAATACTCGAAAACCCCGAGAATCCATCTGAATCCCCAGATAGACCAAGCTCTGGCTGGGGATCAGCTGCGACTTCTCGAGGTTTCACGAGTAAACCCAGCGATTCTATCATGTTTCTTGTTATTGATAAGTCCTCCAAGCACTGAATCTCCGACTTGGCCCTGATCAGCCAGTCGTCTAAGTAGAAGGAGATGTTTATTCCCTCTAGGTGAAGCCATCTTGCTACATTCGCCATTAGGTTGGTGAAGACCTGTGGAGCTGTAGACAGGCCGAAACACAGAGCCCTGAATTGAAAAATCTTGTCTCCTATCATAAACCGAAGATATTTCTTTGACAAATGGTGAATGGGAACGTGGAAATACGCATCTTGCAAGTCCAGAGAGACCATCCAATCTCCTGGACGAAGAGCTGACATTACTGAGGCGGACGTTTCCATACGGAACTTCTTTTTCTGAACAAGCGATTCAGAGCGCTTACGTCCAGTACTGGTCTCCACCCCCCCGATGCCTTTGGTACTAGAAAAGGCGATTGTAAAATCCCGGGGAGTGTGGATCCTGCACAAGTTCGATGGCCTCTTCCCACATTTGTTCCACCATTTGAAGGAGAGTCTCTCTCATTACAGGGTCTCTGTACTCGCTGACAGTTCCCGAGGCGTAGATGTTAGGGGAGGACTGTCCTCGAAGGGGATTACGTATCCTTTCTTTAGGACTGAGACTGACCAAGGGTTGGCTCCCCTTTTTGCCCAGACTCCTGCAAAGTTCAAGAGTCTGGCACCCACTGGTGCTTGAAGGAACAACAAGTCATTTTGTCTTCTTGAAAGGTCTGAAGGAAGACCTTCCTCTCTTGTCAGAGCTCTTCTTTCTGGCAGGGGGACGAGCCGCTGCACCTCCACGAAAGGGCTGCTGAGGAGGACGAGAGTCCTTTTTATTCGTCGACACTACAGGACGTCCCTTCTTGGACGTTTGTACAAGTAGGTCTTGTGTCGCCTTCTCAGTTAGCGAGCGAGATATATCCTTCACTAACTGAGAAGGAAACAGATGATCTGACAGAGGGGCGAACAATAAAGCTGTCCTCTGGCTCGGAGAAACCCCTTTTGATAACAGGGATCCATAGACTGATCTCTTCTTCAGAAGACCAGCACCAAATAGGGAAGCCACTTCTCCCGAACCGTCTTGTACTGCCTTGTCCATGCAAGACAGGACGCTATGGAGAATCTCTGGGTTTCTTAAGAAACTCCGGGTCTTTAGATTAGCCAGAACTCCGAGTGACCAATCCAGAAAATTGAACACCTCTAAAGTGACAAAAAGTCCCTTTAGAAAGTGGTTCAACTCCGAAATGCTCCACGTAGATCTGACCGATCCTAAAGAGTGACGTCTGGAGGCATCCACTAAATTGGCAAATCCGCATCTGGCCGAAGCAGGAAGAGAAAGACCCATAGTCTCTCCTGTCCCATACCAAATACCTCTCTTTCCATGGAGTTTTGGAAGGAGGCATGCAGAAAACAGTCTTTCCCAACTCTTTCTTATTGCCCATCCAAGAATCTAAAGATTGGAGGGCCTTCTTCATGGAAATCGCAGGTTTCATTTTCAGAAAGGCCGAAGATTTCACCGTAGCCGAGCTCGAAAAGAGAGAACGAGGAGAAGGAGGAGCCGCCGGACTAAGAGTCTCCAAACTCTTGTAGTAACAAGGAGGCTAAGATCTTATAATTTGAGAGTCCCTCATTTGCAGGAAGCTCGTCATCAGACAAATCGTCCAAACCTCGGATCAGACGAAGGAGAAAGCTCTCGTTTGGAGGAAGAGTCTTTCCAAGACCTCCTACGATCTGAAGGAGAGGAGCTTCTGTTGGAGAAGAGTCATAAATTCCAGAAATGAGTCTCCGACTCCTGCCTCCTGGCTCCTGGCTCCTGACTCCTGGACTCCTGACTCCTGGCTCCTGACTCCTGGCTCCTGACTCCTGGCTCTTGCCTCCTCTGGCTCTTGCCTGGGTGACTCCTCACTCCTGGCTCTTGGCTCCTGCCTCCTGGGTGACTCCTCACTCCTGGCTCTTGGCTCCTGCCTCCTGGGTGACTCCTCACTCCTGGCCGGTGCCAGACGCCTGATCGGCTCACTCCGTAAGGTTGACTCCACGATCTTACAAGAAGCCTCACCTCGAGTAGGAGCATCGATCCTGGCGGCAGATACCTCCATACGTCTGGAAGACCTTTTGATAGGAAGGGAAGAGTCTTTCCTTCTAGGAGGCTCCTTTGAAAGCACTCCTACAAAGGACAAAATCTGCTCCTGCATAGCAATCATAAACCTCTTAGTAACCTCCTCTTCATCCTCTTCGGGAGGAGGGGAAGGAGGAGGGAGGAGTTCCATTAGCCTCCACCTCCTGACTACTTCTAACTCTGGTTGACAGAATGGCTCTTCTTGCCTTCTTAACTACCGAAGGAGACTCCTCAGGGAAGTTTTCCGGGCTCGAGTCAATCGTCGGAGCCTTCCAGCTCTCTTCAGTGGTCGCGAGTGATCTGAATCCCTCCAATCACGTCTCGGAGACGAAGATCCCGACGAAGAAAAACACTCACGCAGGACGCTTTTACAATAGCGATCCCTGGCAGTCTGGGGTGTCACAGAAACCGCCGAGGGGACACCTGATCGGTGGGGATTCTCCACAACCTCCTTTCGGTTTTCGACATTCCTTCTCCTCTGGGCATGTGAGCTTGGAAGAGGTCTAGACCTAGGAGCGTTGCGGAGCCGACCAGATGCCCCCTCCACTACACTGGGGACACTCATATCACTGTCCACTGAAAAATCACTAGCCTTACCTTGCAGGGCAGCCATTTTGTTTTCCATTAACTTGAAGGCCGCTTTTAGATCCGCAAGTTCTTTCGCTGAATCTACAGGTTCTGCAATAGGAGAAGGGGCTGAAATGGAAGGAGAAGTAGCAATACTTACCCTTGGGGAAGATCCCAAGCTAGGAATTAGTTCATTAGATCTCGAACTACTTAAACTTCTAGAAGAAGCCTTCCTCACTCTTTCTCTTTCTAACTTTTTCAAATAATTAGTTAGATTCTTCCATTCATTCTCACTCAAATTCTCACATTCTTTGCAAGTATTAGTGAAAGAACATTCATACTCCCTGCAACCCTTGCATACAGTGTGAGGGTCTACCGAAGCTTTCGGCAACCTCACCTTACAGCCTACATTCACACAACGTCTCACAACCATTCCAGTGTCAGACATTTTTAAAGAAAAATCCAAAATCAAGTCCACAAAACAGTCCACAAAAGCATATGCCAATCCAACAATCCAGATACGTCACCAAAAGTCGGTCAAGAAGATCAATTGCCGGTGAAAAAAGAAAAACCAATCGAGAGGAACCAACAACAATGTTGACGGTCCGGATGACAGAAGAATTCGGATTAGAAAAACGGGAATGGTTCCTAGTCCTGCCACCCAGGGCAGGGCGGTAGATCACCTGACCTACCGGTAGCGTGTGCCGCGAAATTTGAAATTCTGTCGGGGACGACGGAGTCTATAGCTAAGTATATATCTGGCAGGGAAGTTGAATGTATAAAACCATTCTGTTATTCAATACCAAATCACAAATGGATCAATACTACTATAAAGTAAAACAATAATTTTTTAATAAATGACCTAAAATCAATAAATTAACTTTGTTATATAAAAAAAATCATAATTATTCCAAGTTCGACGGTGATTCTAAGGTCGAAGTCGGTATAAACTTATAACCTCACTTGTTAGCTGAATCGATAACGTCACTGAACTCCTGATTTTTCTCTGTCCCTGTGATCTTGTGAAGGAAAGCTTGAAGACCCAGATGGACCACAAGTAACTCCTTTACGTTGATTTGAAGGGAACTCTGCTCCGTTGACCTAATTCCCGACACTCATCTCTCCCAAGAATGCTCCCCAACCTATGTCGAAAAAGAACTGTAGAGTTGGGTGGAGAGGATGAAGAGAAATGCCTTCCGATTGTCTCGGCTCCAAGAGCCACAATGCTAGATCTTCTTTGATCTCTTTTGTGATGACGAACACCTTTGAATCCTGCTGAGACTTCCTGCACCACGATACCTTCAGGAAGAATTGAAGGGGTCACATATATAACCTTCCGAGGTTTGCGAACTTCTCTACTGACGATAAGGTGCCTAGAAGACTCGTCCACTGAAGATCGGAACACGAACGACAGTTCAGGAACTCCTGAACTACCTGAAGGAACAACTGAATCCTTTTCAGGGAAAGAGGAGTCTGAAACGCTTGTGTATTGAGTCATTCCTAAATATATAATCTTCTGAGTAGGAATCAGTTGTGATTTCTTCTCGTTGACGAGAATCCCTAACAATCGAGTCAAACAAAGAGACCTCTCTAGATCCTTCATGCACAGAAGCCAATTGTCCAGGTAAATTGCCAGGAGATGTAAATACCTGAGGAGCTGTCAAGAGACAAAAGCACAGCACTCGAAATTGGAATACTTTGCCCATGAAAACAAACTGAAGAAATTTTCATGATTCCTGATGAATTAGAATATGGAAAAAAGCATCTTGCATGTCCAAGGAGACCATCCAGTCTCCTCGGCAAAGCAACACTAGGACCGAGTGAGTTGTTTCCATACTGAATTATGTTTTCGAGACAAACAAATTCAGAGCACTCACATCCAATACGATTCTACAGCACCCCCCCCCCCCCCATATGTCTTGGAATGGAATATGAAGTTTAGGCTTGAAGCCAAGCCACTGGAATCCATAGGGATTTTTCAGCGCTTTAGTGAAACTGGTTTGACATGAATATTTGTTGATGATTTTATAAACTAAAAAATAAAAAATACAGGCGATTTTAAAAATTATGATAAAACGGATATCCGTCAATAAAAATTATAACTTCGCATTTCGTGAATGCAAACAAGAGTAAAAAACTTATATATACATGTACCATACACATACTCATATTCATATAAATATGCTTATATAAACAACTTTAGTGTATACACTACACTTTGCAACGTACTGGGCGGTCAATATTAAATTTCATTAAAAAGATTAATGTCTCTAAGGAATCCAACAATTCTATTAACAGCTACATCCGGACCAAGCAGTTCTACTATATCCCTGCCCACTAACCATGTCTCTGTCGTGCCGCAGAATACTTATGGCAATGGCATATAATGTGTTCTACAGTAAGAGGAGAGTCACACTGCATACAGACTGGTGCAGGTACCCCCTCCAACAGGAATCGGTGGGTCAATCGAGTATGGCCAATTCTTAGACGACATAATACAGTTTCTACCCTACGATTTTGTTGGAAACCAGAGGGCCAATGTTCAATACTTTGTCGGATCTTCTTGTACTTTTTATTGTTGGTCAGATAGGGAGATGACCAACGTGCTTGCCATTTATTTTTAACATATGAACGAATAGTCCATTTCATGTCAGTGGAAGGAATGTGGTGGAAGAGAATGCCTTCTTTATTAATGACATCTCTTGCTTCATGGTCAGCAAGTTCATTACCAGCAATACCCACCCCATGGGAAGGAACCAGCAAAACTGGACAGATTTGAATTGGAGGCAAGCCTATATAACCATTCTTGAATACGTTGAACAATTGGATGTTTAGGGTTTATATGCTGAATGGCCATGAGTGCACTATAAGAATCTGAGTAAATGGTGAAAAAATTATACCCTGTAGATAGAAGCAATCTCCAGAGATTTGGCTAATGCAGTCAATTCAGCTGTAAAAATGGATGCATTATTTGAAAGTCTGCCCACATACGAGTTATTACTATGAACAACAGCAACAACAACCACCACTTGATGTCTTTGATCCATCAGTGAAAGTTTAACAGAACCCGAATGCTTTCGGTCATGATCAAGAAAACAAGCCTTCACTTCTTGGACATTGACAGATTTTTTAACAACAGTTTTTTTACAGACCGATGGTTCTGGGGTCACCAAGGAGGCTGCTTAGAGCAATGTATGCCTTAATTTTTTGGTCTTTGAATAGGCACACTGTCAGCTGCAGCATTAATTCTCACATGAAAAAGGCTTGGATGCTCTAGCATTTGCAAACTGCTGTGAATCGTTTTGGTTAAGGATAGATGCTGCCGGGTTTTCTGGGGAACCTCTTAGTTTGAACATATACCGCAGTCCCAGTTCCTCTCGACGTAAGTCTAGAGGGAGCTCTTCTGTGTCGGTATATAAGCTTTCAACTGGAGATGTTTTTGAATGCTCCAGAACATATTCTCAGACCAGCATGATGAACTACATCCAACTCCTTAAGCTTGCTTGCACTTGCTGAAGAGTAGACTTGGCAACCATACTCAAGCTTTGATTTACATAAAGAGTCATATAACCGTAAAAGTGACCTCTTATCAGCACCCCAATTAAAACCTGAAACTACTTTTAAAACCAAAATGTTAAGGGACTTCTTCAACCTTAATTTTCAAAGAGTCAACTATGGACTACAACCCCACGTTAAGTTTATTTATCAAAAATCCATTCCTAAAAACTTCACCTCCTCCTCATATGGTATTAGTGTGTCTTTCAACCTAATATTTGGGATGGTTTCCTTTCGGGTACAACTAGTAAAACGAACTGCCACAGTTTTACTAGGGGAGAATCGAAAGCCATTGTCATCAGCCCAATTGCTGATTGCATTAACTGACTTTTGCAGAAAATTACAAGCTGCAACAGCATCATAACTAGTGACATAAATAGGCAAGGTCATCTACAAACAAAGATGTCCTTTAACTGGAGGAGACACACATTCAACAATGCTATTTATAGCCACAGCAAATAAATGGACACTCAACACACTGCCTTGTGGGACACCCTCCTCTAGCTCAAAGCATTAGACAAGGTGTTTCCAATTCTTACTTAATGAGTCTTTCACTTAGAAATGACCTGATGAAAATTTAACATATTACCTCGTATTCCCATGTCATGAAGCTGCTTAATTATACCAAAACGCCAGTAGTGTCATAAGCTTTTTCAAGGTCGAAGAAGACTCCTATAGTCTGACAGCGTTTGAGAAAACCTTGCTGAAATTTGGGTTGATAATCTTATTAGTGGGTCCACAGTGGAACGATTTCTCCTGAATCCAAATTGGACAGATGATAACAAACCATTTTTTTCTAGATGCCACATCAGTCTAGAATTCACCATTTTCTCAAACAATTTGCATACACAACTTGTAAGAGATATTGGCCGATAGCTTGTAGGAAGATGAGGATCTTTCAATGGTTTCTTTATGGGAACAATGATTGCAATCTTCCAAGAAGGGGGGGAGAGTACCAGTTTCCCATATTTTGTTAAAAATTTTAAGAAGATAAGATTTAGCCGATTCTGGGAGGATTTTTCCAGCATGCTGTAAAGAATGTTATCATTCCCAGGGATGCTGATACAGATGATGACAGGGCATCCCTTAATTCCCTCAAAGTTAATTTGGAATTATAAGATTCACCATTTCCACAGAATTTAAATTTAAGGGAAATGGCGAATTCCTTTTTAAAATAATATTCTGGAACCGAGTTTGAATAGTTCCTGGAACTCGATACTTTGGAGAAATGCTCACCCAGTTTTTCAGCAACTTCATTAGGCTGGTGACAAGGTCTCCATTGATTTTCAAACAGGGTGTTGGTGTTGGAACATACTTGCCACTTAGCTTTCTAATCTTTTTCAGATCAATCTGGGTTGGGGTCTTGGAATTTATGCCATTTATATAAAAAAGCCAGGATTCTCTTTTTTACTTTTTTAAAATATTTTCGTTGTTTTGCCATAGCTCGTTGGTAAATAGATTTTGCTGTTGCAGACTGACTGGATTTATAACGCCTGTAACATTTCCTGGTAATTTTCCTCAAATTACCACAGGTTTTATTCCCTTTGGTTTTAGGTATTGAATTTTCAGCACTATTCAATATTTCGGAGGCAAAGTACTCATAAGCCTTTATATGGCATTTGAAGGATTCAAATTCCTGGGATAGGTTAATGCCTCTTGAAATTTTACCCAATCTGCTTCCTTTTCCTTCCATTTGATAGGACAAATCGAGGGGGCATTTCTCACAAACTTAAGATGAATGGGAAAGTGATCACTGTCATGTAGATACTCATCTACAGACCAATTAAAATCAAGATAGAGAGAAGAAGAGCAAATACTTAAGTCTATAGCAGATGAACCACCTGTGTAGAGATTATGGTATGTCATAGTACCATCATTAAAAAGTGTAAGATCATTATTATTAACAATGTCATCAATGATCCTACCTCTGTGTCTAAAAAATCTCCACCCAAAGTGAATTATGAGAATTAAAATCACCAAGTAGTAAAAAAGGAGGAGGTAGTTGATTGATTAATCCTTGAATGTCCCCAAGAGTGAACCTACATCTTGGGGTAAGGTAAAGAGAGCAGATTGTGATTTCACGGTCAAAAGTAGCCCGGATAGCAATTGCTTGAAGCTGGGTGTTCAGTGGGAAACCATAAAATGTTGCAATGCTTAGTAATAATTATTGAACAAAACCTCCATGGGCGCGATCCCCATCAGTGGGGTTCATTTTGTAGATTCATAATTTACACCTGGATTGTATACTGAATCCCCCAATTTAGTTTCTTGAAAGACATACAACCCCTGGGGTTATGCTCACTCAGTAATACCTTTAATATTTCTGAACGAGTCCTTAGTCCTTTACAGTTCCATTGTAAAATGTCCAGATTGAATTTTAGTGCTAGGATCTACCAAGGGAAATTCTATATTGATCATACTAGTTTTTTTGTTTATTTTCCTTATGGGGGGACTTTATAAAGAGTTTCTTTAGATAGTCTTGAGATATGTGGCTTATGATTATGTTTTTTTATTAGTTTTTTGATATGGAGGAGAGTGGACTTCCACTACTATTTTCTTTTATCCAAGGAACTTGATTCCTTGTTGTTTCAGGGGCAGGAGCATCTTCATTTTTGTTATATTTTTATGGGGTTTGGATATCTCCACCTTTTGAGCAGGTGGAGGAGAGGATGAAGGAGTTCTCTCTCTCTTTGGCCTTCTAGTTTTTTCTTGTTCCATTACATCATGGGTTTCTTGCTGAAGAGATGGAATAGACACAGGGAGGATTTCATCATCTGGGAGAGGAGTCTATAACAGCAGGCACATCTTTCTTGGATAGGGGTGCTTCAAACCCTAGCCGGCCTGTCATCTAGATCAGATGACTGGGTTTCAATAGTTTCTAGGTTTTACTGCAGGTAGAGGTGCTTTAGTTTTCATGGGGGGCTACAGAATTTAGAGCCATAGCATAGGTCTTTGTCTGACCAATTAACTTCCTGGCGTAACTAATACTTATATGTTCAGCATTAGCTTTACATCATAGCTGCCTCTTCATGTTTATATTGGCTGCACTTTTTATTGAATGGGGTATGATTCTCTTCACAGTTAATACATTTTGGATGTTTCGAACAAGGACCATGTTCAGGAGCCGAGCAATTATTACAAACTTTATCGTTTTTACAGAATCTGGATGATGGCCATATTGAAAACAGTTGTAGCACTGCAGAGGTTTGGATAAAAATGGTTTTGTGACTTTGACCCTTTCGTTTCCAAAAAATTGATTTGTAAGATGGTACATCAGAGTCCTCAAATGTTAAAAATAACCATATTTGCCTTTGGAACCTTTTTTATCTTCCATACAGAAGTTGGACTGATTTCTAATATTTCTCTTTCTGTCAGTTCACAAAGGTCTCTATCAAATACCACTACTCCTTTACCATAACTAAAATTCATGTGTGGTCTAATTTCTTTTATCATATCATCTTTCTCGAAATTCTTCATTGTCAGCATGTATGACTGTGTCTTTGATTTAGCATGAATTAGGACACTGCCTTTGCCAAACCTTGAGAGTTCCCCATGTCAATACAGCCAACTTTTTTGGATGTATCTGCCAAATTTGTAGTAATTATAATTTTCCTCCCTAGCAGTTACTACCAACCACATTGGAGGTTTTGGTGTTCTTTCAAAAGTGTTGTCGTCATTCCAAATTTGGCTGAGCCCCTTGTACCCATTGTGATGGTCTGTAAATATCCATATTTTTAGGGGCCCTGTCAGTCAGTGCTCCCTTGACAATCTTTTTACAAATTGTTATGTTATTGATACTGCTGCTGGCTTTGAGTGCAGCTTCATGTTTTTCAAAAGTCAGCCATGCCTCCCATTTTTTTCTCACTTTCATCGTAGTTCATCCTCAATTCTTCTATTTTGCCATAACCTACCAAACGAAGCAGAGAGCGTCTCATAGTCACATTCCAAGGAATGTGCTTTACATGCAACACCCTCAAACTATCCACTGTTTTTCCCCCACAATGGTTTTTCTTTTCAATTTGTGATGACTACCCTGAGAGGTAGTACCACCCACTGGAGCCCAATTTTCCATATCCACGGTCAAGTTCATGTCACGGTCGTTCTATCAGTGCCAAATCATCATCAAAAGGACCAGGGGGGGTACTAGAATCCTTGTGGTTACTAGTCATAAAGCTTTATTAAAAAAAAAAGAGAAAAATTAAAACCTGAAAATATTAAAAAAATATCATCAGCCTTTCATAACAAAGTTTATTCTTCCACCAATGGCACAAGTGAGAGCCGACTCCCAAATGTCCGCGTCCCTACCCTACCCCACTGGGGATGCACAACATGGTTAGAGTGGCGCAAGTGTAAGCCAAACCCGCTTGCTAGGACTGAGAATATTACAAGAATACAATCATCCCCCAACCCTAACCATGTTATGGCAACCGGAAAGAATGCCGAGAGTCCTATCCCCAGGACTAGGGACCCCCCTGGGGAAAAAAAAAAAAAAAACATCCGTTGGTCCAGCCCTGGGGAAGAATAGTTTCCGCCTTGAGTTATCAATCTGATATCTCTCAGGTCCGAACATTATTGGGTAGTTGATGATCCTACCACAGCTCCCACTATTTAGCTTCAGATATAAACCCAATCCCAGCTATGATATCTTTTCCCATTCGTCAGGTCCAATAAATTTTACTGAAGGTGGAAAATTCCACAATATTACTCCAAATGAAAATATACAAAAAAAATATGAGACTCTTGGACTCAAACCCAGGAACTAATTCCTGGGGTTCAAGAGCCCCCTCACCACGTCAAGGTGGTCCCATATCGAGGGGCCCCATATGTCTTGGGGACTACAAAAAGGTGGTTGTAACACCCTGGAGACAACTTGTTCTAATTACTAATTCTATTGCCGCCTTCTGAATGAGAGCCTCCACCTCTTTAGCCAAAGCTACAGACCTCTCCGAGCACGGAGAGTAAAACTGACAAGACGATCGAGGAATTGTCTAGAGTAGCAGCAGCTTTGACAGGAATGGAGTAACCGAGGTGAAGAACTTGGACCACCCAAGGGGTCTGCCCCTCTGTGATTCCACTCCTCCCAAAACAGGTACAACCTGGCACCTACTGGAGCACGAAGGATATTTATTTTACTTGGAGGAAGGCTTGCAAGCAGGTCTTGTCGTGGATTTGGAAGGGGGCGCAGGTTCGAGCGAGGTCTGACAAACGGCCTGGTTCTACCTCCACAAAAAGTCTGCTGCAAAGGAGAGGAAGACTTGTCAGGAGTCCAGAGGTGACTTTCACTCACTTGGTTGACTGGGCCAACAGATCTTTTGTCAACCTTTTCTCTAAACAGAAAGAACAGCATAAACCGTATCTTCAGGGAATAAGTGTTGCTTATCTAAGGGTGAGAAAAGCAAAGCCAACTTCTGTAAAGTAGTACATAACTTTTGTGACAAAGGAGGTTCTTGACAAAATGGTCTAATTTGGGGGAAGAAATGAACACCACCACCAAAAATGCCACTCTATGATTACCATCAATAAGACAGGAGAAGTCCCCTTGGGAGGAGGCCACTCCCATGGAAGGAGCTTTCCCTGTCACATAGAAACAGTATCTTCTTGTTGAGGAGTTTTGATGGAAGAAAAAACAAATGAAGCCTTGCCTGACTCTCTCTTAGTCGACAGCCAGTCTTCTACAATACGAAGAGACTTCTTTGACAAAACTAACTTGGGAAGTAAAGAGTCCACATGCTTCTTTCTCATCATAAAAATTGAAGTGGGCTGGCAATGGCATCGGGAGAAACTCTGCAGAAAGTTGGCAAAGGAGTTAAAGGAACAGGAGGAGGAGGACTCAAGATTGGAGACATGGCTAAAGGAGGAGGAGGAGACAGGACAAACTGGATCTGAAGATGATGCAGAAGCTGCTACAATAGTTTTACTTTCAGCCCCTAGCACTGCCTTTCTCATCCTATCCTTTACCAGTTTATCAGAAAGTGTAAGAAAATCCTTCCATTGATTATCACTCCAATCTTTACACTTGTCACAAGCCAATTCACGAGTACACTCAGACCCATTACCTCTAGATTTAATACACTTTGAGTGTGGGTTGTAAATAGACTTAACCTTCAACCTAGCCTTACACCCTCCTGCACAAAACCTAACACCTGAAGGGCTAGAGTCTGACATGACAGTCTAATTGCCACAACTAATTGCAGTTAAGCTGACAAAAATGTAAGCAAACAACTAGTAAAACACTAAGTTGAGTACTTCACCAAATTACGACAGTCAAAACCCATCCAGTGATGAAGAAAAAGTCCGCATCGACCACTGAAGTTAACCAGAAGCCGTCAGAAAACAAACTGTCTTCACCTGAACAGTTGTACCTGTTCCTCCCTCGAGTGGCGGGAGATCACATCACCTACATCGGCAATGGTGGTGCCACTGCGAAAGTTTAAATCTTTTGTCTGCTGCGTAGGGAACCTACAGCTGTATAATTGTTCAGTAAGACACTGCAATAAAAATGTGATTTACCAAGTAATTATATAGCTGCTTACACATCGACATGAGGTGGACACTCTACCCCAAACCATTATGTGAAAATGAATTTGCAAATACAAAAAGGGGCTCACATTTCTGAAATGCTTGTCGTTTCCTTACCTTGTAAGAGAGCTGCTGCAAGCAAATACTGCCTCTGGTCACCGCTCTCTTAATGGTAGAGGCCTGGGTAATTTGACCCAGTGGCCTTAGTGGGAGCTTTGAAGCGAAGCCTACGGTCTATTCGCTTGCAAAGATTAAGTACAAAGTGCCCCTGCCAGGGCGCCATACTAACAAAGACCAGAACCCCAAGTTACCTATACCATAACCCCAATTACCACCTTCACCCAAAACAGCTGGAGGGTATCTTGCTACCACATACCCTCAGACTCCCATAAAATCAAAAACACACAACCTTAATTCAAGGCAAAAAGGTAGGAAGGAATGCTTCCTAGGTTCCCTTCCCCAACAACCATGCCAACCACTGATAAGAGGCCTAACATACTGCTTCACTATACACAGATTCTATCTCTTTCAGATAGTGCGATGCAACACTGACTTGCATATCGTTTAAAGGTTCTCCGTCAGGGAGAGGTTCTTCTTAAATACCATATTAGTGGAAATCGCTCTGATTTTCATGCACTTTTACCTGAGATTGGTAAAAAATTTTCACCTATTTGAAAGTGTGATTCTCTAATCACCTCCCTTGGAAGAATGACAAAGCATTCTAGAAAGTGGAATGACTGATCCTTAAAGGACGTACATAAATTACTGGAAGGGCCTCTATCTTAACCCTCCTTTTCAAGTAAAACTTCAGGGCTCTTACTGGTAGAGGCCTCTCTCTTCTATTCAGGCCCTAATAATTCTGACAGACAATTGATAAAAAAAAAAACAAAAAACAAAAAAAAAAAAAAAAAAAAAAAAAAACGAGAGAGAGAGAGAGCCCAAGGTCTACTAGGATTCTCGTTTTTGGCAAGAAAAAAAATCAGATAGGGAACTTATTGCATCTCCTGCAGAGACCCAACAACTCCTATCCACAGCCTGAAGTTCACTTACTCTTTTTGTTGTCCTTACATAAGGAATTACTTTCAGCGTTGCTGGAATTACAGCCGTTAAAATTCCTGAACGAGGTGGTTTTAAACAGTAACTACTGTCTGGTAGGTGGGTAGGCCAGCCTGCCCAAATGTAAAAACTCCACTTTGCCTTTCAGCCCAGGTTCAGATGAGGGGTGGCATGAGGTGGGCATAAATGTCAAGGACCTTAGGTTTGTATAGTTAGAGGAAAAATACAATTTACTTTAAAAATTTTGATTTGTTTCCTAAACAATATACAAATCCTCGGTCCTTTACATAAGGAAGACTCACTGATTGGTGGGAGGAATGTGAGTGAACCTCTAGAACTGACGAGTTCTGCACACCTGGGCTATTCCTCCTGGTCGTGACAACTTGATTGGAGTATATGACCTGCATGATCAAGAGTCAGACTTCTGGGCCTTTTCGAAATGAGTGAGGAATTGTAACTCATCCAAAATGGGCAGGGAAGAATATTTTAGAGTCGGAGGCATTAATGCAAAATTCTAGGAAGGGTTTGCATTATTGCCAGCCTCCTTCCTCCCCTTGCTAGAGGAAGGGGCAGAATTACTTCTATGATTCTGATAAGAAAAATAGAAAGGAAGCTCGATGTGTAAGCTTACCTCATCAACCACCAGACCAGCCAGTGTAAGTTCCGAGTCCTGTCCTCAACCCGAAGGAAGAGGACTAGAAGGACGAGGGAAGGTGGAGAGGCCCAGTCACTCTTGCATCCTTCTTACCTCTAGAACCGCACACCATAGATGAGATGCAACTTGTCTTCCCGAAGGAGCCGGGTAAGCAAACACAACCTGCAAGCATCCACCACGGTCCAAGGAAAGGAGGTTCCAAGAACCTGTGGGAAGACCCAAGGAAGAAAGATATAAATATGGTTGCAATGAGACCTCATCTATCTTCCTGTGCGTCATATTCTTCACAGTGATGAAATGTACCCATCCACTGGACTATCCACCTGCAGAGAAGTCTCTCACGATCTCATGAGACTCGGAGAAAGAAGTGTCATCGGACACTTCTGCAATGGCAGTCCGCAGCAGATAAAGACACCGACACTCAATGATGGGTGTTGATGCTTCATGGGTACAGCAACACATAAACAGGACAAAGTAATGACTGATCTGGATCAACCAATAAAAAGTCCACAATGTAGTTCATGAAGGACTCGGACTCGTTGTCATCAGATGTCGACTGACTATGCTGCCACGCATCCAATAAGCAGTCACAACATGACGCCCGCCTTTTGAAGTGTTATGCTGAGAATAACCATACAAATCGTCTATCTTGTTCGCCGTCGATGTTGAGAGACGAGATGACGTTTCTAACCAGGCATGCGCACATCAGACAATAGCCAATTGCCTTCTAGAGACCAAGGTCCCTGTGATGGCTAGACAGAAGTTTCTCATTAGTTGAATCTCAACTAAGGAGAATCAATACTATACCACTAGTGAATGACTAAGGTGACTGTGGACCTAGGTCTTCACAGTTGAATCGAGAGAAATAAACTCTCAAGATTCTGATCATAGAAAAAGTCATGTCGACGACACCAACCACTGAAGACGGCTTTAATCCCTGTTGTTTTACAGAGGACTGAAAAAGCTAATCCGCTATTTCATTGCTGCTCGGCGAGAAAGCTGGAGTTTGCAATGAAAGCGGAGCGTCATTCAGTAACAAAAACACAAGGATTGTACCACCTGAAGAACCGCTTCTCGTGGGTTGGATCAGGGAGGATGTTCCTATTTACTTTGGAAGCAGAGCTAGTAGGGTGGGGAACAGGCAAAGTCTTCTATTATTCATTTACAATTCTGGGTGAACAAAGAATAATTGAACACCTTATGAATTAGGAAATGTATAATAGAAGACAAACTCAAATTGTCTGAAGAATATCTTTCTGTGTCATAACAGTGGCCGATGAAGCATAAGACTAGGCTACAGACTTCTGTTATACCATGGGATAAACAGAAAGATGATAACTAGTCTAGTGAGATATATCCAGGTCTGAAAAATGATTTTGTTATAATACAATAAAGTTTCATACATACTTACCTGGCAGATATATACATAGCTGGGACGACGGAGTCTTAGCTATGTATATATCTGACAGGTAAGTTGATTGTATGAAATTTTTGCATCAGCAAATGCAATGTAGGAGAGATGGGCATACACGAATGCGAGAATTCCAGCCAACCAGAGACCTAAGTCTGTGATTACCGGGCAGAGATTCGAATTGGTAGTCAATCCTCGACAGAGGAGAAACAATACCAAACCGGAAAGAATCTTGGAGAGCAAGCAGTACTGAGACAGAGCCATACACCGTTGCTCAACTTATCATCCTGAGTTCCCTGGTAGAGCATTCCATGAAGGAATGCGTTCAAGCTAGAACCATCGAGCGCAAAAAAGATACACTCGAGCAGATTGGTAACTCTTGGGAGGCCCGAAAGGCTGTCCTGAGTTCCAGGTTAATTAAGAGGAGGTACTATTCGTCTCAGTCACATACCAGAAGAGTTAAATTACAGGTATGCGCCTACTACTCGGACAATGCACCTGATAACAGAAGTACGTCCCAAGAGAAATACACTAGTATATTTGTAGGTTCCTGTAAATCACACTCCAGCCTAATTCTTCTTCATTCGAGGGACAAGAATGAGGACTGGAAGCAGACCTCCTTCATCCTCTAATGAAGAGAGCGAAGGTGAAATTTTCCCGAAGGGAGACTTCTTTGGTGATAACAGGATACCGAAGATAACTAGTTCAAGCCGGACTGGTTGTTCCTAAAACAGTAGCACTGGAGAGGCATTCAAACCTCTCAGTCCTATCCATCCTGAATGGACTAACGTATGTTCGGTAAGTTCCTAAGACTGAACCAAAAACATAGTCTCTCAGGTCTGAATTCCAAGGAGTAGACTCCACAGAATTCCTCTTGTTTCCTTGTTCATTCCTGTATAACCAAGAAGTAGAGGGAAAAAAAAGAGAGGAGGATTGACTTCTTGCCTGCTCTTCCCTGAATTTGCGAAGTTCTCACTCTGTTAAATGAAGCATTCATTCCAACAACCATTTCCTTTGTGGAAATGCAAGTGAAAGTTGACTGAAGTTAAATGCAGTAAAAGATGGCGAGAACTTGCCACGTCTTGCTGTGCATCTATCTACTCTGTGCTACGTGATCGAACCTCATGAAGAGGACTACACAGAGGACCTCTTCCTATCTCCTTCAGATGACTTGTCCAGGAGACAGCGACACTGATCTTGGCACCTGAAGAATAGCCATTCCTGGCTTTCACAGGTTGGTCCGAGCCACCAACATGGCTCAGTCCCTTCTTTCGTTGTACACTTGGACACATCCGTACACAAGTATACCCAACCCAGCCCCTGTTCGATGAGCAACGTCCTTGGAACCAAAGACAGGAGAACGAACCTGGGTTCGAACTCCTGGAAGCTCCCCGAGACACCACATTTGTGGAGTGTCCAGGTTCTCGCTCCAGAAGGAGCAGGTGAGCCGAAGAGAGCCAATTACTTCCTCTCCATAGAAAGGGTGCAGACCCTAAGAAGTCTCGAAGTGAGACTTCGTAGAGAACACCTTCCTCTTCTTAGGACATGGAAACCTTTGGAAACCTTTGAATAGGGAAGTTAGGAGGCATCAGATAATAAAGACGAAAGATGATGACCCCTTGAAAATTCGCTGCAACATGGGAAAGGAAGGTGCTATGTCATGGCAAGGAACCGCACCGATCAAGAGCAGAGTTCGTTCGTTAGAGCCGAGCACTCAGATCGGAGATTGAGCTGTCTAGTCGAGCCGAGCAGATCACCACTACATAGTTATGAGATGTAATTGTCAATGAAGAACCATCACTTCTTCCCAATTAACTATTCTCCTTCAAGGATAAAGCTCCAAGAAGAAGAACATGAGGGATTGTGTGTCTGCTGTTCTACGTGTTCAGACTTTAAGGTCCAATACACAAGACAGTACCTGACCATTCACCCAGAAGGTGTTGCATGCAGTTCCAAGCGCTACATAACTCCAAACCAGACTGAGGAGCAGACTCATCTGTACTGGTAAAGACTCATCTTGCCATCCAAGCACTCGTAATAGTGAGCGCTCGGCGAGTGTTAGAATTTGTAAGAATTCCCATGCTCGGCGAGAAAAACCCGACTCTTGTACGACAATAATCGGGCAAGCCTTTTCTCGCCCTGGTACTTGGCAATAAGATGAAGCCGAGCACTCAGCAAGTGCCAACGAAACCAAGGGATCCAGGCACTTGGCAAGACTCCCAATTATTGTAATAATCATTGGGAAAACCCATTGCCTGAGTGTTTGGAAATCTCAGAAAACCAAATCACCCTGCAAATGCTAGAAATTCCAAGGAATTTAATGGCTTAGCGAACCTCTTGAATTTCGTAATAACAATTAATGGGAATGTCTGTCTCACCAGAGTATTTGGAAATTACAGAAAAACCATAACACTTTGAGAATGCCAGAAATTCCAAGGAATTCAAACATTCAGCAAGATTCCCGGTTATCGTAGTAACAATTATCAAGAATTCTCATCTCGCCCAAGTGTTTGCAAATCATAGAAGACCAAAACACTCGGAGAGTGCTAGAAATTCCAAAGAATTTTAAGCAGCTAGCGAGACCCTCAAATTTTGTCAAACGATCATCTGGGTGGGGTCCCTCCTCAACTCCCATAGAAATCGAGGAGGAACGGGCTTAAAAACCAGTCCTAAATACAAGCAATTAAGACTAGAATGCAAGTACAATTCAAGAGAATATACAATCAAGGCTTCCAAAACGCAAGAACCCATAGGGGACTGCGAATTGAAATCCGTCCAAAGGACAGAAAAAGCCATGGAGAAAATAGTCTTCAGTTTTTACATGAGATCTTTCCTCAACAATGTGGACGTACGTCTGGTAGGACCCTAAGGTTCCTCCAGGAATGTAGTCCCCTGACGGTGAATCCTATGGAGAGCACTCTGCAGGATCCATCCTAATCACCTCGCCCCTCCCGGCAAAGCCATAGGAAGTGGAAGCAATAGCGGAGGAAGATTGAGGCTCTCGCTTGCCTTGCTAGCGGAACTAGCAGGAGAAGCAAGTCACGGGCAGCCATCAACCTGTGGTAATGGCTGCTCCGCGAGTCTAGGAAAGCGTTATCGTCTGGAGAAAACGCTTTCCCGAGGAGGGTTATGAAACTCGTATGGCAGGCGAAATGTTTGCTGCCACCGAGACCAGTCGGTCACGCGGACATGACCGTCGTCTGGGTGGGGCTGAGCGTGCACCTGACTGGAGAAAGCCGATACCGTCCTCCGACGTGTCCAAGTCCTTGTCGAGGCTGAAACCTCTCAAGAGGACCGAATGGGGGAGCCCCTACCGGTCTCTGTGTGCACGGTCCCGCGGGACCGTCACATCAACCCTGGGAACTGAACAATCACAGCAAGAGCGATCACTGGCAAGGTGCGAGTCACCTGAGCGACTCGCTCCTTTCTTCCACTCCGTGCCCGAGTCATGACGGTGAGTAGACTCAGCATCACAGACTCTGGATGCATGCAAATCTGAAGATTTACGTGCACTCGGGGACTCGCGAACAAGCGCCAGACATGGAACTAGTTTTAGGGGCAGAACCTCTAGGACTAGCAGCAGAAGTGCGAACCAAAGTTTGAGCTTCTACGGCTACCGACATGCTAGGCCCTGGAGACAGCGTGACAGTCCCCGTTCCTTCAGGAACGAAGAAGCCAGTATGAAGACCCAACTGCCTCCTCAGTTTGAGGAGGCAGACTCTTAGAAGTCCTGTGATGAGACTTCTTGGGGGGGGGGGGGGGGGGGGGGTGGGGGGGGGGGGGGGGGGGGGGGACTACCTTCTCCTTCTTTGGCAGGGAGTCTTAGAAGTTGAAGGGGTGGAGACTGACGAAAATATGATTCAGAAGAGGAAGATGCCCTGAATTGGTACACCGTCCCGTTGAGGATGAAGCGGAGGTACTTTCTGGAGGATTGATGGATGGGTATCTGGAAATACGCATCCTTCAAATCCACTGAAAGCATGAAATCGTTCTCCCTGATGGAGTCCAGCACGGACCGTGCCGTCTCCATCTTGAACCGAGTCTGGCAAACAAATTGGTTCAAAGGAGAGAGATCTATCACCGGGCGCCAGCCCCCCGTAGACTTCTCCAACAGGAAAAGGCGGCTGTAGAAGCCCGATGATTGATCCGTGACGATCTCCACAGCTCGTTTGTTCAGCGTCTTGATCTCCTGTCGTAGAGCTATGTCCTTTGATGATCCCGGGACTTATGTTTGCAGATGGACCGGGTTGGAGGTGAGGGGTGGCCAAGAGTTGAAGGGTAGTATATATCCCTCCCGAAGGACATCTACTATCCAGTTCTCGGCACCGTAGCGCTGCCATGTTGCCCAATGGCTCGCCAGGCACACCCCCCCAACTTCCGGCAGCAGGTGAGGGGGAATGCCGTCCCTAGCGTTTCCCACCTTTCTTAGACTTCTTCCTGTCCCCCCCCCCCCCCACAAAGTAGAAGCCAGAGTGTTCCTCGGGGCTTCGACGAGGCAACTGTCTTAGCAGCCGAGGAAGCGCTAGCCAAACTCTTAGGCTTGGCCGCAGTTCAAGGCTGCCCAGAAGCCTTCGAAACTGCCTGGTGTACCAGGCGGTCACTGTCATCAGTGTGCCGCCTTTCCACCGCAGCGTCCGACATCTCTCCTGGGAAGAGAGAGGAGGAACTCCGTACAGGTCTGTTTCTCAGTCCAAGTGGCGCCTCTCGCCCAGGATACTCAGGTAAGGACTGCGTCCCTACGGCGAAGTACCAGGTTGGCCCACAGGTTTGCTGTCTGATGGGCGAGGAAAAAGATGGCCCTCCCCCCAGACTGACAAAGTCTCCTAAAAGCCACATCATCCTCAAGAGGAGTATCCCTCGAGTTTGCTGCGACCTTAGACACAGTGAGGGACCACAGGTCTAACCAGGAGACGGCCTGGAAAGCCGCCATAGCGGTGGATTCCAGGCCCAGTGCCTCTTGCTGCGAGAACCAGAGGTTCTCCGACAAGAGCTGCTGAAAAGACACACCGGAGTTAGCCTGGCTAACTCTGGGTTCACCTGTTTGAGCGGCATTGGATCCTCAGATGGCACATAAAAACGCTGCTGTCGCAGTAGAGGAGGAGGAAGTAGCTTGTTCGACCTGCCAGACTTCAGCGAGCCGTCTCGTCCGGAGACGAGAGACTCGACCTGGTCTAAAACAGAGTCGGCAAGCTCTGATCGCGGACAGACCCACTGTCGGTCTGGGGTTCCTTCTTAAGACCCCAGAACGACTCGAGCAGGGACGTGGGCTCGGATGGTGGGAGCGGCGATCCTTCCCCGAGATCGTTGTGCTGACGAATCAGCACAATAACCTCAGCA
The DNA here is from genome assembly GCF_015104395.2 of Macrobrachium nipponense. Lineage (NCBI taxonomy): Eukaryota > Metazoa > Arthropoda > Malacostraca > Decapoda > Palaemonidae > Macrobrachium > Macrobrachium nipponense. The sequence continues at coordinate 69,172,446 of NC_061110.1, read as the reverse complement.
AAGTTCTCTGAATCTTGGGAATGATTGTATCTTGTGGAATAGGACCATCAAGTCCCTCGAACAAGAGCA
>NC_061110.1:69126136-69171877 GCF_015104395.2 Macrobrachium nipponense | reverse complement strand
CATTTCATCCGCTTAAAACCTATGTGGCCCCCCCCTTTTTTCCAATTTTTACCTTTTTTTTTAAACGTTATCAATCAAAATCCTACAATGCAACTCCCGTTAGCGCAGTGTGTATGTATAACTTATGATAATCTCATTCTGTTCGGCGCTGGTAGAAACAAGTCGTAACGAGGCAGAAAACCAACCACTATTCAATGATACAGGACCGCCATCGGGGTGGAAACAGGTTGTCATAGAGAGAGAGAGAGAGAGAGAGAGAGAGAGAGAGAGAGAGAGAATTCTTGATGCCTAGAGGCTATAAAAGCGAAGCGACGCAAGAGAATAACAAGTGTAGGGAATGTTTGGCCAGCCACGGGAGGTTGTGTAACTCCGCAGAAAGGGTGAACAGACAAGTTGGGGGGTGTCGACGAAAGGGGGAAAAATGGGGCGCGAAATAGGATGTGGAAAGGGGTGAACGAACAAAAGCCCAGCATAGAAAGTAGCCGTTGGGCAACGCGGAGGTCCCGTTCACGCGGAGTCTCAATTATCATAGTCGTATGTTGAACATATTTGTTACTGAATAACCACAATATGGCTACTATAGTTCCGTTTACTCCATGGCTCCTCTTGGTCCTACCATAAAAAATAAATAAATAAATAAAACAAAACAAAAAGTCCATGTAAGTGTCATAATACCGCATCAATTTCCGTCGCTGAAAAACCAATTATCTTCAAGAAAAATAGGCTAGCCTACGTTTAACTTCTGCATTCATATTAAAACTAAATAGTAACACATGAAATCTCCATAAATTTCTCACATTACATACGTGTGTGTGTGTGTGTGTAGCAAACACCGAGACTAAATAGCAATCCCGTTTAGTTTCACGAAAACCAAAGGAGGTTTATGTTTTCCCTAACATTCTTTGATGAACGTGCAGTATCCTTGAGCGCAACCAACATCAGCCTCCTCTCCCCCCGGCCCCCCCCCCCCCCTCCTCCCCCGCTAATGCACACAACCTTCCCTCCCATTAGAAGCATTTTTCGACCATGACGGGTTGGTAAACAGAGTCCAGAACACAAGTGTTTGACATTCGTCGGTTCTGTTATTGGGGGTGGGGCGTATTGAGTGGTCTCCCGCAATCGAAGGATGGGGAAGCTAATACAAACCCTTTCCGTTTGCCGTCATCAACACCCAATGACGTCACTTCCATACACACGCGTTGACGGGCCAAAGAACGAGTTCGCAGTTACTTCTAAGCCATTTTATAAATCTTAATTTCAATTTAACCCTTAAACGCCGACTGGACGTATTTTACGTCGACAATTTTTTGTCTCGGGTCGGGGCCGGAACGGCAACGTATTTTACGTCGACATACAAAAGTTTTTTTAAAATTCGCGGAAAAATACTTTTAGGCCTACCAGCCGAAAACTCTTGAATCACGCGCCTTGGGGGATGCTGGGAGTTCACGGATCAAGGTGTTGTTTTGTTTACAATCGTTACGCAGGCGCGCAAGCGCGAATTTCTTTCTTGCCGCACTAAAAAGTATCTGTGACACATCTCTGAAATTATTTCGTCACTTTGACATAATTTTTGTACCATTTTAAATTAGCCGTTACATAGAGTATTATATATGAAAATGTGCGCATTGTATGTAGAATACAACAAAAAAATACTCATGATTGTAGCTTTTATCAGTTTTAAGATATTTTCATATAAATAACGAATAAGTGCCAAAAATTTCAACCTTCGGTCACTTTGACTCTACCGAAATGGTCGAAAAACGCAATTGTAAGCTAAAACTCTTATATTTTAGTAATATTCAATCATTTATCTTAATTTTGCAACTAATTGGAAGTGTCTAGCACAATATTTCGATTTATGGTGAATTTATGAAAAAACTTTTTCCTTACGTCCGCGCGGTAACTCTTCCGAAAATAATCATACATGCGATTGTGGTAATGTTTGCACCATTTTAAATTAGCCGTTTACATAAAGTTTTATATATGAAAATGTGCGCAATTTCATGCACAATACAACTAAAAAAACAAAAAAACCCATGGTTGTAGCTTTTATCAATTTTGAAATATTTTCATATAAAAAATGATAAGTGACAAATTTTTCAACCTTCGGTCAATTTTGACTCTACCGAAATGGTCGAAAAACGCAATTGTAAGCTAAAACACCTATATTCTAGTAATATTCAAGCATTTACCTTCATTTTGCAACAAATTGGAAGTCTCTAGCACAATATTTCGATTTATGGTGAATTTATGAAAAAAAATAACATTTTTCTTTACGTCCGCGCGGTAACTCTTCCGAAAAAATCATACGTGCGATTGTGGTAATGTTTGCACCATTTAAATTAGCCGTTACATAACGTTTTATATATGAAAATGTGCGCAATTTCATGTATAATACAACAATAAATAGTTGAAGGTTGTAGCTATTCTCATTTTCGAAATATTTTGCATATAAATCACGATAAATAGAAAAAAAACCACGTTCGGTCAAATTTGACTCTAACCGAAATGGTTCGAAAAACGCAATTGTAAGATAAAAACTCTACAGTTCTAGTATATTCAGTCATTTAGCTTCATCGTGAAACAAATTCGAAGTCTCTAGCACAATATTTAAATTTATGGTGAATTTTTTAAAAAAACTTCCTTCCCTCCGCCGCGCGGATTCTCCGCCACAAATCTCCGAAATGCGTAAGTCCATTCTCGGAATATTTGCTCCGTTTCATATTAGGCATTTCATAGAGTTTTATATATGAAAATGTGCGCAATTTCATGTAGAATAAAACGAAAAAATATTTGAAAGTTGTAGCTTTTCTTATTTCCGAAATAATTGCATATAAAAAAATATATATATAAAAAATTCGACATTCGCGTCAACTTTAGCTCGTCAGATATGGCCGAAAACTGCATTTGTAAGCTAATATCTTACAGTATAGTAATATTCAATCATTTGTCTTCATTCTGAAACATATTGGAAGTCTCTAGGACAATAATTAGATTTATGGTGAATTTTTGAAAAAAATATGTGTTTACGTAAGCGCGTTACGAATTCATGCATTATTTTGTGATAATATTTTCTCTGTGTTGCTTTTATCGTTTTACAATGTGTTATATATCAAAATGATCGCAATTTAGTGCACATTACAACGAAAAAAAAAGTAACTTGTTACCTTCAACCGTTTTGCGCACAGCGCGATTTGAATACAATTATATATGAAATTTCGTTTTGCGCTATCATATATCGCATTAATTTATATATGATAATGATAACTTTTTTTCATTTCTGATGGTTGCATACTAAACTTCAAGCAATGACAAAAAAAGGAGCCAAAAATGAACTCTTAATCTTGAAAACTAAGCGCGCTGTGATTTTTTGAAAAAAATATTTTTTCCGCTTACGCGCTCACTTCCAAACCCCTCCGGCATACGGGAGTCATTTTTTTATTTACTGCTCCGGCGTTTAAGGGTTAACGTCTCTTTATCAAATCTGTCCCTGCGCCCACGTTCATACAAATATGAATTATAAGATAAAAGGGTTTGCGAGTGCACAACACTTTTAGGTATTTTAGTGAATGGAACAATGACTATAGGATGAGAGAAAAGGTGAAGCTACGAAGGTAAAAGCTAAGCAGGAGGCAGCAGGTTCTGCAAAAATGAACTGGTTAAAAACTGGATTGTCTATAAAAGTAAATGCTGGAATGTATATGTATGTGAACAGATTGCTGAATTACTTTTCCTTGTTGCAAATGAAATGTGGAGGTTACCTATGAATGAATGAAAAAAGGGTTGGAACTGTTCAGATGTATAGTTATCGTGGCAAAAGTATGAATAGATTGATTTATTGATTATGGAATTTAGGGCATGGCCCAAGCGCTGGTACCTGCAAAGGTCATTCAGCGCTGCAGTATTATATGAATGATGATGGATTAAATGAATGAATACGTGAATCAATTAAAATTTCTCACACAAATGATCAATTAAAACTGCAATTAAAAACACAGAACGACACAACAACCAAGACCAAGACGATCTCACATCACATATCAACTAAACCAAAACCATTCACTCTCATTCAAAACCACTTACACTGCAACCAAAGAATCCCACATCTGAAGTCACCAAAAAAAATAAATAAATAAAAAAATAAAAAATTAAATAAAAATCTGACATGCATACATCCATTCAACACCATTTAACCTTAATTAAAAGCAGCAAATAAAATTTTTAAATAATAACTAGGTACTTAAAATGATGACTGAACAAAACAATTAAAAATAAAATCAATATAGAATAAAATAAAATCAATAAGTTAAAATTTGCCACCACTTAAACTTCATAAAAAATCCCAATACATTTTAAAAATCTCACTAGTGCAGAAATATCTGCTTTGTCATCTAGAATATCGGCATGAGATTTTCCATCAAGGTGGAATCTCTGCCTCTGTTCTCTATAATTTACACAATGCACCAGGATGTGCTCCACTGATAAGGTAGCATCACATCTAACACACACTGGTGCACTGCCACCTAAAATAAATTTATGGGTTATCCAAGTATGACCAATACGAAGTCACCCCAAAGCAATTTCTGTTCTCTCTTTTTGAAAAGAAGAGGGCAATTTTCTATGCTTTTCCTTATCTGCTTATATCTCTTATTGTTGGATAAGAGAGGGGAGGACCATCTCTCTTGCCATTTCCTCAAGATGTACGACTTGATGGATCTCTTCATATCTACATGTGCCACTTTGGTTACCCGATACAAATCACTCACAGCCGCTTCCTTTGCATATCCGTCTGCCTCCTCATTCCCGTGAATTCCTACATGAGCTGGGATCCAGCAGAAACATACTGATTTCCTGCGACACGAAATCCGAGAGAGCCACTCCTGGGCTTTTTGTACCAGAGGATGAATTGTAAACAGCTGCTTTAATGAATCTAATGCATTTTTTGAGTCTATATATTACAAAATTTTTCTTATTCGAGTTATGAATAATTTCTAAAGCTTTAACTACAGCTGACAACTCTGCAGTGAATATGGAAGCCGACTCCGGCAATTTTGCCTCGTAAATTTCATTCCCATGCACAAATGCACACCCAACTCCACTATCAGACTTTGATCCATCAGTGTAGATCTTCACTTGCCCATCATGTTTACTATCATGCTCCAGGAAATTAGCTTTTATCTCTTCCTCAGACTGTTGTTTTTTGTCTATTTTCTTAGAGCATAAGGAAATCTTGGGAATAAGCCATGTCTTATTTGAAAAGGTTTGGAAGATCTTTCACCAAATTTTCTAGAGTTACACTCCTCTAAAATTTTTCGTGTAGGGTTCTCTCGAGAGCTTTTTAGTCGCATGGCGTACCGCAACCCAAGCTCTTCTCTTCGCAGTTCGCAGATCTAAAGGAAATTCATGAAAGTCAATGTAGATACTCTCAACGGGAGATGTCCTGGAAGCACCTGACCTGTACATACCCTTAATCCCATATTATGTACTATGTCCAATTCCTTTACCCTGGACTTGCAGGCAGATGAATATACCTAAAAGCCATAGTCCAGTTTTGATTTACATAGTCCAGTTTTGATTTACATAAGGAATCATACAACTTCAGTAAGTTTTTCTTATCAGCTCCCCAGTCGAATCCCTATACCACCTTTAAAATATAGAGGGATTTTTTAACCTTTGTTTTTAGAGTCAATGTGACTACGCCACATTGGCTTGCTGTCAAATATTATGCCCAAAAACTTTACTCCTTTTTTGTAAGGAATAAGACAATCCTTCAGTTTCAAATTAGGGATAGTTTCATTGCGGGTACATCTGGTGAAACGAATGGCCACAGTTTTAGATAAAAAAAATCGGAAACCATGTTCATCCGCCCATTTACTGATGACGTTTATTGTCTTTTGCAGACAAGCTAATACAGCGTCATATGTGGTGACGTAGATGGCAAAGTCATCCACAAGCATTGAAGCCCTAACTGGAGCGGAAACAAATTTCACATTATCATCAATAGCAATGGCAAAGCAGGTAACACTCAATACGTTGCCTTGTGGGACACCTCCTTCCTTCTCATAACAAGAAGAAAACTTATTCCCGACTCTCACTCACATATATCGATTCCTTAAAAAGGAGTTGATAAAGTTTAACATATTGCCTCTGATTCCCATTTCATTGAGCCGTTTAACAATGCCAAATCGCCATGTTGTATCATAGACCTTCTCCAGATCAATAAAATACCCCTACTGTTTGGCATTGATTGGAAAATCCCTGCTGAATCTGATTTGATAATCTAAGTAAAGGGTCCAAAGCTGAACGATTTTTCCTGAAGCCGAACTGAACAGACGATAACAATCTGTTTTTCTCTAAATGCCACATTAGACGAGAGTTCACCATCAAATAATTTACAGAACACGCGGTTGTTAGTGAAATTGGTCTGCAACTAGTGGGCTGATATGGATCTTTGTTTGGCTTTATGACTGAACTACATATAGCTATCTTCCAAGATGTGGAATGATGCCTGTTTCCCAGATCTTATTATTTTCATTAGATATATTTTAGCATGTTCTGGAAGAGGTTTAATCATGTAGGTTATGTTATCTGCACCAGGGGCTGTTGACTCACAAGATCTTACTGAACTGTGATGTGTAATTTTTGGAGCTTGATATGTCAGCAAAATGCTCACCAAATTTTTCTGCAACATCAGCTGGATTTGAAATAAGGACATCATTGATTTTTAGAGTAGGAGCAGGTGATGGAACAAATTTCCCACTAAGCTTTTTAATCTTTTTCCATACTAAACTTTCTGGCATTTTAGAATTGATACCATTAATATAGTGGAGCCAAGATTCGTTTTTAGCTTTTCTAATATATTTGGCCAAAGCCCATTGGTATGTAGTTTTAGTTGTTCCCGAGGGTTTTGCCTTGAATTGTCTATAGCATTTTCTCACTATTCTTCGCAGTCTGCCACAGGTTTGGTCCCACCAGGGAACTGCAGGCCTGCTTGGCTTACCCTTTGTTTTTGGGATATATTTCTCAGCATTATCCAATATAGTTGACGTCCAGTAATCATACGCATCTAAGTGTGACTCAAATGACTCTACTTCCTGATGTAATTGAAAGCTTCCTTCATACTTCCTCCAATCTGCTTCGTTTTCCTTCCACTTTATAGGAGATTCAGAGGGTAAGTTTCTAGCACACTTTAAATGTATGGGAAAGTGATCACTTCCGTGAAAAAATTCATCTACAGACCAGTCGAAGTCCAAGTGGACTGCAGGTGAACAAATGCTTAAATCTATAGCTGAAAAGACATTGGTGTAGATGTTATGAAACGTCATTGAACCATCACTGTTATATGAGAGATCATTATTTAGGATAAAATATCGATGGTTCTACCTATAGCATTCAAGGTATCACCTCCCTATAGACTATTATGTAATAAGAAAGGAGGAGGTAGTTGATTAGCTAATGCCTGAATGTCATTCAAAGTAATCTCTGACCAAGGTGGGAGGTAAATAGAGCAAATAGTAATCTCTTTTTCAAAGCATGCTCGATTGGGCGAGCTGTTGAGGTTGTGTTCAAAGGAACACTTGTACGTTGCAAAGACTTTTTAACAAAAATTGCAACCCCTCCCCCCCGCCCACCCCCATGAGCTCGATCACCATCTCTGGGGTTCATCACAAACATTTTATAATTTAATCCTGGATTGTATAATGAGTTGCCTAACTTAGTTTTCTTGAAGGCAAACTACATCTGGATCATGATGGTTCAATAGTATTTTTAACTCTTCAGAACGAGTCCTAAGGCCTTTGCAATTCCATTGCAAGATACTAAATTGGAATTTTAACTGTGATTCTTGTGCCCAGCCAAGTCATTAATTTGCTGGGTTTTCAAAGTAACACAGCTGAATGTTTTTGGCTTTGAAAGTTTCTTAAGTCTGGTGCCTGGGAGACTTTTATTTTTATTGGATGAGGGGGAGTTTGAACATTTTTCCTAAACACCCTGTTTGTTCAGTTTGAGACTAGATTTATCTAAATTTTTAACTATATTTAGTGAGTCAGCAAGTTTTCCCTCCACTTCAGATGTAGCTGTTTCCGCATATGATATAGGGGATTGGGAGAGGTCGGTCATACTTAACTTTGAGCGGGACCGAGACATCTTTTCCAATGGCTGTGAGGTTGATAATGGCTTAAAGGGGTCATCAAGCATTGAATCTGTTGGAAACTGGAGTTTTAAACACTATAGGAGAGGATGTTCTACATTTCTTTGACTTCGGGGGTGACTGAAAACTCTCATAAGATTTGTTAAGATTTCCTTTAGATTTTCTCTCTTTGGGCTTAACAGTTGAGCTCAACAATGAGACAGCATTTGCTTGCAGGGTCAGAGAGGGTTCATCAATCACAGCTTGTACCACTTTAGTTTGAAGTTGATTACATACCACAGTAGTTTTGAAGTTGATTACATACCACAGAAGTTGAAGTATCCTGAGATGTGTTTATTTTTAATGATGGGTTTAGCAGGCTGATGGAATGCATTATTTCCCATAAAAGAAGAAGCAGTTGAGGATCCAGCACTTTTGTTAGCACCTCGAACCAAGCGTTTGGCTTCTCCTATGCTGATAAAGTTATTATGCGCAGTGTTTACGACTTCTTGTTGGCAAATATATTGAGAACAGCCCCTCCAATTGGGAGAATGATTGCCAGCACAGTGGAGACAATATTTTATCAGCCTTGCAGTTGTCCTTTACATGTTCAGCAGAGCACACAAAGCACTTTCCTGGTTTTGTAAACAAGTTTGATACGTGGCCATATTCAAAGCATTTATAACACTGGGTTGGTCAATATTTAAATGGCTTAACCCAAACACGAGAGTGGTCTATATCAATATATTCCGTTAAGTAGGAGCAGGTGAAAGTAAATTCAATGGCATGCCGAGTGCCTTTCAATTTTCTAATTTTAATGACATAAGCAGGACACATTTTTAATATTTCCTCCTCTTCAAACTCATATAGGTCTCTGCTATAAACTATACCCCGTTTAATGTTATATGATCGATGAGGAGATACATCTAAAATATTACCATCTTCAGTTGGTTGGAATTTTAAAAGCATCTTAATTTGAATATCATTATTTGCTTTGATCAAGACTCCTTTACCATATCTTTTAATGTTACCTTTAGTAATGGCACCAATCTTCCTCTGTAGATACTTGCATGCTGATAAAAAGTTTTCTTTGCCCTGTTTGTAATTTGCAACATACCAAATTAATTTTGGGTCATCTTTTGCCAGGTGTTTTTGGCTATCAACCTCAAATTTGCTGGATACATAGTCTGTCTCATCCTCTTCCAAATTGTTTATATTAAATAACTTTGCATGGCAAACTGAACCAAAGCCTTTTTTACCATCAAGATTCTCTAGAGCTTTGGAGGCATATTAAGCTTTACAAAAGGTTATATAATTTTCATAAGAGATGGGACTTTTAACTATATGTAATTTTGTTCTAGCTACCTTGACAAACTTTCATTTAATTATGTATTATGTCAAAATCGACTAAATCACTTATGTTATTACAATACACAACTCTTAAATTTTCATTTATACCACCAGTATTTTCACCCTGGTGTCCCGGTGTTTGGTCAAGTGGAGAGCCTAATGCGGAATCCTTAATCAGGCGAGAGTCATCAACAGAGGGGGTTAAATAAAAATCCATCAGACTGTGGTGTGAACATTCATCCAGGTTGGCCCCATACCCACCATGGAGCCACAATTAGAGGGTGATATAGCACACTAAGAGTCCTACCAAGATATACACCCCACACCCAGTGCCTTGAAGGTCGTCAGTCCATCGAGACCAGATCCAGCATTGAGTGCAGAGTTTAACATAAAAGTTTCCCCTTACTCAGACACGTCAGGTACTCCAGTTCTACGGGTGAGGAGGAATGCCTTCCAACCCCACCCTCCATCAAATCAGAAGGACTGTCAAAGCTTGGCCAAGTCCATTCCAATCGTCGACAAAAGCAGTCCAAAAAACAGTCAAAATTTAGAGGTTGGACAGAAGGATTCAGGAAAGAAAGAGAAGAGAGAAGGATTAAACGTGAGAGAAAGGGTTGTAGGATGTTCCGTCAGGACCCGGGGCACCAATGGGAAATGCAATAACGTTCCCAGAGAAGCCAGGGTCCCTTATCCCCTCACCACTGGAAGGAGTCCTACTCGAGGGGCAAAAGTATGAATAATTTAAAGGGTGATGTATGAACATGGGTGGGTATGAAAAGAAAATACAATAACATTTTCTACCTAAAAATAACTTAAATCACTGAAGCTTACAACGTAGCAAACGACTGGAAACTTTACACTTGAGAACAAGGATGCCAAACTAAAACCAATATTTCTAAGAGGGACGAACTGGATGGATGGAATTTATTTTCGTGGCCCAAGCATTGGTCATACAGCGTTATTCAAGCAAGACAAAAAGGTAAAATAGTGATGTGATATTTGATAACCACTCATTTCATTCACTACTTCAGTGATCATTCCAATGTCTACTATTGTAACAATCACTCTTAAACTTGTTACACAAATAAGATCTATATAATAAATAAGGTAGGAAAATTAATTAAACAGCACATTTCAATAAATGACTTGAAAACACTGTGTAAAATGTCAGCATTATCACAAAAAAATTTCAGACATGGGTTTCCCATCATGATAGCTTCTCTGTCATTACTCTGAGCAGTGCTTCACAGTTACGTTCAACTTGCACCGACTAACCACCACAGTGAGAATACCCAGCAGAACTTTGACCTAAAATATCAATGGGTATATCCAATTCTCAATTTATAGGAAAATAGCTTCAAATCAGCACAAACATCATATTTAGAGCCACTGATTTGATCTGATTTATGAAAGTTTGTTTAAATAACCTGGCACTAAAACCATTCTGTTATTCAATACCAAATCACAAATGGATCAATTACTACTATAAAGTAAAACAATAATTTTTTAATAAATGACCTAAAATCAATAAATTAACTTAGTTATATAAAAAAATCATAATTATTCCAAGTTCGACGGTGATTCTAAGGTCGAAGTCGGTATAAACTTATAACCTCACTTGTTAGCTGAATCGATAACATCACTGAACTCCTGATTTTTCTCTGTCCCTGTGATCTGGTGAAGGAAAGCTTGAAGACCCAGATGGACCACAAGTAACTCCTTTACGTTGATGTGAAGGGAACTCTGCTCCGTCGACCTAATTCCCGACACTCTCATCTCTCCCAAGAATGCTCCCCAACCTATGTCGAAAAAGAACTGTAGAGTTGGGAGGAGATGATGAAGAGAAATGCCTTCCGATTGTCTCGGCTCCAAGAGCCACAATGCTAGATCTTCTTTGATCTCTTATGTGATGACGAACACCTTTGAATTCGGCTGAGACTTCCTGCACCACGATACCTTCAGGAAGAATTGAAGGGGTCACATATATAACCTTCCGAGGTTTGCGAACTTCTCTACTGACGATAAGGTGCCTAGAAGACTCGTCCACTGAAGATCGGAACACGAACGACAGTTCAGGAACTCCTGAACTACCTGAAGGAACAACTGAATCCTTTTCAGGGAAAGAGGAGTCTGAAACGCTTGTGTATTGAGAGTCATTCCTAAATATATAATCTTCTGAGTTGGAATCAGTTGTGATTTCTTCTCGTCGACGAGAATCCCTAACAATCGAGTCAAACAATGAGACCTCTCTAGATCCTTCATGCACAGAAGCCAATTGTCCAGGTAAAGTGCCACATTGATACCCAGGAGATGTAAATACCTGAGGAGCTGTCAAGAGACAAAAGCACAGCACTTGAAATTGGAATACTTTGCCCGTGAAAACAAACTGAAGAAATTTTCATGATTCCTGATGAATTGGAATATGGAAAAAAGCATCTTGCATGTCCAAGGAGACCATCCAGTCTCCTCGGCAAAGCAACACTAGGACCGAGTGAGTTGTTTCCATACTGAATTATGTTTTTGAGACAAACAAATTCAGAGCACTCACATCCAATACGATTCTCCAGCAGCCCCCCCCCCCCCTTCCACCCCCATGCCTTGGGGACTACAAAAAGGTGGTTGTAACACCCCGGAGACAACTTGTTCTAATTACTAATTCTATTGCCGCCTTCTGAATGAGAGCCTCCACCTCTTTAGCCAAAGCTACAGACCTCTCCGAGCACGGAGAGTAAACTGACAAGACGATCGAGGAATTGTCTAGAGGAGGAGTAGCTTTGACAGGAATGGAGTAACCGAAGTGAAGAACTTGGACCACCCAAGGGGTCTGCCCCTCTGTGATTCCGCTCCTCCCAAAACAGGTACAACCTGGCACCTACTGGAGCACGAAGGATATTTATTTTACTTGGAGGAGGGCTTGCAAGCAGGTCTTGTCGTGGATTTGGAAGGGGGCGCAGGTTCGAGCGAGGTCTGACAAACGGCCTGGTTCTACCTCCACAAAAAGTCTGCTGCAAAGGAGAGGAAGACTTGTCAGGAGTCACAGAGGTGACTTTCACTCACTTGGTTGACTGGGCCAACAGATCTTTTGTCAACCTTTTCTCTAAAGCAGAAAGAACAGCATAAACCGTATCTTCAGGGAATAAGTGTTGCTTATCTAAGGGTGAGAAAAGCAAAGCCAACTTCTGTAAAGTAGTACATAACTTCTTTTGTGACAAAGGAGGTTCTTGACAAAATGGTCTAATTTGGGGGAAGAAATGAACACCGCCACCAAAAATGCTGCTCTATGATTACCATCAATAAGACAGGAGAAGTCCCCTTGGGAGGAGGCCACTCCCATGGAAGGAGCTTTCCCTGTCACATAGAAACAGTATCTCTTGTTGAGGAGTTTTGATGGAAGAAAAACAAATGAAGCCTTGCCTGACTCTCTCTTAGTCGACAGCCAGTCTTCTACAATACGAAGAGACTTCTTTGACAAAACTAACTTGGGAAGTAAAGAGTCCACATGCTTCTTTCTCATCATAAAAATTGAAGTGGGCTGGCAATGGCATCGGGAGAAACTCTGAGAAAAGTTTGGCAAAAGGAGTTAAAGGAACAGGAGGAGGAGGACTCAAGATTGGAGACATGGCTAAAGGAGGAGGAGGAGACAGGACAAACTGGATCTGAAGATGATGCAGAAGCTGCTACAATAGTTTTACTTTCAGCCCCTAGCACTGCCTTTCTCATCCTATACTTTACCAGTTTATCAGAAAGTGTAAGAAAATCCTTCCATTGATTATCACTCCAATCTGTACACTTGTCATAAGCCAATTCACGAGTACACTCAGACCCATTACCTCTAGATTTAATACACTTTGAGTGTGGGTTGTAAATAGGCTTAACCTTCAACCTAGCCTTACAATCTCCTGCACAAAACCTAACACCTGAAGGGCTAGAGTCTGACATGACAGTCTAATTGCCACAACTAATTGCAGTTAAGCTGACAAAAATGTAAGCAAACAACTAGTAAAACACTAAGTTGAGTACTTCACCAAATTACGACAGTCAAAACCCATCCAGTGATGAAGAAAAAGTCCGCATCGACCACTGAAGTTAACCAGAAGCCGTCAGAAAACAAATTGTCTTCACCTGAACAGTTGTACCTGTTCCTCCCTCGAGTGGCGGGAGATCACATCACCTACATCGGCAATGGTGGTGCCACTGCGAAAGTTTAAATCTTTGGTCTGCTGCGTAGGGAACCTACTGCTGTATAATTGTTCAGTAAGACACTGCAATAAAAATGTGATTTACCAAGTAATTATATAGCTGATTACACATTGACATGAGGTGGACACTCTACCCCAAACCATTATGTGAAAATGAATTTGCAAATAGAAAAAGGGGCTCACATTTCTGAAATGCTTGTCGTTTCCTTACTTTGTAAGAGAGCTGCTGCAAGCAAATACTGCCTCTGGTCACCGCTCATCTTAAATGGTAGAGGCTGGGTAATTTGACCCAGGTGGCCTTAGTGGGAGCTTTGAAGCGAAGCCTACGGTCTATTCGCTTGCAAAGATTAAGTACAAAGTGCCCCTGCCAGGGCGCCATACCAACAAAGACCAGAACCACGTTACCTATACCATAACCCCAATTACCACCCTTCACCAAAACAGCTGGAGGGTATCTTGCTACCACGTACCCTCAGACTCCCTAAAAACAAAAACACACAACCTTAATTCAAGGCAAAAATGTAGGAAGGAATGCTTCCTAGGTTCCCTTCCCCAACACCATGCCAACCACTGATAAGAGGCCTAACATACTGCATTCACTATACACAGATTCTATCTCTTTCAGATAGTGCGATGCAAACACTGACTTGCATATCGTTTAAAGGTTCTCCGTCAGGGAGAGGTTCTTCTTAATTACCATATTAGTGGAAATCGCTCTGATTTCATGCGCTTTTACCTTGAGATTTGGTAAAAATTTTTCACCTATTTGAAAGTGTGATTCTCTAATCACCTCCCTTGGAAGAATGACAAAGCATTCTAGAAAGTGGAAATGACTGATCCTTAATGGACGTGCATAAATTACTGGAAGGGCCTCTATCTTAACCCTCCTTTTCAAGTAAAACTTCAGGGCTCTTACTGGGCAGAGGCCTCTCTCTTCTTCTTCAGGCCCTAATAATTCTGACAGACAATTGATAACAAAAAAAAAAAAAAAAAAAAAGCCCAAGGTCTACTAGGATTCTCGTTTTTGGCAAGAAAAAAAATCAGACAGGGAACTTATTGCATCTCCTGCAGAGAACCCAACTCTCCCATTCACAGCCTGAAGTTCACTTACTCTTTTTGTTGTCCTTTACATAAGGAATTACTTTCAGCGTTGCTGGAATTACAGCCGTTAAAATTCCTGAACGAGGTGGTTAAACAGTAACTACTGTCTGGTAGGTGGGTAGGCCAGCCTGCCCAAATGTAAAAACTCCACTTTGCCTTTCAGCCCAGGTTCAGATTGAGGGGTGGCATGAGGTGGGCATAAATGTAAAGGACCTTAGGTTTGTATAGTTAGGAAAAATACAATTTACTTTAAAAAATTGTGATTTGTTCCTAAACGATATACAAATCCTCGGTCCTTTCATAAGGAAGACTCACTGATTGGTGGGAGGAATGTGAGTGAACCTCTAGAACTGACAAGTTCTGCACACCTGGGCTATTCCTCCTGGTCGTGGGAGCGAGGAGCGCCCTGCCTCTGACAACTTGATTGAAGTATATGACCTGCATGATCAAAAGTCAGACTTCTGGGCCTTTTCAAAATGAGTGAGGAATTGTAACTCATCCAAAATGGGCAGGGAAGAATATTTTAGAGTCGGAGGCATTAATGCAAAATTCTAGGAAGGGTTTGCATTATTGCCAGCCTCCTTCCTCCCCTTGCTAGAGGAAGGGGCAGAATTACTTCTATGATTCTGATAAGAAAAATAGAAAGGAAGCTCGATGTGTAAGCTTACCTCATCAACCACCAAACCAGCCAGTGTAAGTTCGAGTCCTGTCCTCAACCCGAAGGAAGAGGACTAGAAGGACGAGGTGGGGAAGGTGGAGAGGCCAGTCACTCTTGCATCCTTCTTACCTCTAGAACCGCACACCATAGATGAGATGCAACTTGTCTTCCTGAAGGAGCCGGGTAAGCAAACACAACCTGCAAGCATCCACCACCGGTCCAAGGAAAGGAGGTTCCAAGAACCTGTGGGCAGACCCAAAGGAAGAAAGATATAAATATGGTTGCAATGAGACCTCATCTATCTTCCTGTCCGTCATATTCTTCAGAGTGATGAAATGTACCCATCCACTGGACTATCCACCTGCAGAGAAGTCTCTCACGATCTCATGAGACTCGGAGAAAGAAGTGTCATCGGACACTTCTGCAATGGCAGTCCGCAGCAGATAAAGACACCGGCACTCAATGATGGGTGTTGATGCTTCATGGGTACAGCAACACATAAACAGGACAAAGTAATGACTGATCTGGATCAACCAATAAAAAGTCCACAATGTAGCTCATGAAGGACTCGGACTCGTTGTCATCAGATGTCGACTGACTATGCTGCCACGCATCCAATAAGCAGTCACAACATGACACCCGCCTTTTGAAGTGTTATGCTGAGAATAACCATACAAATCGTCTATCTTGTTCGCCACCGATGTTGAGAGACGAGATGACGTTTCTAACCAGGCATGCGCACATCAGACAATAGCCAACTGCCTTCTAGAGACCAAGGTCCCTGTGATGGCAAGACAGAAGTTTCTCATCAGTAGTTGAATCTCAACTAAGGAGAATCAATACTATACCACTAGTGAATGACTAAGGTGACTGTGGACCTACGTCTTCACAGTTGAATCGAGAGAAATAAACTGTCAAGATTCTGATCATAGAAAAAGTCATGTCGACGACACCAACCTCTGAAGACGGCTTTAATCCCTGTTGTTTTACAGAGGACTGAAAAAGCTAATCCGCTATTTCATTGCTGCTCGGCGAGAAAGCTGGAGTTTGCAATGAAAGCGGAGCATCATTCAGTAACAGAAACACAAGGATTGTACCACCTGAAGAACCGCTTCTCGTGGGTTGGATCAGGGAGGACGTTCCTATTTACTTTGGAAGCAGAGCTAGTAGGGTGGGGAACAGGCAAAGTCTTCTATTATTCATTTACAATTCTGGGTGAACAAAGAATAATTGAACACCTTATGAATTAGGAAATGTATATTAGAAGACAAACTCAAATTGTCTGAAGAATATCTTTCTGTGTCATAACAGTGGCCGATGAAGCATAAGACTAGGCTACAGACTTCTGTTACCATGGGATAAACAGAAAGATGATAACTAGTCTAGTGAGATATATCCAAGTCTGAAAATTTTTGCATCAGCAAATGCAATGCAGGAGAGATGGGCATACACGAATGCGAGAATTCCAGCCAACCAGAGACCTAAGTCTGTGATTACCGGGCAGAGATTCGAATTGGTAGTCAATCCTCGACAGAGGAGAAACAATACCAAACCGGAAAGAATCTTGGAGAGCAAGCAGTACTGAGACAGAGCCATACACCGCTGCTCAACTTATCATCCTGAGTTCCCTGGTAGAGCATTCCATGAAGGAATGCGTTCAAGATAGAACCATCGAGCGCAAAAAAGATACAATCGAGCATCTGCATTTTAACCAAAATGGGAGGGAAGAAAACCTTCTTATTCGGTGATAATGCAAATGCTATGGTGTTGTTGGAAAACAATATCACTAGTTATCTCAAAATCACAACTGGTAACTCTTGGGAGGCCCGAAAGGCTGTCCTGAGTTCCAGGTTAATTAACCCTTAAACGCCGACTGGACGTATTTTACGTCGACATTTTTTGTCTCTCGGGTGCCGACTGGACGTATTTTACGTCGACATACAAAAGTGTTTTTAAAAATTCGCGGAAAAATACTTTTAGGCCTACCAGCCAAAAACTCTTGAATCACGCGCCTTGGGGGATGCTGGGAGTTCACGGATCAAGGTGTTGTTTTGTTTACAATCGTTACGCAGGCGCGCAAGCGCGAATTTCTTTCTTGCCGCACTAAAAGGTATCTGTGACACATCTCGGAAATTATTTCGTCACTTTGACATAATTTTTTTACCATTTTTTAAATTAGCCCGTTTCTTTTTACATTTAAATACCGTTAACATGGAGGATTATATATGGAAAATGTGCGCATTTTTATGTAGAATACAACAAAAAAATACTCATGATTATAGCTTTTATCAGTTTTGAGATATTTTCATATAAATAACGATGTGCCAAAATTTCAACCTTCGGTCAACTTTGACTACCGAAATGGTCGAAAAAAACGCAATTGTAAGCTAAAACTCTTATATTTTTAGTAATCTTCAATCATTTAACTTAATTTTGCAACTAATTGGAAGTCTCTAGCACAATATTTCGATTTATGGTGAATTTATGAAAAAACTTTTTCCTTACGTCCGCGCGGTAACTCTTCCGAAAAAAATCATACATGCGATTGTGGTAATGTTTCCACCATTTTAACCCTTAAACGCCGACTGGACGTATTTTACGTCGAGATAAATTGTCTGTCGGGTGCCGACTGGACGTATTTTACGTCGACATAACGAAAGTTTTTTTGGAAAATTCGCGGAAAAATACTTTATAGGCCTACCAGCCTAAACTTTGAATCAACGCGGCCTTGGGGAATGCTGGGAGTTCACAGGATCAAGGCCTTGTTTGTTTTGAAGCGTGACCCAGGTGCGCATGCGCGATATCCCTTCTTCTCGCTCCAGCCAGCATCAGTAGCGCACCATCCGAGAGCGATCTTTCGTGAAAAGCGTGTTTTTCTGGACTTGTGCGAGACTTTGAGCATTTGTATTGCTACAGGACATTCCTAGATATGTCTCAACGATGTGTGAACCGTGAAGGCGCGTTTTACCCGTCGGAAGGGATCGTGTAAGGCGAGTTTTGGACCTGGATGCTGGCGAGGGGCCAAGCACCCAGCATGACCCCACGCCTCAAGGCCGTTCTGTGCGGCCACGTGTGGCTGAAAGTGTTTCGGGAACACATTGTATGCCTTTGGTTACCCCTAGGAAGCATGTGGACGTCCGTAGGGGCATTCGTAGGCATTTGGGAGGCCTCCAACCAAGGGACATAGACGAATATCTTTCGGAGCTTGATCGGGAACATGTCGCAAGTCCTCATTTTGATGGCGGATGGTCATCGAGTGATGAGGACATCAGTCCCGATGAAAGTGAGGATGAATATTTGCCCCCAATGTCCGTTCGAGGCTCACATCCCGAAAGTGAGCTCGAATTCAGTGCATACGAGGGGGAATCTGAGGAGGAGGGGAGGGTGGGGATACGGGCTCAAGTTTTATCGCAGAGGACAGATACAGAAAGTGAGGTGCCTAGTGAGGGTGATGGGCCAGTGGGGGGGGGTAGTGTGCATCGCGCCAGCACCCGTGCACGGGCACGTAGAAGGTCGGCTCGTCGCGCCAGCCAAGGTGAAGGTCGGTCGTCGGAGAGTGACAAGGGGTTGGACGGAGGACCCCACCCCTCCTAACATGCACCCCTTCACGGCAACCCCTGGGATGACCGTACCAGTACCCCTGACTGTTTTGGGGTTCATCCAGCTTTTCCTGACGCGGGAATTGCTGGAATACCTGGTACACGAGACGGTGGGGACTACGCTCGGTTACTGCCGGTATGAGCTGAAGACGACCTTGTCGTATTACTGGCGGGGTTGCAACCTCATTGACATGGCACATTTTTTGGGGCTCCACATTTTATTTTTGGTTTGACACCTGCTGTCGACGTCCAGGCAATATTGGAGGAGAAATTATTTTTTATGTTATGCCGAATGTGCCTGGCGTTATGTCCCGTGATAATTTCCTGGCGATGGACAGGTACTTCAAACGCCTTCAACGAAGGGACCATACCCCGGAATAACAGTGATTGCCTCATTTTAGTGCGCACAGTGTTGGATTATATCCGTGAGCGGTGTAGTAATCTCGTGATTCCTGGAAAGAACCTGTCTTTGGATGAGGGGATGATGCCTTACAAAGGACGTCTTAGTATAAAAGTGTAATAACCCCAAGAAGCCAAAGAAATATGGTGTGAAATTCTTTCTCATTACCGAGGCCAACACTGGATACGTTGTGGACTTTTCAGTGTATACCGGGGTCTTCTCCACGCTGCGTGACACTGTATTCAACCTTGTGGGACGTTTCCGTAACCAGGGATTCATCCTGTTTATGGATAATTATTATAACCTCGTATCCCTGGCCCAGGAACTGTATGAAGCAGGTGTTCACGTCAGTGGTATCCCTTCGTTGGTGCGTGGGGCCCCAAATGTCCTCAAGAGGTTCGCTAGTCATCCGCAACACCTGGCAAGAGGAGAGACAGAGTGGCGGCGGAAGGGCGCTGTCTTCGTCATCTGTGGGAAGAGTGTCCGAATCGTGCCCATGATTACGACGGTCTGAACCCATCAAGAGAGATCGAACCGCTGGAAGAAGACACGAATCGACAGGGCCGAGTGTGTTTGAGGAGTTTCGTACCGAGCGGCCTACTGTCATTGGGCACTACAACAGGCACATGGGAGGAGTTGATCTCTTGATCAGCTCATCCAGTACTATCCCCTTCGCCAGGAGAACCAGAAGGTTGGACACAGAAGGCTCCCTCAAATACATCCTTCAGTTGGCCCTCCAAAATGCCTACATACTGTACTGTGGGTACGCGGTGACAATCTTCCGAGGTTGACCCACATACAGTTCCTAGAGGTAGCCGGGAATGCCCTCATCAACTTCGATCCCGATGAGTGGCCTTCCATAACTGACCCCCTGCCCCGAGCTGCAGATCTGCCCCTAGAAGAAAGGGCAGATAGGAGGGCCAACTTCGCTCGACCTGCCGCCGCCCCTGCTGACGACGCCGCCCCTGCTGCCGCCGCCCCTGCTGACGACGCCCCTGCTGACGACGCCCCTCTTGCTGCCTTGCCCCCTCCGGCCCCGCCATCACCGCTTCTCGTCGGGTAGTGGACCCCTGCGTGTCGGCTGCAGCCAGGGGAACACATACTGGAGGCCTTAGAAGGGCGAAGGCAGAAACGGTGCCGGGTGTGCCATATGAATGGCAGAAGGAGACACCCGTTCTTCTGTCGTCTCTGCAAAGTTGCTCTTTGCAGGATAGGGGAGTGTGACCGAAAGTACCACACTAAGGTCATGTATTGGAGCGCGCCCCCTAAACCGACAGCGGAGGGCGCACGGGGCCGCCGGGGTCCATCAGCAGTAAGGGCACGCGTCTCCCTCCTCCACCTGTACCTCGTCATGTCGAGTGGAAAAAAAATGCAAGACTCTTCAATGGAGGAGGGAAGAAAACAAGAATAGAACGAAGAGTCAGGATTACGAGTGAGTATTCTGCATTTATTTTATATTAAGTATGATATTGTAATGATACAATTAAGTTTGTTCATACTTACCTAGCAGATATATATATAGCTGTATTTTTCCGAATCCGACAGAAATTTAAACACTTACGACACACGCAGTGGGAGTCAGGTGGTTAGTACCCATTCCCGCCGCTGGGAGGCGGGTATCAGGAATCATTCCCATTTTCTATCATAATTTTTTATTTCCACTGTCTCCTGAGGGGAGGTGGGTGGGTACTTGATTATATATATCTGCCAGGTAAGTATGAACAAACTTAATTGTATCATTACAATATCATTTGTTCATTAAACTTACCGTCAGATATATATATAGCTGAATCCACCTTTGGTGGTGGGAGTAGACAGAATAGAAGATTTTAGGAAACATATATATGCAGATAATTGATATCTTGATTCCTTACCTGTTAGCATAGCTGACTTCGTGGTTACTGCCGCGTAAGTCTGCTTGTGCTACTAGAGTTGCCAGCGAGGTAGAGACCTATATAGCTGGTGCACTCCAGATGATCTGTCAACAGGGGCGAGACCACGACGTGACTAGACCATTGACCATACAAATGAGGGCAACGAAGTAAAAAAAAAAAAAACCAACCACCTGGCGTAGCCTACCAAAAGTATCCCACATAGACTAAGCTAATGGAAGGAGATCCGCCGCAGGCGGTCAACCCCACAACCATAACACAAGTTAAAAACTCCCCTAAACCATTAAAGGATAGGATGAGCGCTACCTCCTGCCCCCAAAACAGTGTCTGCAGCGACGTATGGTCCGAGCGAGTAACAATTTTCGTATGTGCTTTCACCTCCCGCAGGTAGTGTGAAGCGAACACCGAATTGCTTCGCCAATAGTGGCGCCCAAAATATCTTTGATTGCCATATTTTTTGTGAAAAGCCACCGAGTAGCAATAGCCCTCAACTCGTGGGCTTTCACTTTCAGAAGCTCCATGTCACTTTCACTACACTTTTCATGGGCTTCCTTAACCGTACTTCTTAAGAAGAACGCCAGTGGGCATTCTTCGACATCGGAAGATCTGGTTTTTTTCACAGAGCACCACAAGTTCTCCGAAGAAACCTCTGGCATGCTCTGGTTCTCTGCAAATAAACTTGAGAGCCCTGACAGGACACAGGACTCTCTCAGCTTCAGGTCCCCACTAGCTCCGACAACCCCTTGATCTCGAACGTCCTCCGGCAAGGGTTGGAAGGGTTCTCGTTCTTGCTAAGAACGTAGGACTTAAGGAACAAACTGCACTATGATCCTTGAACCCAATATGCTGCTTATGACTTGAATTTCGCTAACCCTCTTCGCCGTCGCCAGAGCGGTTTAGGAAAATGGTCTTCTTAGTAAGATTCCTAAGCGAGGCTAAATGGAGCGGTTCAAATTGACTCGACATGAGAAACTTCAGTACCACGTCTAAGTTCCACGATGGTACTTTAGGTTGGAGAACTTTCACAGTCTCAAATGATCTAATGAGATCATGAATGTCTCTATTATTCGCTAAGTCGAGTCCTCTATGTCTGAAGACCACAGAAAGCACGCTTCTGTAGCCTTTAATCGTGGGAACGGCTAGTTTTCGCTTCTTTCCTAAGGTGAAGAAGGAAATCTGCTATCTGGCTCACAGAGGTTGAGGTGGAGGAAATGCCCTTCCTTCTGCACCAACTTCTAAAGACAGCCCACTTTGATTGGTAAACTGCGATTGAGGAGGGCCTCCTTGCGGTGGCAATCGCCGTTGCCACAGGTCTTTGAAAAACCCCTCGCTCTGGCCAACTTCTTGATAGTCTGAACGCAGTCAGACTCAGAGCGGGGAGGTTTTTGTGGTACCTCTCGAAGTGGGGCTGTCTGAGTAGATCTTTCCTTAGGGGCAGAGTCCTCGGAAAGTCTACTAGGAAGGACATCACCTCCGTGAACCATTCGGCCGCTGGCCAGAAGGGGGCGATGAGGGTCATTCTCTCGCTCCTTCTGATGCAGCGAACTTCCTCATTACTTCCCCGAGGATTTTGAATGGGGGAAAAGCGTAAACGTCTAGTCCCGACCAATTCCACAGTAGGGCGTCTACTGCCACTGCTCCCGGGTCCAGAACTGGGGAGCAATACAGCGGAAGTCTCTTCGTTCGGGAAGTTGCGAAAACGTCCACATGAGGACGTCCCCACAGCTTCCATAGCGCCTGGCATACTTCCTGATGAAGGGTCCATTCCGTCGGCACAAGCTGTCCTTGCCGACTGAGAAGGTCCGCTCGCACGTTTTCCACGCCTGACACAAAAACCTTGTCAGAATCGTGACGTTTTGCGACTTCGCCCAAATCAGGATATTCCTCGCGATGACGAACAGAGAATGAGAGTGATTCCCCCCTGTTTCCTGAGGTAAGCCAAGGCTGTGGTGTTGTCCGAGTTTATCTGAACCACTTTGCTGGAGACTTCCTCCTCGAAGAAAACCTTAGAGCGAGGTAAACCGCTGAGAGTTCTTTTAGATTTGATGTGCCAGGACACCTGTTCCCCTCTCCAGGTGCCTGACACTTCTCTCCCTCCCAGTGTTTGCTCCCCAACCCGTGGAGGACGCGTCGGAGAACAACACTAGTCGGGGTTCCGAAGCTTTGAGCGAAAGTCCTTCCGCAAGCTTCTTTGGATCCAACCACCATTTGAGGTGCTTTTTCACTTCTTCCGTCAAAAACAAGACCCTCTTCTAGATCCTGTTTGCGTGACCAATTGCTTTGAGAGGAAGAACTGAAGTGGTCGGAGGTGCAACCTTCCCAGAGAAACAAACTTCTCCAGTGAGGAAATGGTCCCCAGCAGACTCATCCATTCCCTCACCGAGCATGTTTCCTTCCCTAGAAAGGCCGACACTTTGTCCAGGCATTGAAGTTGTCGCCCCTGGGACGGAAAAGCCCGAAAAGCCACTGAGTCCATCTGAATCCCCAGATAGACTAAGGATTGAGAAGGAGTCAGATGCGACTTTTCGAGATTCACCAGAAGTCCCAGGAGGAAGCTTCAGAAGAAGAAAAGCACTCCTTGAGAAGACGTGCACGTGCACGCTCCTTGGCAGTCTGGGTATGTTCGTCAGAAGCTGCCGAAGGCACGCCAGATCGGTGAGGGTTCCTCGTAACCCTTCCTTCGACTTTCGACATGCTCTCTCCCCGTAATCTGGAGTCAAGCAGAGGTCTAGGTCTAGAGGCGGAATGAGGCCGATCTGACGCACCCTCCACTACACAAGGGGCACTTTCACTGCACTTCTCTTCACTTTTGCTCTCCAGAGCTAACACTTTTGATTCTAAGTTACGAATCGATTCAAGAATTAGCGATAATGTATTACCTTCTAACCGACACTGTCTCAGGGGCCGGAGGCAACACTACAGGGGTAGGAGCATAATCTACAGAAGGATGGGTTAGCAGGAGAATAATTTAAATCTTGCCTACCTGAAACACTCCTGGAGGAAGACCTCCTTAACCTATCTCGCTCAAGTTTCTTAAGATAGGTTTCATACGCCTTCCATTCCGACTCTGTTAGTCTTTCACACTCCTTACAACGACTTTCAAACGTACATTCATTCCCCCTGCAAACTTTACAAACAGAATGTGGTTCTACTGAAGCTTTCAGTAGCCTACCTCTACATTCAGACATGGAACAAAATCTAGCGCTAGCAGAACTAGACCCTTGACATCTTGATCAAAGAAAAATCAATACCAAATTCAATTCAAACCAAATTCAACGTGTGCCAAGCCACCGATCCAATTCAGATACAAAGAAAAACCAAAAAAAGGGATACTCAAGTAGCTAGTAAGTTTCCAAAATCTGACGGAGGTGCTGCAAACAGGTGTTTCCAGCACCGGCGACAGAAAAATTATGTATAGAAAATGGGAATGATTCCTGATACCCGCCTCCCAGCGGCGGGAATGGGTACTAACCACCTGACTCCCACTGCGTGTGTCGTAAGTGTTTAAATTTCTGTCGGATTCGGAAAAATACAGCTATATATATATCTGACAGGTAAGTTTTCATGAACAAATTTATATTTATTACATATATCTGAATGTGTGCATGATAAAATAATTAATAAGACATTTCATTGTATGGCCGAAGAGAGGTCACCTGCATTCCTTTTATTATGTATTGGTACAGAATCGGAAAATGTAATATATTTTATATACGTATAAAAAAAATTATATTATATAATATATATATATATATAATATATATATATATATATATATATATAATAAATATTTTTTTTTTGGGGGCGGGGGTAAGCAAATTACTTACAGTCTAGTAATATTCAATCATTTACCTTCACTTTAAAACAAATTGCAAGTCTCTAGAACAATATCTCGATTTATGGTGAATATTTGAAAAAAATATTTTTTTTTATTCCCTCCGCGCCCCGATTCTCGGCCGAAAAAATATCCGAAAACGCGTAGGTCACATTCTCCTAATATTTGTGCCTTTTCATATTACGCTTTTTATATATATATGGAAATGTGGCGCAAAAACATGCAACAATAACAAAAAAAATATTGGAAGGTTGTTAGCATTTATCATTTTTGAAATATTTGCATATAAAGTACGATAAGTACGAAAAAAAACTACGATCGGTCAACTTTGACTCAACCGAAAAGGTCAAAAAAAAACGCATTTATAACATAAAAATCTTACGTCTAGTAATATTCAATCATTTATCTTCATTTTAAAAACATATGCAAGTCTCTAGAACAGTATCTCGATTTATGGGGTGAATTTTTTGAAAAAAAATATTCCCTTCCGCGCGCCGATTCTCGGCCGAAAATCTCCGAAACGCGTAGGTCACATTCTCCTAAATATTTGGACCTTTTCATATTCCGCTTTTTTTTTAAAGGTTTATATATGGAAATGTGCGCAAGAACCATGCACAATATAACAAAAAATTTTTGGAAGGTTGTAGCATTTATCATTTTTGAAATATTTGGCATATAAAGTACGATAAGTACGAAAAAACTACGTCAGTCAACTTTGACTCACCGAAAAAGGTCAAACGCTTTTAATAACATAATAATCTTACAGTCTAGTAATATTCAATCATTTATCTTAATTTTAAAACATATTGCAAGTCTCTAGAACAGTATCTCGATTTATGGTGAATTTTTGAAAAGAATATTTTTTTCCCCTCCCGCGCCCCGATTCTCGGCCGAAAAATATCCGCAAAACGCGTAGGTCACATTCTCACCTAATATTTGAGCCTTTTCATATTACGCTTTTTTAAAGGTTTATATATGGAAGTGTGGCGCAAAAACATGCACAATATAACAAAAATATTGGAAGGTTGTAGCATTTATCATTTTTGAAATATTTTGCATATAAAGTACGATAAGTACGAAAAAAACTACGATCGGTCAACTTTGACTCAACCGAAAAGGTTCAAAAAAAAAACGCATTTATAACATATAAAAATCTTACAGTCTAGTAATATTCAATCATTTTATCTTCATTTAAAAACATATTGCAAGTCTCTAGAACAGTATCTCGATTTATGGTGAATTTTTGAAGAAAAAAGATTTTTTCCCCTCCGCGCGGACGATTCTCGGCCGAAAATCTCCTAAACGCGTAGGTCACATTCCCCTAATATTTGAGCCTTTTCATATTACGCCTTTTTTTAAAGGTTATATATGGAAATGTGCGCAAAAACATGCACAATATAACAAAAAATATTGGAAGGTTGTTAGCATTCTCATTTTTGAAATATTTGCATATAAAGTACGATAAAGTACGAAAAAAACTACGATCGGTCAACTTTTGACTCACCGAAAAGGTCAAAAAAAAAAAAAAAACGCATATATAACATAAAAATCTTACAGTCTCGTAATATTCAATCATTTATCTTCAATTTAAAACATATTGCAAGTCTCTAGAACACTATCCGATTTATGGTGAATATTTGAAAAAAATATTTTTATTCCGTCCGCGCGCCAATTCTCGGCCGAAAATCTCGGAAACGCGTAGGTCAGCATTCTACTAATATTTGTGCCTTTTCATATTACGCTTTTTTAAAGGTTTATATATGGAAATGTGCGCAAAAACGTGCACAATATAACAAAAA
The DNA here is from genome assembly GCF_015104395.2 of Macrobrachium nipponense. Lineage (NCBI taxonomy): Eukaryota > Metazoa > Arthropoda > Malacostraca > Decapoda > Palaemonidae > Macrobrachium > Macrobrachium nipponense. The sequence continues at coordinate 69,144,916 of NC_061110.1, read as the reverse complement.
AATATTGGAAGGTTGTAGCATTTTATAATTTTTGAAATATTTGCATATAAAGTACGATAAGTACGAAAAAAAACTACGATCGTGGTCAACTTTGACTCACCCGAAATGGTAAAAAACGCATTTGTAACATAAAAATCTTACAGTCTAGTAATATTCAATCATTTATCTTCAATTTAAAACATATTGCAAGTCTCTAGAACAATATCTCGATTTATGGTGAATATTTGAAAAAATATTTTTATTCCGTCCGCGCGCCGATTCTCGGCCGAAAATCTCCGAAATGCGTAGGTCACATTCTCCTAATATTTGAGCCTTTTCATATTACGCCTTTTTTTTTAAAAAGTGTTTATATATGAAAATCGTGCGCAAAAACATGCACAATATAACAAAATAGTGGAAAAGGAAGTTTGTAGCATTTTCTCATTTTTTTTATATTTGCATATAAAAATTTTTTTTTTTAAACAAAAATTCGACATTCGGTCAACTTTAACGTCGTTCGAAATGGTTCAAAAAACTGCATTTTTAAGCTAAAACTCTTTACAGTATCGTATAATTCAATCATTTTCCTTCATTTTGAAACAAATTTCAAGTCTCTATAACAATATTTTCGATTTATGGTGAATTTTTTTATTTTTTAAATTATTTTTTGACATCCGCGCGCTACGAATTCATGCATCATTTGTGATAATATTTTCTCTGTGTTGCTTTTATCGTTTTACAATGTGTTATATATCAAAATGATCGCAATATAGTGCACATTACAACGTAAAAAAAAAAGTAACTTGTTACCTCTAACCGTTTGGCGCACAGCGCGATTTGAATACAATTATATATGAAATTTCGTTTTTTGCGCTATCATATATCGCATTATTTATATATGATAATGATAATTTTTTTCATTTCTGATGGTTGCATACTAAACTTCAAGCAATTAACAAAAAAAGGAGCCAAAATGAACTCTTAATCTTGAAAACTAAGCGCTCTGTGATTTTTTGAAAAAAATATTTTTTCCGCTTACGCGCTCACTCTCAAACCCCTCCGGCACACGGGAGTCATTTTTTTATTTACTGCTCCGGCGTTTAAGGGTTAAATTAACCGTTACATAAAGTTTTATATATGAAAATGTGCGCAATTTCATGCACAATACAACTAATAACAACCCATGGTTGTAGCTTTTATCAATTTTGAAATAATTTCATATAAAAAATGATGTGACAAATTTTCAACCTTCGGTCAATTTTGACTCTACCGAAATGGTCGAAAAACGCAATTGTAAGCTAAAACGCTTATATTCTAGTAATATTCAAGCATTTACCTTCATTTTGCAACAAATTGAAAGTCTCTAGCACAATATTTCGATTTATGGTGAACTTATGAAAAAAATAACATTTTCTTTACGTCCGCGCGGTAACTCTTCCGAAAAAATCATACGTGCGATTGTGGTAATGTTTGCACCATTTTAAATTAGCCGTTACATAAAGTGTTATATATGAAAATGTGCGCAATTTCATGTATAATACAACAAAAAATAGTTGAAGGTTGTAGCTTTTCTCATTTTCGAAATATTTGCATATAAATCACGATAAATAGAAAAAAAAACCACAGTTTCGGTCAAATTTGACTCTACCGGAAATGGTCGAAAAAACGCAATTGTAAGATAAAACTCTTACAGTCTAGTAATATTTAGTCATTTATCTTCATCGTGAAACAAATTCGAAGTCTCTAGCACAATATTTAAATTTATGGTGAATTTTTAAAAGAAACTTTCCTTCCCTCCGCACGCGGATTCTCCGCCACAAATCTCCGAAATGCGTAAGTCCCATTCTCGGAGTATTTGCTCCGTTTCATATTAGGCATTTCATAGTGTTTTATATATGAAAATGTGCGCAATTTCATGTAAAATAAAACGAAAAATATTTGAAAGTTGTAGCTTTTCTTATTTCCAAAATAATTGCATATAAAAAAATATATTAAAAAAATTCGACATTCGGTCAAATTGAACTCGTCAGATATGGTCGAAAACTGCATTTGTAAGCTAATATTCTTACAGTATAGTAATATTCAATCATTTGTCTTCATTTTGAAAGAAATTGGAAGTCTCTAGGATAATATCTAGATTTATGGTGAATTTTTGAAAAAAATATTTGTTTACGTCCGCACGTTACGAATTCATGCATTATTTTGTGATAATATTTTCTCTGTGTTGCTTTTATCGTTTTACAATGTGTTATATACCAAAATGATCGCAATTTAGTGTACATTACAACGGAAAAAAAACGTAACTTGTTACCTTCAACCGTTTTGCGCACAGCGCGATTTGAATATAATTATATATGAAATTTCGTTTTTGTGCTATCATATATCGCATTATTTATATATGATAATGATAATTTTTTCATTTCTGATGGTTGCATACTAAACTTCAGGCAATGACAAAAAAAGGAGCCAAAAATAAACTCTTAATCTTCAAAACTAAGCGCGCTGTGATTTTTTGAAAATATTTTTTCCGCTTCCGCGTTCACTCTGAAACGTCTCCGGCACACGGAGACATTTTTTTTTTTACCGCTTCGGCGTTTAAGGGTTAAGAGGAGGTACTATTCGTCTCAGTCACATACCAGAAGAGTTAAATTACAGGTATGCGCCTACTACTCGGACAATGCACCTGATAACAGAAGTACGTTCACGAGAGAAATACACTAGTATATTTGTAGGTTCCTGTAAATCGCACTCCAGCCTAATTCTTCTTCATTCGAGGGACAAGAATGAGGACTGGAAGCAGACCTCCTTCATCCTCTAATGAAGAGAGCGAAGGTGAAATTTTCCCGAAGGGAGACTTCTTTGGTGATAACAGGATACCGAAGATAACTAGTTCAAGCCGAACTGGTTGTTCCCAAAACAGTAGCACTGGAGAGGCATTCAAACCTCTCAGTGCTATCCATCCTGAACGGACTAACGTATGTTCGGTAAGTTCCTAAGACTGAACCAAAAACATAGTCTCTCAGGTCTGAATTCCAAGGAGTACACTCCACAGAATTCCTCTTGTTTCTTTGTTCATTCCTGTATAATCAGGAAGTAGAGGGAAAAAAAAAAGAGAGGAGGATTGACTTCTTGCCTGCTCTTCCCTGAATTTGCGAAGTTCTCACTCTGTTAAACGAAGCATTCATTCCCACAACCATTTCCTTTGTGGAAACGCAAGTGAAAGTTGACCGAAGTTAAATGCAGTAAAAGATGGTGAGAACTTGCCACGTCTTGCTGTGCATCTATCTACTCTGTGCTACGTGATCGAACCTGAAGAATAGCCATTCCTGGCTTTCACAGGTTGGTCCGAGCCACCAACATGGCTCAGTCCCTTCTTTCATTGTACACTTGGACACATCCGTACACAAGTATACCCAACCCAGCCCCTGTTCGATGAGCAACGTCCTTGGAACCAAAGACAGGAGAACGAACCTGGGTTCGAACTCCTGGAGCTCCGCGAGACACCATATTTGTGGAGTGTCCAGGTTCTCGCTCCAGAAGGAGCAGGTGAGCCGAAGAGAGCCAATTACTTCCTCTCCATAGAAAGGGTGCAGACCCTAAGAAGTCTTGAAGTGAGACTTCGTAGAGAACACCTTCCTCTTCTTAGGACATGGAAACCTTTGGAAACCTTTGAATAGGGAAGTTAGGAGGCATCAGATGATAAAGACGAAAGATGATGACCCCTTGAAAATTCGCTGCAACATGGGAAAGGAGGGTGCCATGTCATGGCAAGGAACCGCACCGATCAAGAGCAGAGTTCGTTCGTTAGAGCCGAGCACTCAGATCGGAGATTGAGCTGTCTAGTCGAGCCGAGCAGATCACCACTACATAGTTATGAGTTGTAATTGTCAATGAAGAACCATCACTTCTTCCCAATTAACTATTCTCCTTCAAGGATAAAGCTCCAAGAAGAAGAACAAGAGGGATTGTGTGTCTGCTGTTCTACGTGTTCAGACTTTTAAGGTCCAATACACAAGACAGTGCCTGACCATTCACCCAGAAGGTGTTGCATGCAGTTCCAAACGCTACTTAACTCCAAACCAGACTGAGGAGCAGACTCATCTGTACTGGTAGACTCATCTTGCCATCCAAGCACTCGTAATAGTGAGCGCTCGGCGAGTGTTAGAATTTGTAAGAATTCCCATGCTCGGCGAGAAAAACCCGACTCTTGTACGACAATAATCGGGCGAGCCTTTTCTCGCCCTGGTACTTGGCAATAAGATGAAGCCGAGCACTCAGCAAGTGCCAACGAAACCAAGGGATCCAGGCACTTGGCAAGACTCCCAATTATTGTAATAATCATTGGGAAAACCCATTGCCTGAGTGTTTGGAAATCTCAGAAAACCAAATCACCCTGCAAATGCTAAAAATTCCAAGGAATTTAATGGCTTAGCGAACCTCTTGAATTTCGTAATAATTAATGGGAATGTCTGTCTCACCAGAGTATTTGGAAATTACAGAAAAACCATAACACTTTGAGAATGCCAGAAATTCCAAGGAATTCAAACATTCACAAGATTCCCGGTTATCGTAGTAACAATTATCAAGAATTCTCATCTCGCCCAAGTGTTTGCAAATCATAGAAGACCAAAACACTCGGAGAGTGCTAGAAATTCCAAAGAATTTTAAGCAGCTAGCGAGACCCTCAAATTTTGTCAAACTATCATCTGGGTGGGGTCCCTCCTCAACTCCATAGAAATCGAGAGGATTATTATTATTATAAGAATAGTTTAACCAGACCACTGAGCCGATTTTCAGCTCTCATAGGGCTGGCCCGAAGGATTTGATAAAATGCCAGGTCTAGGCCAAAGGCCAGGAACTGGGACCAATAAGTCATATAATATACTACTCAATAAATTGAAGAAAAAAGAAAAAAAGAAAAAAAAAAAAAAAAAAAAAAAAAAAACCTGCACAGAGGCTTAGACTTTCATACTAGAACACAAACAGGCAATAAATACATTTACTCACAGTTCCATACATACTAAAAAGGTTATAAAATTAACAAATAGTCAAGAAAATTAAAATTTTATCTAAAATTCATTAATTGCTCTGAGGTTTTTTTGTAAATATAGTATTTTTATATTTATTAATTAAATCAGAGTTTCTTAGAAAACGTCATAATCGGAACGACTGAAAATGTGAAAGATTCTGACAAAATTTCTTTTATTGGTTTACTTCCAAAAGTTGACATTCTCTGCTGGTCAAACTTTGGACAATCACACAATACATGTCTAACAGTTATCAATACCTTGCACTCTGAGCACTCCGGAGCAGGGTCATGTGGGCTGCTCATTAAGTGCCATGTGTTATTAGACGAGTGTGACCTATACGTAGACGTGTCAGGATTACTTGCGCATGTCTTTCTCTCTGGTATATGGAGCTCCATTTTGTAACGTCAGGTTTTATTTGTTTTAGTTTATTACTTTCAGGTTCTTCGTTCCATATATTTTTGCCATTTATTTACAATTATTGTTTTTATATAAGCTACAGTGTCACTAATAGTGATGTTTACATTTGTTCTCACCTTGTGGATTGCTTCCTTGGCTGCTTATCAGCCTCTTCGTTTCCTTTTATTCCGACATGGGCAGGGATCCAACATACTTCAATATTTTTTCCTTTTTTATATTTTATAGAGTAAAAAAAACTTTATCTGCTGCACAATATTATTTTTGGGATTATAACTCTTAATGGCTTCTTATAGCACTTCTAGAGTCGCTATAAATCACGAAATTATTAAAGTAGTGTTCTTTGATTATTTTTATGGCCAATGTTATTGCACATAACTCTGCTGTAAATACTGAGGCATTATTAGGAAGCGAGAACTGGCATGTTTTATCTTGGGACACTGCAGCATATCCCACTCCATATTTTGATTTGGATCCATCTATATATTGCATAATGTGGACCTTTTCGGCTTATGTGCTCTATTGTATGTGTCTCTGATGTTTCTGGGGTATAGGAATGCTTTTTTGATAGACTTTTTAATTTGTGCAAACTTTTATTTTATTCATAATCCAAGGAGGAGGTAATTTTACTATTGGAGGTAGTTGGATATTTATATTCAGTGACTCAAACAATCTTCTTGATCCTAATTGGAAAAGGTGGTGAATGATTGTTAATAAATACATCCCTTAGTTCAAATAATTTTTGGTTGGTGAATCACTTGACTGAATTCTTACGGCACTTTTCATTGTTACTAACTCTCTATGGATTGAGAGAGAAGGTAGTTCACCACATTCAACCTGTAAAGAGAGGTTGGTGACGATTTAAAAGCTCCTGTACATATTCTGAGTCCTTCATTATGAACTGGGTCCAACATTTTCATACTGCGTTCGAAGCCGAGCCGTATATTTTCACTTCCGTAGTCAATGATAGACAGCACTGTTGCTTTATATAGTAATGTAAGGGTTTGTCTATCAGCTCCCCAATTAGTGTTTGATAATTTTCTAATTAGATTCAATGCTCTTTTACATTTGATTTCACATATGTTATGTGGGCGTTCCAGTTCAAGTGATATCAATACTAAATCCTAAAAAATTTTGCAGTTTTGGGCCAATTTTTTGTATACTTTGGATTTTTCTGATTTTCAAATCTATTTCTTCACCTTTCTTCCCATCTTTTATCTTATAAAATAAAATTGCCTGAGTCTTATTAATGGACAATCTAAATCCTACAGATGAGTTCCATTCATCTATTTTTACTATAGATTTGTTAATGATGCGCTCTGCATGTTTAATGCGAGATGCTGAATAATATATGGCAAAATCATCCTTATAAAAACAAAGGTTGCTTTTTAATTCCGGTGGGTAGATTTTACTAATTTCAATTAATTGCTAGGGTAAATAAGTGTGCCACTAAGGACACTTCCCTGTGAACACCATTTTCAAGTGGGAATGTTCGGACAACGCATCATCATTTTTCACCTGAAAACTTCGATTTGTTTTGTTAGAAAAACTTTGGATGAACATGGGTAAATGTCCACGGACGTTTATGGTTTTGTAATGTCTTCAATATAGGATACCTCCATGTATGTCATAAGCCTTTTCTATGTCAAAAAAGACTGCTACAGTTATCTGTTTTCGTTCAAATCCTCTGCGTATATGGTCTTCTAGGATAGAGAGAGAATCTAATGTAGACCTGTTACACTGTGACCCAAATTGAGTGGAAGTTAAAAATTTTAAAATTTTGTTTTCTCGAATGTGCCATGTTAGTCTAAGCATTTACCATTTTTCAAGTAATTTGCATAAGCAACTTGTTAGAGAGGTATTGGTCTGTATTATTAACATTGCTTGGATCCTTTCCAGGTTTGGGGATAGGAATTATTATAGCTTTACGCCATTCATCAGGAAATAGTTCTGAAGCCAACAAAATGATTATAAAATTGTAATAAGTATGACTTTGCCAGAGTGCTAGTGGTCGATCATCTCAAGCAATATTGTCACCTCCAGGAGCAGATTTATTGCTATTCAAGAGAGCATATTCCAAACTCTTCCATATTAAAATTTTCTATTAATATATATAATCTTCTTGTGTTTCGAAATTTATTGTTATTAGTTCTTCATTATTTTTTCTTTGTGCGGAAGTGTTCATCTAAATTTTTATCGCTACTTACATTCGCTAAGTTTTTCTCCTTATATAGTTTACTTATTTCTTTTGGATCAAGTATTCTTTTTTTTCCATCTTTCAAATATGGCATGTCTAGGTAGTTTAACTTGGTACCGTTTATTTTTTCTGAATTTTTCCCCATCTTTTTTTGTATGGGAGTATATTAGAGAGATCTGAAACATATTTCCTCCATGAAATTATTCTTCCTTGAATTACTTCCTTTTAAATTTTGCACATATTTTGTTATATAGGCTTTATGTATCAATTTCTAGTAATAATATAGTAATTTTTTGTAAAGTTCCTTCTTAATATTGGTAGTTTTTTATTTATTTTACTGAACGTTTCTATTTAAATTATCTAGTCGTCTCCCTATTGAGTGTTTTACTTTAATTAAGTCTGTCAGTTTATCAGACCCACCATGGGGACTTTGTGCTTTGTTGATGGGGCTTTGACTTTTGATGCTTGATCACAGCCTTTTTAATGAAGTCAACAAGAATTTTGTTAGTTTCATTATGGTCTTTTTAAATATTCAAATGATTGGATATTTCTTGTGTGCATTTCATATTTTTCCCAATCTGCTTTATTAATGTTACAGTGAGGAACATGTTTTTTGCAGGATTTATTATTAATAAATGATATTATATTGGGAAATGATCACTGGTGTGGCAAATCATCAACTATATTCCAATCTATTCTGTCAATTATATTTGTTGTACAAAGAGTTTAGGTCTACTGAAGAAAAAATGTTCCATGTGTTTTTGAAAAATATGTACTAATTTTCGTCATCATTTATACAGCACCTGTCGTTTGACTCCATGAACTCTTCAATTTTACTCCCTGCTCTATTTGAGATTGTACAATTACAGTCCCATATCGGGTTGTGAGCATTAAAATCCCCTACTATCATGTAGGTTCTCTGGCATTGCCAAACAAATCCTTAAGTTTTTCTATGTCGTAAATTTTTGTTAGGTTGGTTGTATATTTGTTATAAAATTCATAATTATAGTTTTTATTCGTATTTTGATGCTCGATATTTGCAAGTCAGCAAGTTTACAGGTACCTTTTGCATAAACATACTTTGTTATGTAACATATATAGCAGTACCTAAATTTCCTTTCTTCTTCTCTAGATGATAGATACTAAGTATATTTACCAATTGTTGATACTGTTTTATTGACATGTTGTAACATATCATCATTGGTTCGTATTCTTTCAGTAAGCGTTTGTAATTCTCCCAAATGTAATCTGGTCTGAAGACCATTTATGTTCCATTGTATTATATAATTATTGAAAATACTATGTTAAGAGTGTTCAGCATTACTTTCTTGTTGTGGGTTTATCTAGTTGCATTTTTTCTAAAATTTTAGTTACGAACATTTTCATTTGCTTTTCCTTATAGGAAATTAGGTGTCCAATGCACATACAGCCTTTTTTGTGAGTCCTCTAGACTAGTGGTTTTCTTTACTTCTATATTTTTATAAAATTTCGTATAGTGTTTGTTAAACTGTTCTTTTGTTTTTATATTTCTGTTTTTGTTGCATAATTCGATGAAACATTCATTACATCCACATGTGTTCTTATGTCCTTTTTTCATTCACTTTTAGTGCACCAATTACTGGTGAGGGAGTAATCTCTTCTCCCTTCACATACTCATTTTTTGTCTATGGTGTTTTCTCCTCTATTATTTCTTTATTGTTCTGGGTATTTCCATCCATTTCTTTTATTATTACTTTAGGAGACAAGGGTATGTTTTTATTTTCTTGTCTGGTGCACTTTTTGTGATCTTTGGTCTTTACTTAACTGATACCTTCTCTAATAATTGTTGGGCTTTTTGGTTTTGGGTGGAGTTCTCTCTAAAGGCCTCTTTTTTATCTTTAGCTTCCAGCTCATTATTATCTTGTAATATTTCAGTTATACATGTATTATTCTCTTGTGATTCCATTTTCCCTCCAATATCTCAAATGATTTGAACACACAGTTGCACAAGTATCTTGATTTCTTGCTATATTAGTTTTCTTGTAAAGTTTATTTTTTCTTCTGATTTATCTATTAGGGGTTTGTTATTTGCTTCCATTTTTTTGTTTCATTCTTTTGAGCTCGTTTGCAGCAGAGAACATTTGCTTCCTAGCGGGATCATGCATTCCTCTTAACTCTCAACTCTAGTTTGGCTTCTCTTATTGGCCATTCCTGATCTCTCTTAAGAAGTAATTTCAGTTCTGTATTGTATATATAGTACATACACTCCTTAGACCTAGCATGGTGGTTTTGGCACAGTTTTACACATTTTTGGTTCCCACTTCACTTCCACTGCGTGGTATGTTTGTCAGATCCACAATACGCACCAAGATCGATATATTTCTGCAATTTTTTCCATGTATGCCCATATTTACTGCAGTTTTTGGCACTGATAGAGGTTTTTTGGGAACATAAGGTCTCAGTTCTCTATTTTGGCCCATGATTTTAATTTTTGAAAGGCATTCTTGGCCTTCAAATTTTATTTTTGCTATTTTTCAATGTTCTTTTCATTACTTTGTCTACTGGTTATACTGTATACTTCACAATCTTGTACATTGTTGTACCTTTTTTTAAGGAATCCAGCAAATATTTTTCTCTATTGGCTCTTCACTTTAGGAGTACTACAGTACCCTGTACACTGTTCATATTGTCGTGCTTTCTTAATCGTTACTTTTATATTGTTTTATGTTCTTTATGGTTAAATAATTTTCAGATTGATTTTTTGTAGTGGTTTCTATTAACCCTCCTGTTCTTTTATTTGTTTAAATGACATTTCTGAGGTTGGGTGCCTCCTTTACATAATTTTCCAATCTTAATGCTGATATTTTCTGTCAGGTTTCCAGGTCAAGAACCTTGACCAACTTCCACTCCCAAAGAGGGAGTCGAAGTGAGTCAAGGTTGGGGGTCAATTCTAAATTTGTTTTTTTCTTTGTGGCTTGTATGGTATTAAAGTTTTAATACCAGCCTGTTCTTCATTACCTGGGGTTTTTCTTAGAACAGTCCCATTGCCATGCCAGAAGTCGTAGGGGTTTTTGTTTTAGTTTCCATATATATAAATGTTTACCTATTTCGTCCAGGATGAGATCCCTCTCACCAAGGAGGCCCAACTGGGGGAGGAGCATACTGTTACGCTATGGTAACTGCCCTGGGGACACTCACCTGGATATACGGCCATAAAACCACAGTGCCTTAAGGGTCGTCAGTCCCCAACCCGAGATCGACCCAGCACTGTGGGCCATGGCTTAACATAAAAAAAAAAAAAAAAATTTCCCCTCGCTCGACCACGTCAGGTACTCTAGTTTTACGGTGAGTGGCATGCCGTCCAACTCCACCCTCCATCAGGTTAAAAGAGCAGTCAATTCAATATTCCAAAACCATGCCAAGGTCGTCAAAACAAAAAGAAGAAGAAGGGAAAAGGGTGGGAAAATTTATAAGGAGGAGAGTAAAGGAGTTAAAGGTCCAATGTTTTCAGTTGGAAAAAAAAAAAAAAAAATCCACAGCAGAGTGTAGTGTAGGCGTAAAGGGGCATACTCTCTCTGCAGTGGATCCCCTAAGCCCCCTCCCCACGTCAAGGAGTTTGGGATCAGGGGGAAATCGAGGAGGAACGGGCGTAAAAACCAGTCCTATATACAAGCATTAAGACTAGAATGCAGTACAATTTCAAGAGAATATACAATCAAGGCTTCCAAAATGCAAGAACCCATAGGGGACTGCGAATTGAAATCCGTCCAAAGGACAGAAAAAGCCATGGAGAAAATAGTCTTCATTTTTTTACATGGAGATCTTTCCTCAACAATGTGGACGTACGTCTGGTAGGACCCTAAGGTTCCTCCAGGAATGTAGTCCCCTAACGGTGAATTTTAAGGAGAGCACTCTGCAGGATCCATCCTAATACCTCGCCCCTCCCGGCAAAGCCCAATAGGAAGTGGAGGCAATAGCGGAGGAAGATTGAGGCTCTCGCTTGCCTTGCTAGCGGAACTAGCAGGAGAAGCAAGTCACGGGCAGCCATCAACCTCAACCTGTGGTGATGGCTGCTCCGCGAGTCTAGGAAAGCGTTATCGTCTGGGAGAAAACGCCTTTCCCCACCGAGGAGGTTATGGAAACTCTCGTATGGCAGGCGAAATGTTTTGCTTGCCACCGAGACCAAGTCGGTCCACGCGGACATGACCGTCGTCTGGGTGGGGCTGAGCGTGCACCTTGGACTGGAGAAGCCGATACCGTCCTCCGACGTGTCCCAATTCCTCGTCGAGGCTGAAACCTCTCAAGAGGACCGAATGGGGGAGGCCCCCCCTACCGTCTCTGTGCACGGTCCCGCGGGACCGTCACATCAACCCTGGAACTGAACATCACAAGCAAGAGCGAATCACTGGCAAGGTGCGAGTCATCTGAGCGACTCGCTCCTTTCTTCCACTCCGTGCCCGAGTCATGACGGTGAGTAGACTCAGCATCACAGACTCTGGATGCACGCAAATCTGAAGATTTACGTGCACTTGGGGACTCGCGAACAAGCGCCAGACATGGAACTAGTTTTAGGGGAAGAACCTCTAGGACTAGCAGCAGAAGTGCGAACCAAAGTTTGAGCTTCTACGGCTACCGACATGCTAGGCCCTGGGGACAGCGTGACGGTCCCCGTTCCTGAAGGAACAGGGAAGCCGTATGAAACCCAACTGCCTCCTCAGTTTGAGGAGGCAGACTCTTAGAAGTCCTGTATGAGACTTCTTGGGGGGTGGGGGGGGGGGAGGGGGGGGGGGGGGGGGGGGTGGGGGGGTGGGGGGGAGGCTAGGACTACCTTCTCCTTCTTTGGCAGGGGAGTCTTAGAAGTTGAAGGGGTGGAGACTGACGAAAATATGATGATTCAGAAGAGGGAGATGCCCTGAATTGGTACACCGTCCCGTCGAGGATGAAGCGAGGTACTTTCTAGAGGATTGATGGATGGGTATCTGAAATACGCATCCTTCAAATCCACTGAAGCCATGAAATCGTTTCTCCCTGATGGAGATCCAGCACGGACCGTGCCGTCTCCATCTTGAACCGAGTCTGGCAAACAAATTGGTTCAAAGGAGAGAGATCTATCACCGTTTTGCCAGCCCCCCGTAAGTACTTCTCCACCAGGGAAAAGGCGGCTGTAGAAGCCCGATGATTGATCCGTGACGATCTCCCACAGCTCATTTGTTCAGCATGTCTTGATCTCCTGTCGTAAGAGCTACGTCCTTACAGTTCGTTCTTGGGTTGCCCCAGGTCCCTCAGTGTGAGGCGCCTCTAATGTCTACCAGAGAGTTTGCTAGTACAATCTTCCGTTATATTTTTGCATCTTCCAATCTTGGATGGTCTGGTGCAGTTTAGATATTTGTCGAGCTTATTCTTAAACCATACTACGCTCACAAATCCTGATATATTCCTCAATGAGCTGGCACGCATCGAATAGACCTGCATTATCGATGCTGGTGCGTAGTGGATTAATGTCCTGTGTGCTTTCCCCTTATTTTTCCTGGTATAGTTTTGGGCACTATTAATCTACTGCTGCTTGCTCTTTCTGATATTTTTAGTTCATGATATTTTCTGTTATTCCTTCTATCTGTTTTCCATGCCTGAATTATCATGTAGCGTTCTCTTCTCCTTCTAGACTATATAATTTTTTAAGGATTGTAGGTCTTTCCCAGTAGTCTAGGTCCTTAACTTCTTCTATTCTAGCTAAAGGACCTTTGTAACACTCTCTATTTGTGCAATATCCTTTTGATAGTGTGGGTACCATATCATATTGCAATATTCAAGTGGACTACGACATATGTTTTTATAAAGCATAATCATGTGTTCAGCTTTTCTTGTTTTTTGAAGTGCGTACAACATTCCCATTTTTTGCTTTACATTTTGCCAACAGAATTGCTATTTGATCATTGCATAACATGTTTCCTATATTCATCATCAACACCAAGGTCTTTAACTGCTTCCTTATTTTGTGATTGTCTCATTATTAGGTCCCCCCTATATGCATATAGCTTTTACCTTCTCTGTCTCCATAATTTATGAATTCAAATTTATCCAGTTAAATACCATCCTATTTACCTCTTGCCCATCATATACTTGTTAAGGTCTCTTGTAGAGCGTTCCTATCTTCATCACAAGTAATTTCTCTACTTTATTCTTGTGTCATCACGAAACTACTCACTACCGAATCCTTAACATTACTGTCTATGTCTTCAATCATAATAACAAACAATATTGCAGCTAGCACCGTACCGGCCTTGTGGCACACCGATATTACCTTACCTTGGTTTCATCCGATTTCTCATCGTTTGCAATAACTATCTGTTTTTTCTGTTGTGTAAAAATTCTTTAAACCATCTTCCTACTTTATCTACGATATTGTGTTTTCTAATTTTCTTTGCTAATATATTTATGGTCTACTTTGTCAAAAGCTTTTGCAAAGTCTAGATAAACCACATCTGTTTTCATTTCCGCTTTTCATATTTTTGAATATGTTCTCACGGGGTGGACTAACAGTTGGGTTTGTGTCTTTTTTCCGGGTACGAAACCGTGTTGTCCTATATTAAACAAATTATTTTTTATTAAATGTTTTTCATAATATTTTTTCTTCATTACCCTTTCATACTTTCATAATATGTGATGTTAGACTCACAGCCTATAATTACTTGCCTCTAGTCTTGATCCCACTTTTTGAAAGTAGGGGTGATATATGCTAATTTTTTTGGTGCTCATCATAAATCTTGCCTGTATCTACACTTTGTCTTAATAATATTGCAAGTGGCTTTGCGATAGAATGAACTACTTTCTTTAACAAAATAGCAGGGACTTTTTCCATCCGGGCCCTGCAGCAGCTCCATTTTTAATTTCATTAATTGCCTGCAACAATATCAGCTTCATTAATTTCTATGTCAAGCTAAATATTCTATTTTCTTCCCTTACTTCTTATCATTACTTCATTATCTTATTCTAGGGGTGAATTCTCTCTTATATCGTTCTGCCAGTATGTTGCTAATTTCCTTTTTTTCATTCGTTAATCTCCCTTCAATTAATCAGCAGGGCCTATTTCTATTCTTCTTTTATTCATCTTCTTCGCATATGAGTATAATAGTTTGGGGTTTTTTTTGCTTGATATTTAATAGGGTTTTTTCTTCCAAGTCCCGTTTTTTCATTTTCTTTTGATTGTATAATCTTTTGTTGCTGCATTTTCTATCTTACTTTTAGTTCTATAACTTTCCATGCATTTTTTTCTTTTGCAAGACCTTTTTTCACTTTCTGATTTTCTGGAACAAGATCCTTCTGTCTCTTGGTATGCATGAATGATGTTTACTTTTCTTCTTCGGTATATATTTTTTCCACTATTTTCTCCAATATATATAATATCTCCGTATTACCCTTATGTCATCACTTACGAAAATGTTATCCCAATCTTTGTTTAATTCTTCATTAATTTCTGACCATTTTATATTTTTTACTGTAGAAGTTGTATTTCCCATATCCTTCCCACTTTTTCATTTCTTGCTTATCTCTATTTTCACTTGCTTTGGAATGAACTGTTAATTCTATGACATTATGGTCTGAAATACTCGCATTATAAACTATTATTCTTTAACATAATTCATCTCGTTCACAAATACTAGGTCTAAAGTATTTTCCTTTCTTGTTGGCAGGTGATTTATTTGTTGAATGTTGTGTTCTAGTAGCATATCTAATAGCTTTTCAAATTGCCTCTTATCTTCTGCACTACTATTACTCTCTTTTTATATGTATAAGTACAAACCACAACTCCTCCTATTCGTTCTTTCCATTCTACGAAAGGAAAGTTGAAGTCACCAGATAGGAGAATAGTCCAGTCCTTGTGATTTCTACATATATCCATCCAATTTTTCAATTATTAAGTCAAACTCTTTAGTATTAGGAGGTCTATATATTACTATGTTCATCAATTTTTCTGATTCAAATTCTACCGCTATTAGTTCACATTCTGAGTTACTATATTTCTCATATATTTTCCTTGTTTTTTTTTTTTTTTGTCTTTCCCATATATTGCGGTTCCCCCTTGATTCCTATTTTTTCTATCATGATCTATAAGTTTGGAACCCTTTTATTTGATCATCATTCCAGTCTCTTGGGAATACCAGGTTCACTTATATTCATTATATCTATTTTCTTTTCATTTTGGGTTAGTTCTTCTAAGTACTCTATTTTTCTTTTTGAGTTACTCGTAACTAACCCTGCGCATTCATCACTATGATGGTTTGCGTGTTTTCTCCTTCATTTAATACTGGTAGTAATAGGATTTTCCCATGTCTCTTTCCTGTTCTGGTATGTTGTTCTTTTTTTCATTTCCAGAAATTCTGACATTAAAAAATCCAACTTTTCATATAATATTTTGATCTTCCTTCATCATAATTATTCATTTTGTGTCTGAATCTGCAATTTTCTCCGTTTCTGCAATATCCTCTTGCATAATAAATACAGTTATTATCTCTTGAGTAGAATTTCGGAGCTGATGCTTAGAAATTTTTTGCTGACACCTCTGCATATCTCATTGGTGGTTGCTTTCTCTTTTACCTGATATTCTTGATTTCTCTCTTTATTTGTTTCTTTCTTATTTTGGATTTTATTACTTGGTTGGTTATTTATTTGATTATGATTCATGGCTACAGGGTGCATATATTTGCATTTTTTGTCGAACTTACATCCTTTTCCTTCTTTTAGGTTTTTACATATTTTTGGATGCAGATCTCTGCAATCATCCCCATATCCATCTAAGTATGCACATTTACCATATATTTCATAGTTTTTGACATATCTTAGGATGTTTGTAGTAACATCTTTCTCCAAATCTGCAATTCCCTCTTTTCAAAAGGTTTGCAGATTTTGTCTTTCTTGTCTATTTTTTCCTCTGTCCCGTCATTGTGTATGATCTGTTGTCATATCGTAATTTATTTCTTCATAGGTATGTTGCTTTATTGCCTCATATGTAGTATCAATGAGTATCTCTGCATCCATACTTTTATCTTGTTCTTTGTTTTCCTTATTTTTTTGTTCTGTCATTTCATTTTTGTTTACTTCTCTTCCGTTTTCCTCTTCTTCTTTTTCTTCTTCTTCTTCCTCTTCCTCTTCTTCTTCATCCTCAACTATTTGTACATTCAATCTTGATTTAATAACATTGTCTATCCATGATAGACATGTTGAACAAAAAATTCTTGTATCTTTTCTCAAATCTTGTATTACCTCAGCACACTGTGGATGGGTCGGAATGTTGCATGCAGCACATTTTCTGATTAGGTTTTGTGGATTGACTATGCTATACCAACCTTACACAGTTTGCATGCTTTTGCATTCTTTTTCTAATGCATCAATTAGGATATTCACAAGATTCACCTTATTCATTTTCTTTGTCGGAATATGTTGGTTTATGTATATTTTTCTTTATGAGTCTCTTGACACTTGGATTTTATTTGGAACTTCTTCAATTATTTTCAAGATGTTTTCATTAGATTTGTTCCAGTTTGAAGGATTATATCCTTCTAATATATCTATGAATGCTTTTGTATCTTTTTGGTTAGACTGTTGCTGATTTCATAGATGAGAAATGCCAGTTCCCTCCTGCTACCTCATCGTATTGCGAATCTGCTAAACACGCCAAATTACGCCACCCTCTTCCCGCCGAGTTGGAACTTACTGCCATCTTGTTCTGATTTATACTATTACACTTGATAAACTAACTTAGAAGACGCTTTATCCTACTATTCACACTAATCTTATCACCGATAGTTCACGAACACTTTCTAGATATTTCTCAAAATTCTAGTCGTATGTTAAACTTGTGATATCTGTTGATTAATCTGACTTCACGCGGGTACGTCTCACCAAGCAAGATGGCTACTACGAGATGATCCTGGGACTTATGTTTGCAGATGGACCGGGTTGGAGGTGAGGGGTGGCCAAGAGTTGAAGGGTAGTATATATCCCTCCCGAAGGACGTCTACTATCCAGTTCTCGGCACCGTAGTGCTGCCATGTTGCCCAATGGCTTGCCAGGCACCCCCCCCAACTTCCGGCAGCAGGTGAGGGGGAATGCCGTCCCTAGCGTTTCCCACCTTTCTTCGACTTCTTCCTGTCCCCCCCCCCCCCCCACCCCCCCCCCCCCCCCCCCCATCAGGAGGAGGACTGGGAGCAAGGCTGATGACGACCTACTCTTGCAGAAGTAGAAGCCAGAGTGTTTCCTCGGGGCTTCGACAAGGCAACTGTCTTAGCAGCTGAGGAAGTGCTAGCCAAACTCTTAGGCTTGGCCGCAGTTCGAGGCTGCCCAGAAGCCTTCGAAACTGCCTGGTGTACCAGGTGGTCCCTGTCATCAGTGCCCCACCTTTCCACCGCAGCGTCCACCATCTTTCCTGGGAAGAGAGAGGAGGAACTCCGTACAGGTCTGTTCCTTAGTCCAAGTGCCGCCTCTCGCCCAGCCGCCCAGGATACTCAGGTAAGGACTGCGTCCCTACGGAGAAGTACCAGGTTGGCCCACAGGTTTGCCGTCTGATGGGCGAGGAAAAAGATGGCCTTCCCCCCAGACTGACAGTCTCCTGAAAGCCACATCATCCTCAAGAGGAGTATCCCTCGAGTTTGCTGCGACCTTAGACACAGTGAGGGACCACAGGTCTAACCAGGAGACGGCCTGGAAAGCCGCCATAGCGGTGGATTCCAGGCCCAGTGCCTCTTGCTGCGAGAACCAGAGGTTCTCCGACAAGAGCTGCTGCAGAGACACACCCGGAGTTAGCCTGGCTAACTCTGGGTTCACCTGTTTGAGCGGCATTGGATCCTCAGATGGCACATAAAAACGCCGCAGTCGCAGTATGGGAGGAGGAAGTAGCTTGTTCGACCTGCCAGACTTCAGCGAGCCGTCTCATCCGGAGACGAGAGACTCGACCTGGTCTAAAACAGAGTCGGCAAGCTCTGATCGCGGCAGACCCACCGTCGGTCTGGGTTCCTTCTTAGGACCCCAGAACGACTCGAGCAGGGACGTGGGCTCGGATGGTGGGAGCGGCGATCCTTCCCCGAGATCGTTGTGCTGACGAATCAGCACAATAACCTCAGCAAAGTTCCTCTGAATCTCGGGAATGATTGTATCTTGTGGAATAGGACCATCAAGTCCCTCGAA
>NC_061110.1:69096671-69125636 GCF_015104395.2 Macrobrachium nipponense | reverse complement strand
AAGCGGATGAAATGTTCTTCACGAAAGATTTATGTGAGAATTATGGAATTAGTGATGAAAAGGTATATCTGGTATCCATGAACTGAAAAAAGAATTATGATAGCAAGGTGCATAGTAGCCTTGGAGGAATAATGGTTGATTCCTCTAAGATTGTAGCGGCGTTGTGGATGTTGGCTTAAGGTATGGAGGGGAAATTATTTATACATTGAGACTGGATGGTGGCTGGGATGATGTTAGGGCATTTGAGGCGATGGTGTGTCGTCTCCAAGGCGATTCAGCTCTATGGCTGGAGTGATACTAGGTCAGAAAAGCGTCATAGGATGTAGTAGGTGTCAAATTGATGGATAGGGTATGAATAGTGTTAGAAATGGCGGATGTTTACAGTGTTTATGCTGTACTAATTGAGCATCGTGAAAAGAGTGCAGAACTCATGAAAAAGGTTGCAAGAGTTGAGGTTAAAATTATGTACAATCAAGAATAAAATTAGGTGTAATTGAAACCAGGAGTATGGTGCGAGGTTGGTTGATATTGATGGTTGGAAAAGTGGAAGCATTAGATTTATAATAAAGGTATTTTAGAGTGAATGTAATGATGATTGTAGGATGAGAGAAGAGGCAATTCACAGAAAAGGAAATCTAGGAAGGTAGCAGGGTATATGTGGAACTGGATAAATATTTGTGTCTATAAAAGCACACATTGTTATGCATTTGCTAAATTCAACTTCTATAGCACTTGAACACAACAGGGAAATGATGAACATTGTCCTGAAGTAGCTTAGTCGCGAATTCCTTTTTCGCGGCGGTGATTCGAGTTTACTCTAATGATTTTGGAGTTGGAGAACTCGCCTGGAACAAGATAAGTTGGAGATCGACGTAAAATCACATCTTTTGTTGTTTCCAGTGTGTACATCTAGGTAAAAACGCTCGCGCGTATATAATTTATTTATTGTATATTTTTTGTAGACGTAAATTTAAATATCCAGATGAGATTTATATAAATAACGTATGGTGTAGGATGAGACCATCCATAGTAAAGTTTTTACAATCAGATAACGTATGCTGTAGGATGAGGCCATCCATGGTAATGTTTTTACAATCCAATCAAATGACGTATGCTTTAGGATGAGACCATCCATAGTAATGTTTTTGCAATCAAATAACGTGTGTTGTAGTATGAGATCATCCGTAGTAATGTTTTTACTATCATATAAAGTATGCTGCAGGATAAAACCATCCATAGTAATGTTTTTACAATCATATAAAGTATGCTGCAGGATAAAACCATCCATAATAATTAATCTTTTTACCATCAAATATCGTGTGCTATAGGATGAGACCATCCATAGTAATGTTTTTGCAATCAAGTGAATTATGCTATAGGATGAGACCGTCCATAGGAATGTTTTTACAATCATATAAAGTATGCTGCAGTATAAAACCATCCATAATAATCTTTTTACATTCAAATATCGTGTGCTATAGGATGAGACCATCCGTAGTAATTTTTTATAATCAAATAACATGTGCTGTAGGATGAGACCATCCATAGCAACTATGTTTTTGACAGGTTTTGCGCCATATGAATGTTGAGGGGTCCGGTTTCCGTCCCATGATCCCAGCATGGAATGTTAGTTTTCGCCCCTTTGACAGTTAGGGGAGATTGTAGTTTTAAGAGCCCTACGAGAGGGAGAGACTTTTTATTATTATATATATGTGTATATTTATTATATATATACATAGATACATACGTACACACACACACATACACACACACACATATATATATATATATATACACACACACACATATATATACATATACACACACATTATATATATATATATACATATACACACATTATTATATATATATATATATATACATACATACATACATACATACATATACATACTACATATACACATACATGCCAGACCATATAAGACTTGCTTTTACTTGTTTCCATGGCATTCTGATTCAAATGTTCACGTTTGGTGTCTTTGCCATTGCGTCTTAATGGTCTGCGATATTTGATAATGTAAATGTAATGCATTTAAGAAAAGGCTTAAAACGAAATTTAATGCATTTAGAACAGGATAAAAAATGGAAATTTTTCCTTTGAGAAAATAAAACGTATAAATAGAATGTTTTAGTCATTCCCATTTAGATTTCCAATTATTTCAGTGGACACATTATTAAAAATTTTTAGGAAATTGATGTAGTGTTTCCCATAAGGTTCTCTCTCTTCGTCTTCTCTCCTCTCTCTCTCTCTCTCTCTCTCTCTCTCTCTCTCTCGCTCTCTCGTCTCTCTCTCTCTCTCTTCTCTCTCAGCGGGCTTTACAGTATATGTATTTGCAATGTGGTTCCTCTCGTCATACCTTTCCTTTTGTCATGTAGAAAAATGCAACATAACTGGGATGGAGGAGAGTGCTCAAACGCTGAATGACGGAGATACAGTAGCATAACAACTGCTTTCGTTAGATGTTTTCAGACTTTCCAGCCAATGAATTGCAATCCTTAACTTTGAATATTCTTTGTGGGGGTTCTTTGTGTTCATATCTGTGTATACTAGTGAGATGCGATGTAGTTCTCTAATTTGAGGATGCCTGTTTTAAGTTTTCTGTGGGGAAAAAGAAAAAACTATTGACATGGCTATTTGTCTATCCGTCTGCACTTATTTTTTTTTTTTTCCGTCCTTAGATCTTAAAAACAAATGAGGCTAGAGGGCTGCAAGTTGGTGTGTTGATCATCCAACCTCCAATCATCAGACACCAAATTATTTTATTTTTGTTTAAAGTTAGTCACGATCGTGCTTGTGGCACCGCTATAGGTACCAACAACATAGGTCACCAACGGGCCGTGGCCGAGGGTTTCATACAGCATTTTAAGCTTTACCGACAACTCGATTGCGCCGAAGAAACTAAGGCGCATTTATTATTTATTATTTATTCATTTTTTTTTTTCAAGTTTTCTTGACGGGCTTAGCTTCAGGCCTGATGTGTCGTGCAATAGAAAGTATTCACGTCAATACCAACCAATTGGAAGTCCTCTCAGGTAGGAAATATGAATACTCTGCTAGCTTTGTTCTGTAATCGACATGTTTAAATCGTTACTACTCGACGGTTTAGTGACTCATGTATCTAGAGACCAGCATAAATTTGAATGGGTAGATCAGGAGGCGTGGGTGGTACGTATATGCATATACGTAATTTTTATCCATATGAATGGAAATATTTCATGAATACATTCATGTTGCCGATTTCGTAATAAGCCAATTCACACACTTGTATATCCTGTATGATTAGTTATGACGGTTAGTTTGATCGTCAAGTAGGTGGTAATTTATTTCTCTATTATTATTATTATTATTATTATTATTATTATTATTATTAATTCTCTTTATATCAGTCTAGGTGTATTTATAGTGTGGGGTTCTGGGTTGCATCCTGCCTCGGTAGGGGTCCATCGCTTTTCTTACTTTGTGCGCTGTTTCCAGGAACACACACTTCTGCATGAGTCCTGGAGCTACATCAGCCTCTAGTTTTTCCAGATTCCTTTTCAGGGATCTTGGGATCGTGCCTAGTGTTCCTATGATTATGGGTACAATTTCCACTGGCATATCCCGTATCCTTCTTATTTCTGTTTTTAGGTCTTGATACTTATTAATTTGTTTTCTTTCTTTCTCTTCAGCTCTGGTGTTCCATGGTATTGCGACATCAATGAGTGATACTTTCTTCTTGATTTTGTCAACGTCACGTCTGGTCTATTTGCACGTATCACGCTATCTGCTCTGATACCATAGTCCCAGAGGAACTGTGCTTGATCGTTTTCTATCACTCCTTCGGGTTGGTGCTCGTACTACTTATTACTACAAGGTAGCTGGTGTT
Source organism: Macrobrachium nipponense (assembly GCF_015104395.2). Lineage (NCBI taxonomy): Eukaryota > Metazoa > Arthropoda > Malacostraca > Decapoda > Palaemonidae > Macrobrachium > Macrobrachium nipponense. Next base: position 69,121,749 of record NC_061110.1, on the reverse strand, counting down.
TCTTGCACAAGCTCCAGTGGAGGGCTTTTGCCACTGACTCGTGCCTCTTTTCGTACTGGTTCTTTGGGAGTGCCGGACATGTGCGTGTGGTGTGGTTTATGGTCTCGTTTTTCATATTACACTTCCTGTATATGGGTGAGATGTTATTCCCATCTATTGGCCTTTGAAGATATCTGGTTCTTAGGGCCTGATCTTGTCCGTGCATTGGTTTGCTGTTCCATTCCTCTGTTCTGTTTGTCAATCTCCTGTCTGTATATTTCTGGGTCTTCGTTTACTTTTATCATTCCTTCTTCCCATGCACTCTTAAACCACTTGTCTTCACTGGTTTTCAGACATTGCTTCAGTGCTCTGTTCTCATTGTTGACGCAGTCCTCTATACTTAGTAGTCCTCTCCCTCCTCCTTTTCGTGTTATGTATAGTATGTCCGTATTTGCTCTTGAGTGTAGTGCTTTGTGTATTGTCATGTTTCCTAGTTTTCTGGTCTATGCTGCGGAGTTCTGCCTTCCTCCATTCGATTATTCCTGTGCTGTGTCTGATTACTGGTACTGCCCATGTGTGGTTACGGGCTTGTTTTAATCATTTTTCTTTTTTTTTTTTTTTGTATTAGTTATTATTATTTATTATTTGAAGGTAGGAGACCCTCTCTCAAACATGTTTTGTCTAAAGATGATGGCAGCATCAGTGGAATTGATTTTATATATGGTCTTTTCAATTCTTCTTATTATTCTCTTCTCATCAGGGCTGATATTTGCTAATAGCTGGCCGATGTTCATATCTCGGTGAAAGAAATGTTTTCTAAAAATAATAATTTATTGATATGATAACAAAAGTGGTTAACAAATCTTAGTCTAAGGGTGTAACGGAATTCCAACGTTTCCAACCGTATCATCGGTTCATTTTCAAGGAAAGGTGAGCTTGAACTGATTGAAATGGGGTCGTTCGGCGTATTTATTGTGTCCCAGGTGCTCTGACGATGGGCGCTGCATTTTCATTGGCTGAACAGAGGATTAAGTCCCTGAGTCAAGCCGTCTTGCAGAGGTGGAAGCTCGCACTGCTCTTCTCGTGCGGACGCTGGAGACTGGGAGCGTAGTAGTTTGGGAAGGTCATTGCCGATAGACGGGGGCACCTGATTGGCCCGTTCGATCGGCTCTATGGTGCTGGCGGGCGGCGCCCTTCGTGCCACCGTCGGGAGAGTGAAGTCTCTTGGGTGGTGTTGAGGCTGGGTCTCTCCTTCCCGATGTGTAGGGCCTCCAAGAGGCGGAGGCGACGGTGGTCTGCTGCCTTATCGATAATTCTGATATTAGGAATAATGTCATTCCTAATTATCCTGGTATTGTGGACGTTTTGGCATGATTATGGATGGCGCCTTCCTGAGCGTGGCAGGATATCCTCTTCGAAAAATCGCATAGTCGTCATACCAATGTAAGCGCCGGGGCATTCCCGGACAGGGCATTTGTACTGGTAGACAACGTTAGTTTTTTGTTTTCTTGAGAGGGTCCTGCAACACGGGGGCTGGATTGTTTTTCATAATCAGGCCACTGGTCTTCTTGTTCTTGTAGTAAATTATTAGTTTCACTTTTTTCGCAGGGTCCGTGGGGGAGACGTTCCTTTCTATGATGGTACGAAGGGCTCGCTCGTCCTCTTTGTATTTCTTATGAAAATACTCCCTTGTAAAGAGAGTGACGTCTTTCAAGGGCGGCGGGACGAGGCTCCTGCTGATACCACTTATCGATGTTTCTGCGAATGCATTTAGTGATGTCCCGGTTGGAATACCCGTTGTTAATTAAAACTTGGGCAACACGTTCTAATTCATGTGCGTGTCCTTCCACGAAGAGCAGTGTGAGAGAGCTCTCCTGATGAAGGCGCTGATCGCAGTGCGCTTGTATCTCTCATGGACACTCGCTCTCGCCGTTCAGGCACATGCCCAGGTTCGTGGGGTTTCGTATACACCTGTGTTACGAAGCGCTCCTCTGTTGCCCAACGAGGACGTCAAGGAAGGGGAGGCGACGGTCACGCAATGTTCGATGGTGAAGTTGAGTCTGCTGTGGGTCGTGGAAGGCTTGTCGCAGGCGCTCTATTTCTTCCACCGTGCTGGCGCTGATGAAAGTGTCGTCAATATACCGGACGTACATAGACGGCTTCTCGATGTTGGCGAATACCCGACGTTCCACAGCACCCATGTAGAAGTTCGCGAAAAGTACTCGAGGGGAGAACCCATCGCTACTCCGTCTTTCTGTGTGTACATATGTCCTCTGTGGGTGGAGAAAGGGGCCTTTTTTGTACAAATTTCAAGGAGTTTTTCGGAGGTGGGCATGCTCAGGGATGTTTAATGGGGGCGTGGAGTCGTCTCTATATACACGATCCAGGATTATCTGAATTGTTTCATCCACGGGGACGTTCTGAAGAGGGACTCCACGTCCATCGATGCAATAACTCCTCCTTTGGGGGGTGTCGTTTTCAGTGCTTCTAAAAAAACTCGGCAGATGACTTCAAACTGTGGTCATCTGGAACATAAGGAGTCAAAAATAGTATTCAATTTCTTCGCAAGCTGGTATGTAGGAGCGGGAATTTGGCTAATAATGGGGCGTAACGGGTTCCCTGGTTTATGGGTTTTAACGTTCCCGTATATGTAGCCAAGGTCGTAGTCCCCTACGATCGGCAGCAAGTGAAGGGCATTGGAAGCTGCATTGACAGTCTCAATAATCCTATTAGCCTCACGTTTAATGTCATCTACCGGGTTCTTGGTGATTTTCTGGAATTTGCTGCTGTCTGCCAGTATCTCATCCAACTTGTGGTGGTATTCTTCAGTGCGGATGAGTACAAACGCAGCGGTTTTATCGGCCCGACGGACGGTGACATCCTCTTTCGCTCGGAGTTCTTTGGCAGCTTCCCTCAGGCGCCTGTCGATCACATCACTCTTGTAATCACCGCGTTCCGTGAGGGCCTCGGCCAAGAGGAGGGGCTGCAGGGCGTCCGTAGTACGTATGGTGCCTTGATCTTCATGCTTGTGTATGGTGTCCAGCAGGTATCGATCTCAAGGCGTTTCTCCATGGGCCTCGGTCGGGTGGAGAATGGCAATTGAGTCCCATACGTAGAATTCTGTCTTGTTCGGCGGTAGGTACGTAGTCGGTCAGGTTAATGTATTCTTCTCTCTTCTGCGGGAGCCGTAGTTTTCCTCCGTTGAGGGCGACCAGCTTCCTAGTTATCGTCCTCATTCTCTTTTCGGCATCCTTCTTCTAGGCGGTGCAGGCATTCCATGATGCGGTGGGGGTGGGGTGAGCCCGTTCTTGGGTGGAATCATCGTCTCTGTGGCCGTTCCATAATTAGCATCGCCTTCCCGGACACTCGGATGTGCTGCTACAGGGTTCCTGCTGTTACTGCGACGGAGGTTGTCCCACTCGGTGTGCAAGTTCTTCATCTCATCCTGGAGAGCGACTCTGTCTCGTTCCTTCGCCGAAAGTTGACGTTGAAGCAGGGTCCTCCTGAAGCTCCTAGTGCCCGGGTCTTCCTGTGCAGATGGGTCATGTAGCCGTAGAGTAGTATATGAAGGTAGGAGACCCTCTCTCAAACATGTTTTGTTAAAGATGATGGCAGCATCAGTGGAATTGATTTTATATATGGTCTTTTCAAGAAAAACTAACGTTGTCTACCAGTACAAATGCCCTGTCCGGGAATGCCCCGGCGCTTACATTGGTATGACGACTATGCGATTTTCGAAGAGGATATCCTGCCACGCTCAGGAAGGCGCCATCCATAATCATGCCAAAAACGTCCACAATACCAGGATAATTAGGAATGACATTATTCCTAATATCAGAATTATCGATAAGGCAGCAGACCACCGTCGCCTCCGCTCTGGAGGCCCTACACATCGGGAAGGAGAGACCCAGCCTCAACAACCACCCAAGAGACTTCACTCCTCCCGACGGTGGCACGAAGGGCGCCGCCCGCCAGCACCATAGAGCCGATCGAACGGGCCAATCAGGTGCCCCCGTCTATCGGCAATGACCTTCCCAATACTACGCTCCCAGTCTCCAGCGTTCCGCACGAGAAGAGCAGTGCGAGCTTTCCACCTCTGCAAGACGGCTTGAACTCAGGGACTTAATCCTCTGTTCAGCCAATGAAAATGCAGCGCCCATCAGACAGAGCACCTGGGACACAATAAATACCGCCGAAACGACCCCATTTCAATCAGTTCAAGCTCACCTTTCCTTGAAAATGAACCGATGATACGGTTGGAAACGTTGGAATTCCGTTACACCCTTAGACTAAGATTTGTTAACCACTTTTGTTATCATATCAATAAATTATTATTTTTAGAAAACATTTCTTTCACCGAGATATGAACATCGGCCAGCTATTAGCAAATATCAGCCCTGATGAGAAGAGAATAATAAGAAGAATTGAAAAGACCATATATAAAATCAATTCCACTGATGCTGCCATCCATCTTTAACAAAATATTATTATTATTGGTTATTTATTATTATTATTATTATTATTATTTATTATTATTATTATTGTTATTATTATTATTATATTATTATTATTATTATTATTATTATTATTATTATTATTGTACTTAGGAAGCAGACCCTCTCTCAAGCATACTTTATTAAAAGTGATGGCTACTTCAGCAGCGTTACACTTGTAGAGATTCTTCTCTATTTCCCGAATAGCGGCTTTTTCCGTGGTACTTAGACAGGCTAGTAGAGCTCATTTCCCTGAATGGTGGCAAACTCCGCGTCCCGGAACAAACCCAAGGATATATTAACCCCGATCAAGACGCCGTTCTGAAGCTGGGTCTTAATTGCCACTTCATTTCGAGACCCAGACCTCACGACAAGAGACTCGAAATCGAGTTGCTCCTCGACTCCATCCAGCAGCTCGAAGCCCGGAGCATCGTGAGAACTACCGATGCCCTTCAACTCCTACTTGCTGAAGCCCATACGGAGAGGGGCTCGCACTCCAGCGGGATCCTCTTGAAGGAGATGAAAATGCGGAGAAGGAACTGAAGGAGAAAGAGAACATCACGGTGCGACGCGCTGACAAGACGGCAGCCTTCGTCTTGATTGACACTGCTGAATACCACGAGAAGCTGGATGCCATTTTGTCCGACGAGAGCAGGTTCGAGCGCCTGACAAGAAACCCGACAGACGACATCAAGAGGGAGGCCAATGGGGTCATCAGTGTAGTGAATGCTGCGACTAACGCCGTCCACCTCCCACTCATACAAGGAGACTACAGCCTGGGTTATCTATACGGTTATCTATAAAAACTCTCAAACAAGGAAACTCCCTCCGGCCGATCATCAGCCAGATGCCTGCCCCTACGTACACCTTGGCTAAACGTCTTAACCAAATTTTTACCCCCTACGTCCCGAATCGGTACAGCCTGCAGTCATCAGTAGAATTCGTAGAAGTCATCAAGGACGCCCCTGGCACCGGGATTATTACCTCGCAGGACGTAGAGCCCCTGTTTATGAACGTGCCTGTCGACGAAACCATTGACATCATCCTTGAGCGTGTCTACAGGAGTCAGTCGACGGCGCCCCTCAACATACCCGAAGCCTTGCTTCGTACACTGCTGGAGATCTGCATGAAGAAGGCCCCTTTCTCCACCCACCATGGCCAGATGTACCGCCAGAAGGACAGCGTAGCGATGGGCTCCCCGCTGGGGGTACTCTTCACTAACTTCTACATGGGCACCATGGAGGAACGAGTCTTCGCCATGAAGCAACAAATCCGCAGATACGGGCGATATATCGACATCTTTGTTCAAGTCGATGCTGAGAATGAGGTAGAAGCCCTCCATCAGGTATTTCAGCAGTGCAGCGTGCTGAATTACACGGTTGAATACAGCACTGACGATCGGATCCCCTTCCTCGACGTCCTTGTGAGTAAGACGGAAGATGGCCTCCGTCTGTCTACACAAAGAAAACCAACCTAGGACTTTGCCTCAGTGGTGACAGCAAGTGCCCCGCCAGATTCAAAAGCATGACCGTCAGGGCCTTCGTCAGGAGAGCCCTCTGCTCGACCTGGCAGGACACTCATCAGGAACTCAACCGTGCCTCCCAAGTACTCATAAATAACGGGTATTCAAATGAATTAATAAGCAGAGAAGTCCGTACAGCCCCTGGAAAAATGGTACAGTAGTGAGAGCCCACAACCCCACCCCCAGGAATAATATCAAGCTGTATTATAAAGCCTTCATAAGTTCCCATTACCGTGAAGAAGAGGACTTAGTTAAGAGAATTATTTCTGAAAATGTATCCCCGACTGACGACACCAAAAATATCGACCTGATCATTTACTACCAGAATCGGAGGACGCGCCACCTTATTATGAAAAATAACCCCTAACCCCTCTCCACAGGTATGAGACCCCCTGAAGCAGGCGCATGTGGTGTACCAGTATACATGCCCAGTCCGCGGTTGCAGCGGCACCTACGTTGGTATGACTACCATGCGCCTGTCGAAGAGACTCTCGTGCCACGCCCATGAGAGGGCTATCAAGAACCACGCCCACACCAAACATCAAGAGGCCATCTCCCGGGATGTTATTATCCAAAACACGAAGATCATCGGGAAGGCCCCTGATGCCCGTCGGTTACGCCTGCTGGAGGTGTTTCTCATCCAGCAAGTAATAAAACCTACACTAAATACGACGCAGGAAGAATTTCTCCTCCCTACGAGTATGAGAAGACCTGCCACCAACAATGACACCTTTGAGCACGACAACTCCACAGAAGACAATGCCCCCAAACGAGATACCCCTGCAGCCAACGATAATCAAGTTAGCCTTAACGTCCCGCAGCGTAGCGAAACGCACATCAACGTAACCGCGCCGCTAAGGAGGTCTAGGCGGCTGCAGGACTTACAGCATCGCAACCATCAACGCAGGGAAAGTGGCTTGAGACCTGGTTCAAGCCACCAATGAAAACGAAGACCTATCGCCACCAGCCAATAGTAGATCGGCATGGGGCAGACCCCCTGCTGTCAACCCCAAATATAAAAGAGGACGGACGCCACTCCAAGATCAGTCCACCCTCAGCTTCCCAGCCCGAGGATGTCTGGCAGCTCCAGATTAAAGCTCGCTTGCTTCAAGAAAGAGAGAGAGAGAGAGAGAGAGATTGATTGATTATATATCGTTAATGACTTTGATGACTATGGTATCATAGTTTATCTGTAAAATTCAAATATATACACCAATTTTGACTGTATTGGATCATGACCTCCATAGGCGCTCTACTAGCCTGTCTAAGTACCACGGAAAAAGCCGCTATTCGGAAAATAGAGAAGAATCTCTACAAGTGTAACGCTGCTGAAGTAGCCATCACTTTTAATTAAGTATACTATTATTATTATTATTATTATTATTATTATTATTATTATTATTATTATTATTATTATATGAAACCTATTTATATGGAACAAGCCCAGAGGGACCGTTGATTTGAAATTCAAGCTTCCAAAGAATATGGTGTTCATTAAGAAAAAGTAAGTGGAAGTAAAGGCAAATACAGAAAAGAGATCATACTTTAAATAGAAAAAATCTGTAGCAAGTAAGAAAAATGATTAAAATGCAAGAATAGTATTAAAGTAATATTCTTCGATACGTTTGCAATTTCTCTCTCCTCTCTCTCTCTCTCTCTCTCTCTCTCTCTCTCTCATATTCACTTCCTCTCTTCGCTAGCTGGATGTTCTCCCCTCGTATGAGTGAACGTCTCCATGGCAACAAGGTCGCTAAGCTTCCTCGTCCTCATCCTTCCTTTCATCATCACCATCCTACATCTTCATCCTCTTCCTCCTCCTTACCTTCTCCCTCCGTAAATCCTTCTTCTAAATATTCCTTTTGTTTTAAACACCCCCATTTCCCTCAATATTTTCCCATTCATTTAGTTGACAGATTCTCCTTTTATTCTCGTCTCTCCACCCCTTCTCATTTCCCTCTTTATTTGGCATCTTTTCATCCTTTTGCGACTTTGGTTTTGTGTTCTTCAGTTCTCATTTATTTAGAGTTTTTTATATGATGATTCCTTGCATTTAGTCATTCTCTCGCTCTTATTTGCCAACGTTAATGTTGGCCAGAGTCGAAAGTTCACCTTTTTCAAATGATCTAAAGTGGTAGAAATTATTTTACTGGTTCGAATGTAATTGAGATTGAAGAAAATTAGTCAGATGTCTGCATTTCAGAAGGAATTAATTAAGATTTTATAAATGTATAATATACTATATGTGTGTGTGTGTATATACAAAATCGTCATTAATAATTTTGAAAAGCGTAGACATTTGACTAATTTTCTAGAATGTCGATTACATTAGACCCTGTAAAGTAGTTTCTACCTCTTTCTTTAGATAATTTGAAAATATTTGAACTTTCGACTCATGCCAGCCTATAAAGTGCATAACGTGGCGAACATAAACGTTGACAAATAAAGTGAGTAATATATATATATATAATATATATATATTATATCTATATATAGATATATATATATTATAGATATTCATATATATATATATGATATATATATATCTATATAATATAGATATGATATATATATATATATATATATATATATATATATATATATATATATATACTATACTACTAACAACTACAAATATTTCAAATTAAATTCACGAGGACATAATCCCTTAGTTCAGTTATTTTTGTTAATATAAGTTAGCATTCCAGTTAATGAATTGGTGCTGACAGAGCAGCTCTCCTGTTCTGGAGTTTTGTAAATATTGGTTTCGGCTTCCTTGGTCATCCTTGGTACCATACTCATAATCAAGAGATCTGGTCAAATTTGATTCAACGAAAATCCCCAAGTCAATGGTGGAATCTTGTTTTGTCTGGAACGATTATTTCTTTTTCTTGTACTTCTGAGAGCATCAACCCTCCTGTCATGTTTTATGAACATGAAGACTTCAGGGAACACATCAGCTATAAGGACCTAGTCAGAATATTAGGATCTGGGGAATCTAGTAAGTTTATGGTGGATTCCCATCCATCTGTTACCCAGCTGCCAATCTGTGGGGCTCCCCGCATGGTGGTGTTTGGTGGATGCTGTGGAGGGATGTTTTGTGTCTATCAAATTTTACATGGCTTTCTCAAATGTTTGTTTCTTACATTTTTGGGTTATGTAAATTCATCCTCATGTTGAGTTTAATGTGATCGACTAGCTGATCAACACGATAGGTTATGTTGCCATCTCTTGCTGCATGACACGCAAGGAGAATGTTCTAGACAGAAAATTGTTTAAGATGAGTAGTGTTTGTTCCGATGCTGTATACTTACCTCGAACTACTTTAATAGGAGAATCCTGTATGTCAATCCGGTACCTACCAGAAAAAAACCGGTTATCCGTTCCACACCTATCCAGGTACACATGCCCTGAGGGTTAACGCCCATGTGACCCACGACCTACGCATTCAGTGCTTTCTTGGTCGCTGACCCGTCCAGATGTGTCAGCTCGTCTTCCGTGTATCGGCCCGATCCTTCATTGTTTCTCTTGCCTTCTGAGTGTTGGTGTATCCCTCCCTTGTGTGTTTGTGTGCCCTTCGCTCGATGAAGTCTGTTCCTCCTCAATGGCGTTGTCCAGGCCCGTCAGAGGCGAAGTCTTGTGGGGCCTTCCTTTTCACTCTCCCTTTGACCCCCAATCTTGGTGCTCCAAGTGTCGTGGCGGACCTTGCTCGCAGGACTCCACATGTGAGGAATGCAATCAGCAATTGGGTGGATGACAACGGCTTTCGATTCTCCCCTTCCAAAAACTGTGGCAGTTCGTTTTACCAGAAGTACTTGAAAGGAAACCATCCCAAATATTAAGCTGAGAGAGACACTAATACCATATGAGGAGGATGTGAAGTTTTTAGGGATGATCTTTGGTAAGAAACTAACATGGGCTAGTCATATTGACTCTTTGAAAATTAAGGTGAAGAAGTCCCTTAACATTTTAAAGGTAGTCTCAGGTTTTAACTGGGGTGCTGATAAGAGAGGTCACTTAATGTTTATATGACTCGTTATGTAAATCAAAGCTTGAGTATGGTTGCCAAAAATACTCTTCAGCAAGTGCAACCAAACTTAAGAAGTTGGATGCAGTTCATCATGCTGGTCTAAGAATATGCTCTGGTGCATTGAAGACATCTCCAGTTGAAAAGTATATATACTGACACTGAGAGCTCCCTCTAGACGTACATGGAGAGGAACTGGGACTGCAGTATATGGTCAAATTAAGAGGTTGCCTAGAAAACCCTGCAACATCTATTCTTAACCAAAACAATCCACAGCAGTTTGCAAATGCTAGAGCATCCAAGCCTTTTCTTGTACGAACTAATGCTGCAGTTGACAGTGTGTCTATTAAAGACCAAAAAATTAAGGCAATACGTTGCTCTAAGTTGCTTCCATGGTTGACCCTAGAATCGTCAGTCTGCCAAAAACCTGTGGTTAAAAAATCGGTTAATGTCCAAGAAGTGAAAGCTCATTTTCTTGATCATGACCAGATGCATTCGGGTTTTCTTAAATTATTCAAAGACATCAAGTGGTGTTGGTTTTGCTGTTGTTCATGGTAATAGCTCATGTGGGCGGACTTTCTAATAATGCTTCTCTTTTTACAGCTAAATTAACTGCATTAACCAAATCTCTTGAGGTTGCTTCTGCTCTACAGGGTAATAATTTCACCATATACTCTGATTCTTAAAGTGCACTCATGGCCATTAAGCAATACAACCCTAAACAGCCAATTATTCAACATATTCAAGAATTGATTTAGGCTTTCTTCCAAATTCAAATTAGTCCATTTTTGCTGCGTTCCTGCCCATGTAGGTATTGCTGGTAATGAACTTGCTGACCATGAAGCAGGAGAAGTCGTTACTAAAGAAGACATTCTCTTCTGCCGTATTCCTGCTACTGACATGAAATGGACTGTTCGCTCATATATAAAAAATATATGGTAAGCACGTTCGTAGTCTCCCCTTCTGACCAGCAGTAAAAACTACAGGAAGCTCAGACAAGTATTGAACATTGGCCATCTGGATTCCAACAAAACCGTAGGGTAGAAACTATATTATGAAGTCTGAGAATTGGCCATACTCGATTGACCCACCGGTTCCTTATAGAGGGGGTACTGCACGAGTTTGAATGCAGTGTGACTCTCCTCTTACTGTGGAACACATTACATTACATTGCCATAAGTATTCTGCAGCACGGCAGAGACATGGGTTAGTGGGCAGGGATATAGCAGAACTGCTTGGTCCGGATGTAGCTGCCAATACAATTGTTAGATTCTTCAAAGATATTAACCTTTTTCATGAAATTTAATATAAATACATTACCATGAATATTCACCTCAAACCAAATTCATTATAGTGCTGGATAATGCATCTGGATTCCAGTGCTTGGCTTCAAGCCTAAATTTCATATTCCATTTCATTCCATTCAGAGGAAACTGTCAAATGCTTTCTTGTGTCTTAATTAACAAAATTGTAGTTATCCTATTCACTCTGGTCACCTTTCATAGGTACCTTGACCATGACTTGCAATTCTCAATCTCATTTATGAATGGATGCGATCGTAACCTGGTAATTTCCATCTCCCAAGTTTCGGCATTATTGTGAATTCATAAGCACATTCAAGTCCTGGCGTCAATAACCTCGACGTTGCGACGCCAGTAAGAACTAACAATTCAATCAATCACCATTCAAGTCTTCGTCATCCAGTGATATATCAAATTATTCCCCCTCATATCCTTTTTTCATGACCTCAGAGAAATGTTCCCCCATGTGTTGTCTTTTTCATTGTGCTCATCTCTCATTGTGAGAGGTATTTTCCTCCTTTTTTCGTGGATATTTCATTGATAATTCTGTGGGCTACTCAAAAACTTATATCATTCCATTAATGCATGATTTTGTCAAAATCATGAAATGGTTTGTATTGATACCCTCATCTTGTATATCTTAGTTTAACTATATTACATAAGTACTTAGTCTGTACTCTGCGTTCCTTATCTCCTTCCTGAATGTTGTGTCCAGAATCTACACAGCCCTATACTTATCTCTTTATTCTGGTTCTTACCCGATGTACAAGTTTCCGTCCGGGTAACCCATTTGCCAGCATTTTTATAACATATTGTTAAGCATTCTTTATATCAAACCATACCTCATAATATATATATGTGTGTGTGTGTGTGTATGTATGTATGTAGTTTCTTATAGTTTGTGTATGTGTTTGTGAATAAATTATCTTTGAGCTGATTTTGGTAGCCGTTGTTACGGACAGGAACATAGGAAACGAAAAAGAATGTGTCGTTTGGGTAAGATTGGCGATTATATAATGTAATTGCTTGTAAAGTCAGTTTTTCGTCTTGGAGTTTCTTGTGTTTGTGAACGACCCTTCAGTACAGCGTCTTGAGAACCGTGTGGGATCAAGTGCATTTGTCGATCCGTCCTTTGAGAATGTGATTTCACTCCTAGATTCCCAAGAAATGTCCAGAAAATCGAACATGAACCGAGTGATGAAAGAGTGGCCCTTCTCCAACCCTCCGTCTCTTTAAAAAGAACTCGGCTCTGTATACCATGGAACTCAATTCACGGAGGAATAAATATATACAAATTTTTGATAGAAGTTACCTGAAAAAAATTCCTGCTACCGAGGTTCGTATTCCATCACTCGTTGTAGGTAGTGCTTCATGGACGCTGCTTTGTGGGTGTTGTGAGGTTGCATAAGGTCAGAGGTTCCGACCTTTGTGTGGAGGACTCTTGGGAAGCTTTAGTTTGCCTCTGAAAATTAGAGAGAAATAGGAAAATTTAGGGGATAAAGAGGCTGCGAGCGAAGCGGAAGTCGTCGGCAGTATCGCGAAATCAAACGCAGTCAACATCAAAGGAGGCAGCCACGTTGAAGCTGGAATAAATGTGATTTACCTGGAGGATGAAAGCTCTCTCTCTCTCTCTCTCTCTCTCTCTCTCTCTCTCTCTCTCTCTCTCTCTCTCTCTCTCTCTCTCATGTGGTTTGGAAAATTTTAAGTTGAATTATGACGATTTTGTTTTTACACTATATATATATATATATATAATATATATATATATATATATATATATATATATATATGTATATATATATATATATATATATATACATATATATATATATATATATATATATATATATATATATATAAATTCCTTAGATTTGGTGCATTAATGTTGCTATTTAATTTTCGGGAGGTCATTTTATTCACGGCAGCGGAAAACAAAGTGTACTCGTGTTTTTATAAAGATGAAAGCAAGTTAAAAATAAAATGTTAGAATATGAAATGAATATTCGCTGCTATATTTAATGAAACGGGAATCGATCCCCGAAAAGGTAGTTAAGGTATATTTGATGTGTTGGGTAATGATGGTACAGTCATGTGTAGGGAAGTTTTGCTCTGGTGATATTCGCGGCAGCATTTGGTTATGGTGGTTGTGGGGGGGAGGTAACATTCCATAAACCTGCCAGAGCGTCGATTAAGAAAACAAATGTGTGGCTGTAAATTATGGGACTAACAGTTCGGTGATGTGTTTGGAAATGAAACTACCTTGTTATTTTTTTTTTTCAATTTTTGTTTCGAAACTATTGAAAACAGCACAGCTTTGGGAAAAAGCAGCGGTAGCGTTTGTTATAGTTATTGCTCTCATTGACGAGTTAGGTTTTACCCGTAGGGAGGTAGTGCTGTCAGTGCACCTCACGGGGCGCACTGAAGGTATTACTAAAGGTTCTTTGCAGTGTCCTTGCGGCCCCTAGCTGCAACCCAATACATTCCTTTTAATGTGCCTCCATTCATATCTTTCTTTTACCTTGCTTTCCACCTTCTAACAATTATTTCATAGTGCAACTGATGTTTTCCTTTTGTTACACCTTTCAAACCTACCTACTCTCAATTTCCTTTCCATGAGGTCATACACTGCATTGCTTGGCCTTTGGTCTAAACTCTATATTCCATTCCGTTCCGAGTCAGATTTTAAAATGTTTCTTATGACAGTAAGGAAATCCTATGTGGTTTGGAGAAGGAGGGCGATATGTGTAACCTTTGTTCAGTATAATTGACAAGAGATTTGCCATTAGTTTTTTCCTGAAGTTAGAGTCCTTCAGTGTCAAAAAATGACTTAGTCCTTCATTATTATTATTAGGGGATTACATCAATGGGAAGGCTTTAGCTGTTCAGTATAACAGCTTATGTCCTAGTTTTTGCTAGTAGTGAAGTATTTTTCAAGAGAGACTAGTTGTGAAAGTCGGGCTATCTGTGCAGGGCCTGGTGACTTAGGCGGCAAAAAGGCAGATATTTTTATGCGCTTCAGCCAGTAACACCTGCACTCTGTAACAGCACACTTCCATCTTTCATTTTTGGTTTTATCGTGATTGCCTCTTTCTACCAAAGCAGTTCTCATATATAGCATCCCTGATTAGTAGTTTGTTGCTTCTTGTAGTTGCCCTTCATGATATTACATAATCTCAAACACAAAGGTCAGTAGAGGCCAGCTGCTTGAATGTATTGGGAAGGTTGGGAACTTTGCTTATTTAATTTACATTACTTGCTTGGAATCACTGACAGACGCTCACGTGGTGAATTTTTGTGTCTTGGATATCTAATGTCTTGAAGGAATGGTATAAATCAGACTTGAAAAGAGTGAAAAGTGTCCTGCAAAGGTGTCGTCATAATGCTTTTTATGTAATGAACATTGTCGTTATGAAAGGCACCAGTTGTTTCTGGTGGCTGGTGTATATAGGTATGTAGTGGGAGATTACCTTAGATGTCGTGATCTTCTATAATAGCAGTTCATGTATTTCCTTAGAGGTCATGCCCTTCTATTGCAGTTCATGGATTTCCTTAGATGTTATGCCCTTCTATTGTAGCTTGTAGATTTTCATACAGGTCTTACCCTTTTGTTGCAGTTCGTGGGTTTACTTAAAGGTCATGCCTTTCTATTGCAGTTCATGGATTTCCATAGAGGCCTTGCCTTTCTGTTTCAGCTCATGCATTTCCTTAGAGGTCGTGCCCTTTTATTGCAGTTCATGAATTTTCTAAGAGGTCATGCCCTTCTATTGCAGCTGATGGGTTTCTTCAGTGGTCTTGCCCTTCTGTTGCAGTTCAATCATTTCCTTTGAGGTCACGCCTTTCTATTGCAGTTCATGCATTTCCATAGAGGTTATGCCCTTCTATTGCAGTTCATGGATCAACCGCCACAGTAGTTGACTGTTAGTAAAGCCCAGCCACCAGGAGTACACAAAACCCCAGTTTTTGGCCCTATATAACTTTGTAAATATTCTACCTACCAGATTGAAACTGTTTTTAGAGGTTCCCCACAAAGGTCTATAATTGTTCCAAATTCATGGAAAGTTTGGGTGGATGAGGGTTCTAACAAATCTGTGGAGCAATAACGGGAAAAGATACACCACGATACTTAGTTTTTATATATTTAACTTACCCAGTAATTACTTAGCTAAGAGTTCTTCTTGATGGCAGTTTGAATTTTGAAATTAGCGGTCACGGTTCTTTTTGTTTTTAGGTAAGTGACAAAGCCCCCACCGACTTTCAGGGTAAGAGAGAACAACTCAGCCTAAAGCTCTATTTGTTACTACCGCTTGTTAGGTCCAGACCTGGTGTTGACTAAGTGGCTGTTTTTTTTTTTGGATTTTTATTTTTTTCACCTTGGTGATGTATTATTTGATAACCTTGCAGCATCATTATAATTTGTTCATCTTTTTGCACTATTACTATGGGTTGTGACTATTAGTTTCCGATATTGTAGCAAATTCTGCAATACCCGTATGATTTAAATTGACCTTCAATTCCCACACCTTTTGCACCAGTTGCAGAGCGCAGGTTTGCAGTTTTGATATGGCCTGTGACGAATCTAGAGTTTGGAATGTGTAACACTTTAGGTGGGCCACTCGCAATCAATCTCGTCGTAAGATAAGAATTGAGTGGGAGGATACTCTTTAGGGGTCATGCCCTTCTATTGCAATTCATGGATTTTCTTAGAGGTCATGCTCTTCTGTTGCAGTCCATGGATATCATTTTAGGTCATGCTTTTGTATTTCAGTACATGGATTTTCTTAAGAGGTCATGCATTTCCTTTTAGGCCATGCCTATATATTGCAGTTCATGCATGTACTTAGAGGTCATGCCTTTTATTGCTGTTCATGGATTTCCTGACAGATCATACCTATTTATTGCAGTTCATGAATTGCCTTGTAGGTCATGCCCTTTTATTGCTGTTCATGGATTTCCTTAGAGGTTATGCCCTTCAATTGCTGCTTGTGGACATCCTTAGAGGTCATGCCCTTCAATTGCAATTCATGGATTTCCTTAAAGGTCGTGCCCATTTATTGTAAGTCATGGATTTCCTCAGAGCGCATGCCCTTCCATTGCAGTCCATGGGTTTCCATAGAGGTCATACCCCTCATAGGTCCCAGTGCTTTGCCCTTGACCTAAATTATATATTCCATTCCATAGAGGTCATACCCTTCTATTGCTGTTCATGAGTTTTCTTACTGGCCATGCCCTTCAGTTGCACTACATACCTAGAGGTCATACCCCTCTATATTAGTTCATGAATTTTCTTATATGTTACGCCCATCTATTGCAGATCCCAAGTCAAGGTGTGGTCTTGTATTTGATTCACTTTTATGGTTTCTTTGCAATTATTGAGTTTCTAAGGCAAACTTTTTGGTTCTTGTGTTGGTCACATCAAAACGTTCCATGGAATGCTGCCAATATTGTTGGGTAAAGACGAGAGCTGTATCAGTGAGCCTCGTAAAGACGATTTTTGAATACGTTGCAACACCCGTTCAACATCCAGACCGGATTTTTCATCAGGAGAAAACTTTAATATTACGGTTTGGGAAGCATTTTGAAAAAAAGCTTTCACACACATGGTGGGCGCTTCTCTTTTGTATCTACAATTTTTTTGTATCGATTAATATATTTTGCTTTCTTACAAATGTGTTTCCAATGGACGATCGATATGGTTAGATGTTTTTAAAATCTGGAAATCTTGCAGAAATACTGCCATCTCTTACTTTCGTGATATTTCCGCAGTATAACTCGAATTGAAGGTAAAGTCGCTGTTGACTGGAGAAAAATTACAGTAAAAATTCAGTCGCATCTGTATCAGTAGATTGGTGCTAGAGGGCAATAATATTGTTACATGTGACCTTTTGTTAGTTATTGCCCGTATATCAAAAGTTTTGATGATTAACGTTATTTTTCACTAGTGAATTTAGTTTAATTGCAGATTGCCTGTGGTGTGGTAATTATAGCTGTTTTTTGGATATGCCAGCATAAATGGGAAAGTTATGACGCATATTTCATTTGATGTAATGCGGAAGTGTTCATTATTCACGGATTTTCGTGGGACATAATTATAAACTATGAGTGGTCTCTTTGATAAAAATCATTATAAACAGGAATTTGACCTTAATAAAATTGCAAACTTTTGTGTTATGCGTCTGAACATTCTCTCTCTCTCTCTCTCTCTCTCTCTCTCTCTCTCTCTCTCTCTCTCTCACGTGGTAGCATGCAGTTATTTTGTGTAATGTACTTTTTTATTATAAGAAAATTACATATGCATGAATTGATTGCCTTTGTAGTAACTGGGCTTGATATTAGTGAAGAGGGATCCTTTTTCTTCGTTTTCTGAACATTGTCCTAACTTCCATGTACTATACAATGGTATTCGTGGATGTTAATAAATTGTAGAACATTTCGTGGTGATCAAAGATTTCCCACAATATCTAATCCACGTCATCACATTATTACGATTGGTGATCGATGGCACACTTCCAGCCCTATAAATGATTCTACTTGTAGTACCCAGAAACCCCGTTTAACAAACGAAGCTATTTAGTTTTCATTGATTTTGAGCGTGTTTTTCCTAACCTACATAGATTAATTAAAGAGAAGAGTAAACACCGAAAACCCAAATGGAGCATAATTGTGGGCAGGGTAGGGTAGGCCTAAGAGCAGTTATTTATTCATTTATCGGGGCTGAGTGCATGGAGTCTTGTTGAAATATTCAACGCATTTTCCGGAATATGTTGCCGCTCTGTGAAGGGACACCACAAAAGGTCGACAAGCCGACATGCTGGAGGATTAGGGTGGTTGGGGAGGGGCTGGGTGGGGTGTTAGCTGGGATTTCGAGGGGAGGTTGAAGACTAGAAGGAAATATATTTGTGTTTCGTAAAAGGAAAATCTATGTAGACAGATGAAATGTTAGGAACCATTGAATTATTTGTATCGAGCCTCTTTAGTTCCTCTATAAAGAGCGCATTCAAAAGGCGTTTAGTGTGCACAGTCTTATTTGGGCTTGATTAAAGAATAAGGTTTTCGTCTTTTACTGAAGAGGGGTAAATAAGAACCCATAATTACGGGTATTCCCTGAGAATATAAATGAGATTCTCTTCTCTCTCTCTCTCTCTCTCTCTCTCTCTCTCTCTCTCTCTCTCAACTCCTATTTTTTTTTCAACACTTCATTTAAAACTTGAACTATTTTATACCAGTTCATCAGCCTACACAAATTACTTGCCGGGAAGGTAAAAGAAGAAATCAAACTGCAGCTTATAAATTATCACGCTTGTCATCACAAGTCCGACTACATGGTAAAAGGTATTTAAGTTATACTTGATACGAAGTCTCATAGTAGTGCATGAATGAAGGTCTTGGCAATAATGGGAGGTAGCTTGTCTGTTTAACCGTCAGATGCGCTTAAAAGTTTTATTATTATTATTATTATTATTATTATTATTATTATTATTATTATTATTATTATTATTAAGGAATTCCCCTATATGATAAAAAAGTATTACTTAACTTATTCTGAATTTTATTTTATTTTTTTATGTATCGAAACGAGCAAACGTATTTATTTTGTGCATGTATTCCAGTGTGAAAGTATATGCCTTGTACAGTTATTTCTGTTATTTCCATTTCCATTCATTCATCAACACGAGAATGACCTATTTGGTCCCAGTTCTTGTCCCATGGCGTAGACCTGGTATTTCAGCCTAATCCTTCGGGCCAGTCCTATGAGAGCTCATAGTCAACCGTGGTCTGGTTAAACTATTTTAATATTAATTAAAAAACTATTACAAATGGAAATTAATCTCTAGAATAAAGGCATTAATAAACTGAGAACTCAGCCGAGACATTACAGAAAACTGTTATTCATAATTTGTCATTTATAATGTATTATTTTAGCTTTTTTTTAATGTTTATTTTATTGTTTTCTGTCTTTATAACTTGAAAATGAAACCTTAGTGTTCGGAAACTTCGCAATAAATGTATTTTAAGGACCACCTGAGAAGTGCTTCCTCCTATATATATATATATATATATATATATATATATATATATATATATATATATATATATATATATATATATATATATAGTGTGTGTGTGTGCGTGTGTGTAAACTTATCACAGAAGTAACATCATAACATGAAATCTAGACAGTATGAATATATATAATATGTGTATATATTATATATATATATATATATATATAATATATATGTATATGTGTATATATATATGTATGCAGAGGCCAGGTACTATGTCGTACCTCTAAGTAAATGGGGATACAATCCACAATGAATTAAAATCCTATTGTAGTTTAAAATATATATTTCTTGTACAGGATTAAAGCTTTCGACCATCAACTGTGGTCTTGTTCACAGTTGATGGTCGAAAGCTTTAATCCTGTACAAGAAATATATATTTTAAACTACAATAGGATTTTACTTCATTGTGGATTGTATCCCCATATATATGTATGTATATACGTACAAAAATTTTTATTGTATTTATGAATAAAATGTTATATACCCTGAGAATAGGTACTAAGAGCAGCCTCCTAGATTGGGAATTTTAGCCCCATCCACTAGAGCAGAAAGTCAGTGCTTTGTCCACTCAGCTACTGAAGGAAAGAAAGGATATGAACTAAGTTTGTGGTTTCATAGCTGGTGCTTTAACGTCGCTAACTGATTTCTCACACAACAAACACGGGTGGAATCGTAGTTTTGGGCGGTTGATTTGATACTTGTTATGATAACCATGCTTTTGAGTTTCTCCTGTCATGTCCTCCAGAGCTGAGTGGAAAGAGCGTCAGTCTACTGCTCTATCCCCGTAGGGGGTTAGTGCTATCAGTGCACATCATACGGTGCACTGTAGCTATTACACAAGGTTCTTTGCAGCGTGTCCTCTGCCTCTAGCTGCAACCCCATTCGTTCTTTTTACTGTGCTTCCCTTGATATTCTCTTTCTTCCCTCTCACTTTCCACCATCTCCTAACAATTGCTTCATAGTGCAACTGCGAGGTTTTCCTCCCATTACGCTTTTCAACTCTTTTACTGTCACTTTCCATTTCAGTGTTGAATGGACTCATGGGTCCCAGTGCTTGGCCTTTGGCCTAAATTTCATATGCAGTGCAATTGTACTGCTACAGCAGTTGACGGTTATCGGATTATTATTTATTCTCAGGGGGCAGTGCATGCTATAATGAATGCGCCACTTTCGTCACACCGTGAAAGATTAAATGTGTCTGCTTAATGTTGCTTGGGGTGGGGATGCAGTGGTTCCTTTTCTGATACTATGCATATGCAGTTGCATATCTGGTTCCTCGTTCAGTCGATACGTAGCTCGGTGGACTAAGAATTGACCTACTGCCCAAGAAGTTGACAGTTCAAATCTCAAGAAAGGTTATGGTTAACATATAAGTTGAGAGAAAAAAATAAGCAAAAGAATTGGTCTCTCAAGTACCACCTACAGCTTGTATTACGAGCATCTAAAGGCCTTTCCACACTAGGAAACATTGTTTGGAAACAAAGTTTGCAGACATCCTAGAAACTGGTCCAGACCTCAGTTATCGTCAGGATGTCTGTTGGTGCAGTAGCATATGCATTTTACATGTTACTTTTAATGCACTCGAGGAGGGATATATAAGATGAAGAAAAAGAGATGGGTGTGGTACGTAGATACAAATATAGAAGTACTTATGTATAAGTGTATATACATGTACTATGTATTAAAATATATGTATGGATATATATTTAAACACATATATATGCATACACGTGTGTGTGTGTGTGTTTAAATACATATACATATATTTCAGTACTTATATGTGTATACACTTATACAGCTTAGGTACTTATATATTTGTATATACGTATGATGTATATGTACACGTGTATGTGTGTGACACTCCTTTTTCTAAAAACTTTCACACCCATCTCTTATTCTTTCTCGTATCCCTCATCGAGTGCATTAAAACAAGTAAATTCTCACTCATATTGGGGAAGTTAAACTACTGGAAGCTAACCCTGCTTATGCACATATTAAAATTAAAGATGAACATGAAAATACTGTTGCTATTAGTAATTTGGCAAAATATCCAGTTATAGGCAGTCAACACCAGAGACCAGTGAGACAAAGGTTTTTAGAAACAATAATGACAATTTACTTGAGGATGCAATTGAAACTATCAGTAAAAACGATGCTTCTGTGACGTAATAGGAAATCTATCAATGAAGATGATCACTTGACAAATGTTGCTAAACATTTACAACTTATATGTCGTCCTGTAGATTCTCTGCCCAATCAAATTTTACTGTTTTTTTATGTATGAAATTCCTGTAACATATAACTGTACTCGTATTATTATCAGATGTATAAAAAATATCCTTAAAAGTTTGGTTCATAGGCTCTGACAATGTTGAATAAAGCCGAATAAATTTGGTAAACTGGTACTGTATTTGTTAACCTGTCTGAATGATTTACTACCTTATGTATTTGTCGTTAACACCTGATTATTTTCTTTTCCATTATTTATGGAGTTTCTGTTTATTTTTGACATTCCCAGTATCCTTTATTCTTTTGACCTATGTAATTCATAAGGTCTGTCCACACCAGGAAACATTGTTTAGAAACAAAGTTTGCAGTCTGTTTGCTAACACTTTTTACCGTATATTTATTTCCCATCCAGAATGGAAAACATTTAGTGTTTCTGTGTGTATATGTAATACTACTACACATGTATCATGTATGTTTATATATAATAATTACAGGCTATGAAAACATTTAAGTATTAAGAACCAAGACCTCAATACCTAAATTTCATAATCAATCAATGTGGAACATGCCTTGTTAAACAAGGAAGAATCTGATTTTCGGATAACAACCAACCAATCCATCATTTAACCCCTTGCTTTTGTAAAATCATGGAGAAGGTCGTAAATATTGGTAACTTTATAAAAAAGACATACTAGACATCGTGGATTCGAGGTATTTTGCTAAACTTCTACTATTGCAGTCTGAACTGGGACCGACCAAATTTTGCATTTTAACAATTTCAAAGATTTTGAGTACAAATAGGAGTGACATTTTTGAAGTATAATGAATATTCTATTTAGGGATAATCA
Source organism: Macrobrachium nipponense (assembly GCF_015104395.2). Lineage (NCBI taxonomy): Eukaryota > Metazoa > Arthropoda > Malacostraca > Decapoda > Palaemonidae > Macrobrachium > Macrobrachium nipponense. Next base: position 69,099,287 of record NC_061110.1, on the reverse strand, counting down.
CAGTAGTATTTGCATCCTCAAGAATGGTGGTATCAGACTGGAAACATCAATGAGACATTAGCTAAATAGTATAATGGGCAAAAAAGCATGGCTTTAGATACTTGGAAGAAAATTTTTTTTCATTTTTGTTGGATAATGAATGTCTATCCAGTTTTGCATATGGATAGACAGAGGATTCTGTGATAGAAAGATTCTTTGGGTTGATACTTGATTGTGAACTTTTTTAGAACTGGGACTTAGTTGATATTAAGGCCAAAAGAAGTTCATGGATTTCATTAGTATCTCTCTTGTGCTTCTTCCCTTCCTGGAATATTGAGTGTAAGTTTGTAGATTTTGAACTAGAGAGAGAGAGAGAGAGAGAGAGAGAGAGAGAGCAGAAACAATATTTGCTTTTAATGGAGACCATTCCAAAATGCCAAGACCCTCTTCAATCAAAGCAAAAGAGATTTTGAATAAATTAACCTAACAAACTGTAATATATTGCCGTTCAGGTATGCTCCAGATCCTTTTCATAATTTTTTTTTTTAATGTTCGTTGTACTGCTCTCTTTTCATAATGTCAAGTTATGTTGACATTTCTCATTAATGCTTTGGTATATTTTATTGCTGTTTTTCTTTAATAAATGTTATGTACTAATCTTGTGATAATTCCATGTATCTTTTCTTAGTGTCACAATGTAAGGTAGTCACTGCTGTAGGATGGCCTCGTATGTTTCTCAGGTGAGAATATTCCCCAGGACACCATCCAAGGGGTAATTCACACTTTCCTTGTTTATTTTTGTTTACATGTTTATTAGCTTTCTCTATCTTGTCAATATTGTTCTTAGGGCTCTTGTCCATCCCTTAAATTCAATACAATTGAAGCACCGTTGATTTTTTTTCTTTTTTGTTTAATGTATGGCCATTATGCTCAGCCAGAGGTTGAATCCTAATACGTCAAACTAAAGAATGTTTCAACAGAAAAGTGCTTCCTCACTAAAAGGGAGAAGCCCTTTCTCCATCTCTTGAATTCTTCACATATATCTACCCCTCTTTGGCTGCTTGAACCACGTGGGACTCTTTAGGGATCAATAATTGCCGCTCCCCTCCCTTTCCACCACGTCACTTATCTGATTTCGAGGTGTGCATTTAGCGACGGATTTTCCTGAATTACATGTAATGATAAAAGGTGCTCTAAACAAGCTGTTTCCCTAAAACTCCCTAAAGTTGCTGCTTCAATAGTTTGATGGCCATGTCCAGTACACATAATTGGGCCGGTACTGCCAACGGTAGGTCAAGAACGAATATTTTGCTCTGAGCATTGACATCTCTCTTTAAAAGTAAGCTGAAGATAGTACTTATTAGTCTGTAGAGTTTTATTTTTGAGCGCGCAAGAAGATAGGTCGAAGGGAGTAAGTGAAATCTTGAATTGTTGAATGACTATCAGGTTTGGAAATGAGATTTTTTCAATAGAATGTGCACTAGCGTGGCATATATGACTGTAGAAGGGTGACAGTCTTAATACTGTTAAATGTTGCGAAACTGCTAGGAGCACAATGGTCTCTCGTTAGATAACACTAATTTACTTTAGAATTCTCAGTATGATCAACGATTTGCATTAAAAAATAATGGCGTCCTATTAATTCTGAGATTAAACTACTTAAGGTAATTTTAATGGGGATTACGCGCAAGAGAGGTAAATTGTGCCACAGGATTTGTAAGTAGAATATACTACGTTAATTGAGATACATACTGCAGTAGAACGCAAGATAAATGTTCAAAATCTGACAGTAAACATGCGTAAATTTATTTTCCTTCTCCGTAGTGAGATACTGCTCTGACAAATGACTGAAACTTACTGATAAAGAAGAATGTAAAACATGGTAGATGGGCCAAAATACTAATCGATACTGAAATCTCTCTTCGACCAGTCTATAGAGTAGGTTGCGTGTATCTTGTGTATGCTTATCTAGTGGCACTGTGTACTCATGAGATATTACCATTAACAAATAGCAGAATTGGTATTGTGTACTCATGAGATTTGATCATTAACAAAATAGCAGAACTAGTATTGTGTATTCATGAGATTTTTAGTATTGTGTATTCATGAGATTTTACCATTAACAAATAGCATACAATTGGATGGATTGTAATATGAAACGTGTAATATATCATCATAAAATATCTTAAGTATTTGTTGCTTTTGTGCACTCGAGCAGAGATTCATATTTTGGTATGAGGACATACAGCTAGATTTATTAAATGAAGATGGCAGCTTTGTACGTCTTTATTCGTTTGAATAATGTTGTTCAACGTGGTAATGCATATATCAGCCATTAATCATAATCAGAAACTACATTGGTAGCCGTGCTATGCCATAACTAATTCCTTTGGAACTTACGGAATTTCGAGCTTAAAAGTTGACTAACAATAGATTTTACTCTGTGATTCCTGAATTCCAGTAAGCCTTAAGTTAGGCAGATTTGTCATCGCTTGAAGGAGTAAATTGACCTTATTTCCTCTTCTCTTCAGATACAAGATTCTGGTATTTCTCGTTTTGATTCTCTTGCAAAGATATGTTTAGGCATTATTTCACTGGTTTAACGAAGGTGGTTTCGAATATATAAGTAGGAATTTT
>NC_061110.1:69071260-69096171 GCF_015104395.2 Macrobrachium nipponense | reverse complement strand
GCAACGGCTCAATTCTTTCAAAATCAGTTCAATAATGATTCAACCAGGAAAAAAAAGTCAACAGGAACGAGGGAGTAAATGAGTCTGCACAAACTTGGCGGCTTTGACTTAGAACGCTATTAGAGAAGTCTCAAAGTTTCCAAATTAATGTGCTACTTCTAGAAGTTATGGCCAACGAAGAGTTGCCTCAGTAAAGTAAGAGCGACGAATTTATATGCTATCCAAAATGTACCAATATCTACTGCTTGAATTGCCTTTAAAAATGCTCCTTGGTATAATTAATTTGAACGTTAAATCCCAAACACCTCTTTACAAATGATTTAAAGAAATCACTATACCTCTAGAAAACATATAGCACAATTATTTTTCATAAACACAGTAACTACATATATTTAAAGAAATCACTAGACCTCTCGAAAATATATAATACAAACAATTATTTTTCATGAACACAGTAACTACATACCATTTTGAAATCCACCCCCCCGCCCCCAACCGCACAAAATTCATGTTAAAACAACGCACGAAAGATTAGCACAATGTTTGAAGAAAAGTCGTCCTAACTTCGAGACACTGTAATAACAACAAATGCCAGTTATGGAAATCTATTTTTAAGTGGTACTAGTTAACCAGAGATTCAAAAAGCCAAATTAGAGAATAAAGTTCGTCTGGTTTGCATACCTCTCATGAGTAAGGCACGCATCTACCACAGTGCCAACAAATATTTGGCCTTAAAGTGACAGAAAATCTAATAAGCAGCAGACATAAACGAAAGAGAAGTAATCTGTAGAGAAAATACCAAAATTTCTCTGTTAATTTTCATGTTCTGAAGCTACTCAAAAGTAAACAAATGTACAAAGGCTACAGGCACGTCAAGCGAATCGAAATATGTTACTGAAGGTTACAAATGAAGATGATTAGATAATTATATGCAATTATACCTATTCCATATGGATGACAATAGTACACGATCTGCAAATGATTACGTTATGACTGTCATAAAGGCAAATTGATTAGTCACCTTTAATAACAACACCCTGACCCAGTAGTTAATTATGGAGCTCTCAGACATTATCATGAGCCAATAAACTTGTTATTAGCAAAATCAATTCCTCCTGTCCAAAAGGATGGCGTTTCCGTCATGTTTAAATCCACATACATAAACAAATACATACATACCTACACACAATAATATATATATATATATATATATATATATATATATATATATATATATATATATACACACACACACACACACACTATATATATATATATATATATATATATATATATATATATGATTTACTTTACAGAACTCTGACCGAAAAATACTGAATCTAATGCGTGTCCTTGGTGCTTCCTGTTCACCCCTAGCGAGCTACGCAACGAATACACCAGAAACGGATACTCGAATAAGCAACCAAGAACAATAAAGACGAGACGTCTCTCCTCACATGCTACTATCTCTCGCATGTTTGCTGTTGTCCTCTTAAGGTATGCAGAAGACATGCACTCGTCCATGCGCTGAATGCATGTGCTTGGTTACAAGCGAAAGGATTCTAGTGACCTATTTCCTTCTGTCATTTACCTTCGTATTGATCACGAAGAAATCTTTTCTCCTCCGCTCAAACTCTACTCTCTCTTCTACTCCTTACCTTAGAACTTTACCTTCTGTCTCACTCCCCCTTTCCCCATGGCTCTTCCCCTCCCTGGCTCAGGTAGGTAGGTGGTACCCGGCCGGTGTCACTTACCCTGACCTCTCCTGTCATCCCCAGCTGCCCGTTCCCTTCCCATCCCTCCCCTCCCCTCCCCTCCCCACACCATCCCAGGGCGGCGCTTTGTCCAAGCTAGACGCTTCACGCGAAATTCTCTTCCGTCATTTTTCTACCCGACAATTCCTTCTTATTTACTTCCCTCCCCCAATCACTTACAAATTCCTTCGTTTTCATTCCTTCTTACTTCTCATCTACTGCGAAGAGTAGGAGGAAGAAGAGAGACAAAAGTACAAGGACGTGGAAGTCGAAGACAGATTGGAAGCACTGCTATGCATGCCGAAAGTCGCCTCACCAAATCTCTCCTCTAAAGCCAGCGAAATTCCTCACATTTTCATATAAATAAAGCAGGAGAATAGCGAAGGGTTCCTAACACTTTGCAATGAATTTAAATGGAAAGATATCTTCCATCAATCACAACAGGGCCTCTACACGAAGTGTTTTACTATTTCAATATCAACAGATGCACCAGCTGAATTTCTCCGTACACCCAATGCTACCAAACTTATAGTGAATTTCAATTTGTTTGTGATTATTGAAAATTCAGTAGTAATACAGTAAAGCCCCATAATCAACAGTGTAACAGTTCTGCAATTAAGCATATCCCAGTGATACAAAACGATCGTCAGTATTCGTTCAGCATGCATTACCTCCCCAAAGACAACGTTAACTTCCTTTGCAATTAATATTTTCAGGAGAAACTGCATCTACTGCGGTGTTACCTGTTAAAAGAGAGCGAGGGGTGACTCGAGGGGAAGGAAGAATTGCCGATATATATCTGGGGCGCCTGTGAGCAAGCCAGGGTCATTTACCGTGTCGTTTAGATCTTGGATTTAAACACAATATTCAGTTGCTGTGAACGAAAGTCTTTGATCTGGTGCTAAATTCAATGTATAACGAACATTACCGCATGTGTTATTCAACCCTACGCCATATATACACTGCAAAACAAATTCATTTTACTTGTACTTTTTTTCAAACTGCAAATGTGAAAAAAATGAAAAGGCGATTACAGCCAATTACTGACAACCACTAATTGCCCGGATGCATTATAACATAACGAGCTTTTCCCTGCTCGCTATAAACTAAAACATCCTGAAGAGAGGCATTAAATCCATGTGACGCAGCGGGGACGGGCAACCTCACTAAAGATCCTTGGTTTTATCACCAATTAGGTTGGTATGAATACCTAATTGCCTATGATCAGCAATAAAAGACACGAACTTTTAACGACAAATAACGAGTAACCAACGACCGCTCTAGCCACTCAAATGAATCATAACGATATCGAACTCTCCCGAAAAGAATGGACCTTACCTTACAGACCTTACAGTTCGTTCGGGTTGCCCCAGGTCCCTCAGTGTGAGGCGCCTATAATGTCTTACCAGAGAGTTGCTAGTACATCTTCCGGTATATTTTGCATCTTCCAATCTTGGATGGTCTGGGATGCAGTTAGATATTTGTCGAGCTTATTCTTAAACCCCATCTACGCTCACTCCTGATATATTCCTCAGATGAGCTGGCAACGCATTGAATAGACGCTGCATTATCGATGCTGGTGCGTAGTGGATTAATGTCCTGTGTGCTTTCCTTATTTTTTCTGGTATAGTTTTGGGCACTATTAATCTACCTCTGCTTGCTCTTTCTGATATTTTTAGTTCCATGATATTTTCTGTTATTCCTTCTATCTGTTTCCATGCCTGAATTATCATGTAGCGTTTTCTCTTCTCTTTCTAGACATAATAATTTTAAGGATTGTAGTCTTTCCCAGTAGTCTAGGTCCTTAACTTCTTCTATTCTAGCTGTAAAGGACCTTTGTACACTCTCTATTTGTGCAATATCCTTTTGATAGTGTGGGTACCATATCATATTGCAATATTCAAGTGGACTACGAACATATGTTTTATAAAGCATAATCATGTGTTCAGCTTTTCTTGTTTTGAAGTGCCGTAACAACATTCCCATTTTTGCTTTACATTTTGCCAACAGAATTGCTATTTGATCATTGCATAACATGTTCCTATTCATCATCACACCAAGGTCTTTAACTGCTTCCTTATTTGTGATTTGTCTTCAATTTATTAGGTCCCCTATATGCATATAGCTTTCCTTCTCTGTCTCCATAATTTATTGATTCAAATTTATCAGAGTTAAATACCATCCTATTTACCTCTGCCCAATCATATACTTTGTTAAGGTCTCTTTGTAGAGCGTTCCTATCTCATCACAAGTAATTTCTCTACTTATTCTTGTGTCATTAGCGAAACTACTCACTACCGAATCCTTAACATTACTGTCTATGTCTTCAATCATAATAACAAACAATATTGCAGCTAGCACCGTACCTTGTGGCACACCGGATATTACCTTGGTTTCATCCGATTTCTCATCGTTTGCAATAACTATCTGTTTTCTGTTGTGTAAAAATTCTTTTAACCATTCTTCCTACTTTATCTACGATATTGTGTTTTCTAATTTTCTTTGCTAATATATTATGGTCTACTTTGTCAAAAGCTTTTGCAAAGTCTAGATAAACCACATCTGTTTCATTTCCACTTTTCATATTTTTGAATATGTTCTCACGGTGGACTAACAGTTGGGTTTGTGTACTTTTTCCGGGTACGAAACCGTGTTGTCCTATATTAAACAAATTATTTTTTATTAAATGTTTCATAATATTTTTCTTCATTACCCTTTCATACACTTTCATAATATGTGATGTTAGACTCACAGGCCTATAATTACTTGCCTCTAGTCTTGATCCACTTTTGAAAGTAGGGGTGATATATGCTAATTTGTGCTCATCATAAATCTTGCCTGTATCTACACTTTGTCTTAATAATATTGCAAGTGGCTTTGCGATAGAATGAACTACTTTCTTTAACAAAAATAGCAGGGACCTCCATCCGGCCCTGCAGCAGCTCCATTTTTAATTTCATTAATTGCCTGCACAATATCAGCTTCATTAATTTCTATGTCAGCTAATATTCACTATTTTCTTCCCTTTACTTCTATATCATTATCTTCATTATCTATTCTAGGGGTGAATTCTCTCTTTATATCGTTCTGCCAGTATGTTGCAATTTCCTTTTTTTCATTCGTTAATCTCCCTTCAATTCTCAGAGGGCCTATTTCTATTCTTCTTTTATTCATCTTCTTCGCATATGAGTATAATAGTTTGGGGTTTTGCTTGATATTTAATAGGGTTTTTTCTTCCAAGTCCCGTTTTTCATTTTCTTTTGATTGTATAATCTTTTGTTCTGCATTTTTCTATCTTACTTTTTAGTTCTATAACTTTCCATGCATTTTTTTCTTTTGCAAGACCTTTTTTCCACTTTCTGATTTTCTGGAACAAGATCCTTCTGTCTCTTGGTATGCATGAATGATGTTTACTTTTCTTCTTCGGTATATATTTTTCCACTATTTTCTCCAATATTTTATATAATATCTCCGTATTTACCCTTATGTCATCACTTACGAAAATGATATCCCAATCTTTGTTTAATTCTTCATTAATTCTGACCATTTTATATTTTTACTGTAGAAGTTGTATTTCCATATCCTTCCCACTTTTTCATTTCTTGCTTATCTCTATTTTCACTTGCTTTGGAATGAACTGTTAATTCTATGACATTATGGTCTGAAATACTCGCATTATAAACTATCATTTCTTTAACATAATTCATCACATTCACAAATACTAGGTCTAAAGTATTTTCCTTTCTTGTTGGCAGGTGATTTATTTGTTGAATGTTGTATTCTAGTAGCATATCTAATAGCTTTTCAAATTGCCTCTTATCTTCTGCACTACTATTACTCTCTTTTTTATATGTATAAGTACAACCACAATCTCCTATTCGTTCTTTCCATTCTACGAAAGGAAAGTTGAAGTCACCAGATAGGAGAAGTAGTTCCAGTCCTTGTGATTTCTACATATATCATCCAATTTTTCAATTATTAAGTCAAACTCTTTAGTATTAGGAGGTCTATATATTACTATGTTCATCAATTTTTCTGATTCAAATTCTACCGCTATTAGTTCACATTCTGAGTTACTATATTTCTCATATATTTTTTCCTTGTTTTTTTTGTCTTTCCCATATATTGCGGTTCCCCCTTGATTCCTATTTTTTCTATCTGATCTATAAGTTTGGAACCCTTTATTTGATCATCATTCCCAGTCTCTTGGGAATACCAGGTTTCACTTATATTCATTATATCTATTTTCTTTTCATTTTGGGTTAGTTCTTCTAAGTACTCTATTTTTCTTTTGAGTTACTCGTAACTAACCCTGCGCATTCATCCACTATGATGGTTTGCGTGTTTTCTCCTTCATTTAATACTGGTAGTAATAAGGTATTTTCCCATGTCTCTTTCCTGTTCTGGTATTGTTGTTCTTTTTTTTTTCATTTCCAGAAAAATTCTGACATTAAAAAATCCAACTTTTCCATAATATTTGATCTTCCTTCATCATAATTATTCATTTTGTGTCTGAATCTGCAATTTTTCTCCGTTTCTGCAATACCTCTTGCATAATAAATACAGTTATTATCTCTTGAGTAGAATTTGTTTCGGAGCTGATGCTTTGAAATTTTTTGCTGACACACCTCTGCATATCTCATTGGTGGTTGCTTTTCTCTTTTACCTGATATTCTTGATTTCTCTCTTTATTTGTTTCTTTCTTATTTTGGATTTTATTACTTGGTTGGTTATTTATTTCTTTATGATTCATGGCTACAGGGTGCATATATTTGCATTTTTTGTCGAAACTTACATCCTTTTCCTTCTTTTAGGTTTTTACATATTTTTGGATGCAGATCTCTGCAATCATCCCCATATCCATCTAAGTATGCACATTTACCATATATTTCTAGTTTTGACATATCTTAGGATGTTTGTAGTAACATCTTTCTCCAAATCTGCAATTCCCTCTTTTCAAAAGGGGTTGCAGATTTTGTCTTTCTTGTCTATTTTTTCCTCTTTCCCGTCATTGTGTAGATCTGGGTAGAGCCTCTTCGGGATTTGCTTTTCTGTTGTCATATCGTAATTTATTTCTTTGTAGGTATGCTGCTTTATTGCCTCATATGTAGTATCAATGAGTATCTCTGCATCCATACTTTTATCTTGTTCTTTGTTTTCCTTATTTTTTTCTGTCATTTCATTTTTGTTGACTTTAATTCTTCCTTCCGTTTTCCTCTTCTTTCTTTTTCTTCTTCTTCTTCCTCTTCTCTTCTTCTTCATCCTCAACTATTTGTACATTCAATCTTGATTTAATAACATTGTCTATCCATGATAGACATGTTGAACACAAAATTCTTGTATCTTTTCTCAAATCTTGTATTACCTCAGCACACTGTGGATGGGTCGGAATGTTGCATGCAGCACCATTTTCTGATTAGGTTTTGTGGATTGACTATGCTATACCAAACCTTACACAAGTTTGCATGCTTTTGGCATTCTTTTTCCTAATGCATCAATTAGGATATTCACAAGATTCACCTTATTCATTTTCTTTGTCGGAATATGTTGGTTTATGTATATTTTCTTTATGAGTCTCTTGACCACTTGGATTTATTTGGAACTTCTTCAATTATTTTTCAAGATGTTTTCATTAGATTTGTTCCAGTTTGAAGGATTATATCCTTCTAATATATCTATGAATGCTTTTGTATCTTTTGTTAGGACTGTTGCTGATTTCATAGATGAGAAATGCCAGTTCCCTTCCTGCTACCTCATCGTATTGCGAATCTGCTAAACACGCCAAATTACGCCACCTCTTCCCGCAGTTGGGAACTTACTGCCATCTTGTTCTGATTTATAGTATTACACTTGATAAACTAACTTAGAAGACGCTTTATCCTACTATTTTTCACACTAATCTTATCACCGAAAGTTCACGAACACTTCTAGATATTTCTCAAATTCTAGTCGTATGTTAAACTTGTGATATCTGTTGATTAATCTGACTTCACGCGGGTACGTCTCACCAAGCAAGATGGCTACTACGAGAGGAAAGAATCATATGGTTAGTGAATAAAGAATTTATGCCAAATGCCAAGCGCTGGGACCTACGAGGTCGCTCAGTGCTGAAAGAGAACCTGACAGCAAGAAGGTTTGAAAGGTTAACAGGAGGAAACCTCGCAGTTGCACTATGTAACAATTGTTAGAAAGTAGAAAATCAGAGAATAAAATTGGAGGTACAGTAAAAGGAATGAAAGTGGTTGCAGCTTGAGGCCGAAGGGACGCTTCAATGAACCTTTAGTAACGTCTGCAGTGCACTCCGTGAGATGCACTGACAATACTAACCCCTAAGGGACGTATGGTTATAAAACAGGGACGTGATTGTGGGGGAAAATATCAAGTGTAAGGCGAATGTAGGTGTGGAAAAATGCGGAATGAGGATCAGGATGAACATTCAATTCCAAACACAGCAATCCCACCATCAATGTTCAAAGACTTCATATACCCATAGAATTATTTTTAAGAGTATTCCCAAGAAATTCGTAACCAATGTGGTATGCATGAAGGAGCAAATTTACTCATTTCATATATATGGGAAATTATATGGAGTGAAACTCTTGAGAAAATATCGTTAAAAAGATTAAGTCATGCTCAAAGCTTAAAAAAATATAAATAAATAACTACTGTAAACTTTTAGTTTCCAGTAACAAATTGTGGCAGGAGGGGGATTGGGATATGCATACAAACGGACCCTTCCTCTTTAAAAGGAAAAGGCTAGCCAGAAGTTACAAATGCAGTTTATAGTCACGAATAATATACGTACATGCATGCTTACAGACATACATAAATGCATACATATATATACATCCACACTTACACAATCATAAAAGTTGACAATAATGAAAATGACATTTTTTTACACTTTTCAAGGACTGAGCAAAAAAGGCCGTTGCTAACTAACTCGATCAACTTTCGGACTAAACAACATCGAGAGAATTATACAAAAGAGCATCGACCTGTTCTAAGAATTGAGGTTTGATATGGAAATATCAATGACTTACGAATTAAGTATCAACAGAGATACTTTTTATTTGGATTCTACTATGCATATTATAAAATTTGAGTGCTTTGCTAAAGATTAAACTTTAAGCCCTCTAATCTCCACCATATTAGCTATGAGTTGCTGGGCTTGTAATACATGGCTATTTATGAAAGATTCTCCACTAATTCTTAAGTATATTTATTATCTATAATTTCTATGCATCTATGTTAAAAGTACTCCTTAATATCGAATTCACTTTCCCTTGAAACTAACTGAAAACGAAAAAGAAATTGTGTTGTGTGTGTTTACCATGGCGCAAAGATTCGAACCAATGTCCTTTGGGTTTAATGCAAAGGCGACAGTTATACATTCATTCAACCGTTCACCAAGAGACAGATATATTATTACATTATCTCTGTTGTATATGTGTACACACACACACATAATATATATATATATATATATATATATATATATATATATATATATATATATATATATACACACACACACACACACACACACACACATATATATATATATATATATATATATATATATATATATATATATACATACACACACACACACACACACAACACATATATATATATATATATATATAATATATATATATATATATATATAGTTACATGCATGTGTTGTGCAACTACGTTAAACACATAGCCACGCAACGTACAATACCTCATTTCCGTGCGGCATTTGATGACAATTTCCTTAGATGTTTCTCAAAATTAATATGCGAGGCAAAAGTTACACGAAGAACAATTTAAGTTTAAGACTCATTCAGCAGTCCCATCCACCTTGAAGGAAGGACGAGGTGGAAAACCCGTCCGAGATCTCCTAATCAATGGTTTTCGTTTTACTGGAGTTCAGCCTCATAACCCCAAAGATTACACCATTCACTAATCCGGTACGTGTCAGGATTGAGACTAAGGGCAGTTTCATTTCTTATAGATGGAGACTTTACTGCACAAGTGTTGCATCACCAGCAAACTGAACAACGTTGTTTCCCACACCAACAACCATATGGGTGGGGCATATAAGAGTAATTTTTTTGAAGAATCGTGCAAATGATGATACGTACTAGCATAAAATTTGGCACAATTGTTCTCCAGGGGATACGAATCAAATCTGCATGATTAGCTGATCGAAAATCCAAAATGGCGGCCATTTTTCAAGATGGCCATCAAAATAACCACCTGAAGTTGATGTTTTGCTTAGAAATATTTGTAGTTGTCCGAATTGCATGATCTAAGTTTTTAAGCCTGCTGATGTATATTTTCTAGTTTATAACATGGTTAAAGCAATGTATTAAAGGAGTGATAGTAGGGCACTACCAAGGGCACATTGGCAACATAACTGATGAGAAACTCTGCATGGGGTTCAGTGCCAGCTAAGTAGGAAATTTATGTTGGCATCATACTTCAACAACCTACAGGGTTTTAGTTATCTGGATGGTGTACAGATCGCACGGGACTTATGACACTGGATGAACGATCAGACTAGGTGTGCGGCACAGTGCAAGAACCTAGTTGTATCCCACACAAGAAAGCGCCTATTGTATATTACAGGACATAAGAGGCCTATTATACTATTACATGTACAAGGTGGTAAAAGGATAAACCCTCGACCCTGAACGTCATCGTAATCATGGAAAACAGACTGGACCTAGTGTTGCCTATGTCAGAAGGTTAAGAATATCTAAAATCTCCCCAGGCCAATCCTGCCAGAAGAGGGAATGATGGATATACGAACCTGGCAAAGAATATTCCTCTGTTTCACTTACTCAATGCACTACCAATCAAGCTAGACCCTGCAAGACTTGACGAAGGTTCTGGGATAGAGGAGGAAACATTGAGAAAAATAAGGCACAATATCAAGAGAGTTGCAGGCTTCTGTTCAACAACACAAAGTTACACCGAGCTGAAAAAGAGCAAGTCATGTAGGTAATAGTGATGAGGGCAGTAGAAGTAAGACTCCACGAAAGCTCCAAGAAACAAAAACAAAAGAATTCTTCTTCTGCGAAACTGAAGGCGGGGAGCTTAGAGAAGCAATTACAACGCAAGTGAATAGGGGAATAAATAAATGTGCCAAAACACTCAGTGATACAAAACTTCTCACCAAACTAAGTGCAGATGTCACAGCCCAAGAAAAGAAATACTACCCTGCTGTTTGGTGGCATTGCATAACCAAGAACGGGCATAACTAAAGGTGTGGGAGCAAGATAAAGCACAGGAACACTGGAAGGATGCATCTGCGAGATGAAAAATGCCAGTGAGAGGCCACTGATTTTCAAGCTTGCTGATTTGACCAAGCTTTATAAGCAGAGGCTGGAACTGGTTGGTGTTGACTCGCTTGATGTTCATCCTACTTGACTCAAAGATCAGCTGCTTTTGCACATTCCACAGCTGCAAGCTAATCGCCAAGGACGAGAAGTTCTGTTGGCTGTTGAAACTGATGTAGGTTCAATCCTATCAGAAGCATCCCATTATGGTGAAGCAATCCATCTAGCAACAAGCCTTTTGTACTAAAGGATGGCAAGAATTATAACTGCTCAGGCTTTCCAGAGCACTTTTACAGTCCGAGTATATGACACAAGACTTCCTATTTGAATGATATGCTATATCTAGGGCTTTTACAATAGCAGATAGTTCAGCTGTATATACTGAAACAGCTGGAGGTAGCTTGGCAACATTACAAAAATTATCAGTGACCACAGCCAGCTAATCCTACTCCCTCGCTTGACTTTAAGCCATCTGTATAAATTTTATAGTCGTTATTATGAACTTCATCATGTTCTAAAAACAGTGACCTTATTTTTTCATTGGGGGTTTTCTTTTTTTACTATATATATTTATCTTGCTCAGTTAAACTTTTGGTATGAACCAAGGCAGAATTTTGGAAGGGGCCAATTCATGAACATTCTGAGTCAATATAGAATTTTCATTTACAGATGCATTTAGCCGGATCTGGAATGGAACAGATCTTGGCTTGAATTTGCTAGCATCAAGTTGATTAATAACATTATTATTAATGGATTGCTAGCATTACTTTTAATCCTCATCAAGTATCAGAGGCCTAATTCTTCACGTCGTAAATCAAGTGGAAGTTGGTGCGTATCCACATAAAGACTCTCGACGGGGGATGTTGGAAAATCCCAAGACCAAATACGTAAACCCATATTTTGGACTACATCAAGTTTGAGGAGTTTATTTTTGCATGCTGATGAATAAATCTGGCATCTGTAATCCAACTTTGATCTACATAATGCATCATATAGTTGTAGCAAAGTTTTCTTATCTGCACCCCAGTTAAAGCCACAGACCACTTTCAGAAGATTGAGAGATTTCTTTACTTTGCACTTTAAATTTTCAATATGCTCAAACCATGTGAGTTTGGAATAAAAAATCATTTCTAAGAACTTGCCATCATCCGCATATGGTAGAACAAACCCATCAAGTTTCAAATTTGGTACAACTTCTTGACGCCTACTCCTAGTAAAGCGAACAGCTACTGTCTTACTTGTAGAGAACCTTAAACCATTTTGTTTTGCCCATCGAGAGATAGAGTCGATTGATTTTTGTAAGTATACCTGCAAGCCGATTCAGCGTCATATGCAGTGCAATAAATAACTAGATCATCAACAAAAAGTGAGGCCCGTACAGAATTGGAAATTTCATTGATGACACTATCAATGGCAACAGCAAAACAAGTTACACTCGGCACACTTCCCTGTGGAACACCTTCTTCTAGTTTGAATGGGGAAGATAAATTATTTCCTATTCTTACTCTTACAAACCGGTCTGTTAAAAAGGAGTTAATGGACCTAATCATATTTCCTTGTATGCCTAATTTATGCAGCTGCTTAACAATTCCGTGACGCCATGTTGTATCATACACTTTTTCTAAGTCAAAGAATACACCAATTACCTGACACTGGTTTACAAAGCCCTGTTGAATTAGATTAGAAAAGTCTTAGCAGAGGGTCAAGGGTAGATCTGTTTTTGCAAAAGCCAAACTGGATTGGAGAAGGTAGTTCCTGTGTTTCCAAGTGCCAGACTGAATGAGAGTTGATCATCTTCTCCATCAGCTTGCATACACAGCTAGTAAGAGCTATGGGCCTGTAACATGTTGTTTGATAAGGGTCTTTATTTGGTTTTTTAATTGGAATTACTTAAACAATTTTCAATCCTCTTGGTAAGATTCCAGTATCCCAAATTTTATTAATAATCTTCAAGAGGTATGTTTTTGCTTCCTCGGGTAACTGTCGAAGCATTACATACAGGATAGTATCCTCACCAGGAGAAGTATCATCCATTGAAGAAAG
The DNA here is from genome assembly GCF_015104395.2 of Macrobrachium nipponense. Lineage (NCBI taxonomy): Eukaryota > Metazoa > Arthropoda > Malacostraca > Decapoda > Palaemonidae > Macrobrachium > Macrobrachium nipponense. Next base: position 69,083,042 of record NC_061110.1, on the reverse strand, counting down.
GGTATCTTGTAGCTCATGCAGACAGAATTTAGCATTATAAGCTTCAAGATTACCACCAGATAAATCTAAAGGAACCTGGGTGTTCCTAATCCTCTGAAAGTCGGTTGAATAATTACTTGCACTTGAAATGTGGGAAAAGTGCTGACCTAAGTATTCAGCTACATCTTTGGAACTTCTTATCAGCGAATCTCCAACCTTTAAAGAGGGTGTTTTAGGAGGAGATAATTTCCCTGCAAGCTTTCATACTTTCTTCCAAACTACTCTGGATGGAGTTTATGAATTAATTCCATTTATGTAGTATATCCATGTATTTCTTTTTGCACTACGAAAATGAGGACGCTGTTTGGCCATAGCTCGTTGATATATTATCTTAGCAGTAGATGTGCCACATGACTTATATTCTTTATAGCATCTTCTTGTAATTTTTCTGAGAACAGCACATTTCTTATCCCACCAATGGACAGCAGGTCTTCGTAGTTTTCCACTTGTTCTTGGTATAGCAGCCTCTGCACTCGTTGACACTGTATCTGAAAAATAGTCATATGCTTCTAAGTGGCATTTAAAAGATTCGTAAGATTTGTCTAATCTTATACCCGTCTTATATCTTACCCAGTCTGCCTCCATTACCTTCCATTTTGGTGGTGCTTCTGTAAGAAAATTTCTGACAACTTCAAATGGATAGGAAAGTGATCACTACCGTGCAAATATTCGTCAGCAGACCAGTTAAAATTCAAAGCTATCTGGGGAACATATACTCAAATCAATAGGTGAATACAAATTAAAATGTATGTAATTGTAAGTCATTGTACCATCATTAAGAAGTACAATATTATTATTATTAATAACTTCCTCTATCACTTTTCCCCCATTATCTATAGTCACCTCCCCACAGTGGATTGTGTGCATCAAAATCTCTTAGAAGCATGAATGGTGATGGTAATTAATTTAACAATGACAATGTCAGCCACTGAAAAAGCAGATCTAGGAGGAAGGTAAATGGAAAAGATAGTAATCTGCTTTTCTAAAATTATGTTTAGTGCAAGTGCCTGTAAATTTGTAGTGGGTACTTGAGAGTATTCCAAAGATTTATTCACAATAATAGCAGCTCCCCCATGTGACAGTCACCGGCATGAGGGACCGAGGAGAAAATCTCAGTTAACCCCAGGATCAAAAAACTCTGGGCCTAATTTGGTTTCCTGCAGACATAGTATACCAGGATCTCTCTCTTTACAAGAGTTTTAGCTTTTCTGCACGTGTACACAGTCCTTTGCAATTCCATTGCAGGATATCAAAAGATGCCATTATGAAGAGAGATTTTTAGTTGGCTGACCAAATAAAGAATATGAAGCTCTTGAAAGGGAGGGCTTCCCTGATGGAGTTTTGTTATGCTAGTCTTTCTTGGTGGTCTATTCAGCCTCTCAGAGGAGGAAGACTTTTCTGATGGCATAATTTTACATTTGCTTTTCCTTACTTGGGCAGGTGACAAAGGAGGAGATGTGGAATGGGTACGTGATCTTTGATAACCTGTAATTTCACATTCCATACTTGCATGATGTACCTATGCCACATGAGGTACTGAGGTCTGCAATCTTTCTTAAGGAAGATTCCCTAAATCTGGAGTGAGATTGCCTGGGATGTCTCTAGAGATGAGGCTAGGAAGGCTTCTGAAGAAGCCTGAAAGACCCCTAAAGAGGGGGTTTGAGAAGCTCCCACAGAGGAAGCCTCTGCAGCTTGAATAATTAATTTCAAGCTCTAATTCGGAAAGTTGTTTTGTTCGAGGGATGGAGCTCCTTTCCTTAGGCTCAGGAACTAGATTGCTCATAGAAAGACAAGGTTCTTTCTTTAGTGGTGGTTGTTTGCTGAGGGAACTAGAATTTTTATACTATTTCTGTTTCACCACATCACTATATTAAGTTGTCCTAGCTAAGAGTTTCTTTGCATAGCCCACACTTATGTGCTCTGCATGGGATTTAAGCAAAGCTTCCTGTTCGTCCTTATATGATTCACAATTTCTATCTCTGGGACTATGTTCCTTCTTACAGTTAATACAATTTAATTGTCTTGAACACTCGCCATGCTCTGGGAGACTGCATGTGCCACAGAGCTTAGGTCTTATACATACCCGAGATGGGTGACCATAACCAAAGCAATTGAAACATTGGAGTAGCCGGGGTTAAAGGGACGTATATTAATTATTTCCTTTTCCACTTCAATGGAATTTGGCAGGTCTTCATCACAAAATGTAAAAATGATCATAGACGACCTAGGTACTTTAAAAACTTTCCAAACATTGGGAGGACACACATCAAGTATTTCCTCCTCTGAAAATTCATATGAGTCCCGGTGGAAGATGACACCTTTAGCATAGCTAAAATTGTAGTAAGGCTTTACTTCTTTGATAATTCCTTCTGGGGTAATCCTCCAGTTGAATATCATGGCTGCCTGTTCCACTGATTCTGCATGGACCAAAAAGCTGTTTTGCCCAAAGCATGTAATTTTTAAATTACTAATGCCTACTATTTGATGCTGCAAGTATCTCCAGAATAGTATTATGTTACCCAGCTTTTATTTAACTGATACTACCAGCCATTTTGCGGGCTTGGGGGATTTTGCTACCGATGTTTTAAGTGTTTTGTTGTCTGGGGTTTTGGGGTAATATACCTTTACGTTAGAAGGGGGCCTTTTTACTAAAGCACATGAGCTATTCTTCCTAGACTCTCTATATTCAGAGTAGGCAACCAAAGCCTCTTTATAATCTGAAAAAGTTAACCAAACCTGCCAGGACTGTAAAGTGTCTGCCAATTTAATTCCTATTTTCTTAATAGCTCCATATTTGCTAAATTTCTCATTATTTCGTATCTCATATCTAGTGGAAGAGACTCAATGAATAAAGTAGATTTATCTTCCCATCTCAATACTTGGGGAAATAAATGGTTCCAGTGTTACCACCAATTTTTCTGCATTTTCAGCAGATGCCTCATGTCTCAAAGTCGATCCAAGTTCATCAATATTTGGGGGATTTTCAGTTTATAAGATGGGTGCAGTGGTCTTCATCTGTGCCAAAACAGTATCATCAGAGGGCCCAGAGGTACTCAAATCTTTATTCCTGCAACTCATAAAGATCGAATAGAGAAAAAAAAACTGAAAACCTTAAAAAGATATCATCAGCCTTTCATGGAGTTTACTCCTCCACTAATGGCACAAGTGAGAAACTGACTCCCAAATGTCCACGTCCCTACCCTACCCCACAGGGGATGGCACAACATAATTAGAGTGGCCCAAGAGTAAGCCAGACCCGCTTGATAGGACTGAGAGTATTACAAGAATACAATCATCCCCACTCTAATTACATTATGGGCAAACCGGATAGAATGCCGAGAGTCCTAAACCCAGAACCAGACCCAACTGGAATCTGTGGTCTGGTCCTGCAGAATAGTTTCGCCTGATAAAACTCAGGTCCAAACATTATTGGGCAGTTGATGGTCCCACCATAGTTCCAATTATTTAGCTTCGGATATAAACCCATTCCCAGCTATGATATCTTTTCCCATTTGTCAGGTCCAACAAACTTTACAAAAAGTGGAAAGTTCCACAATTGATTGATTATGTCTGTTAAAAACTGGTGTCACAACATCTAGGTTATTAACACCGAAATAAATTTAGATAGAAAGTAGAATTAAATCTAAAATTAATTTCAGATAGAAAGCAGAATTAAATCTAAAACTATTTTCATATAAAAAAATCCAAAAATATATTCATTTAAATATATTTGTTCAAATATATAAATTCTTACATAGGTATTCTATATTTAATCTCAATTTTTTTTGAAAAGGCCAGCCTCCCTCATAAAAATATATAACTGCTCTATATTGCAATCCTTTCCAAGAATTGTAGATATGATAAAATTACCTCCTCTATCACATCCCCGAGACAGGAACCTATGTCTCAAATTCCCAAGTCAAGGACATTCAACCAGCAAATGTCTCACAGTCAGGGGCACAGTACAAATATAGCAAAATGGAGGATTTTCACGGGACATCAAGAACTCATGGGTGAGTCTTGTATGTCCAATCCTCAATCTGTACAACATCGTTTCCTGTCTCCTTGGCATATACAGATATGACCAAAGAGACACTGATGACCCTACTTGGAGATACAAATCCCAATATGGTAGCAGGCATCATGGGTTCTCAGGAGCTGATCGCAGACTTTGCCAGTTGGTCAGCTTTCTCATTCTCAACCACCCCAACATGGGAAGGCACCCAACAGAACTTTACTTCTTTCCCTCTTCTTTTCAGTAGAAGCAGCCATTCCAATACTATATCTAAAATCAGAGGGTTTAAATAATTAAAAGATTCCAGTGACTGAAGAACACTTCTAGAGTCACAATATACAATAAAATTATTTTCATTCCAAATTAAAATTTTCTTTAAAGCCTTTAAAATTGCATATAAAAATCGATGCAACAGATGATAACCTGCCACTTCTCTCTACATCAGGGAAGGCTACACCAAAGCCGACGCCAGCATCTGACTTTGAGCCATCCATGAAAACTGCAGTGGAGTTATCATGTTGCAAAGTTTTCTAAAAATATTGACCGCATGGTCTCACTGGACAATTCTGTCTTAGTAAAATTAAAATATCTACAGAATTTTACCTCTGGAAAGTTCCAGGGGGGACTAACTGAATATTTTGCTGGTAAAATCTCGAATCTTGGCATATTTAATTCTCAGACAATAAAATTTATTCTAAAAGCGAATGGATGAGGTTGCTTGGGGTGACTTTCTTAAAACTGCAAATGCCTTTCCTTTCTCATACAAATGTTGGTTAAAGAATTAGGTAGTTCCACAAAATTTATTCCAAATATATATATATAACAATATATGGGACTCTTTGGTTTGAACCTGGGAACAAATTCCTGGGGTTCAAGAGCCCCCTCACCATGTCAAGGTGGTCCCAATTCAAGGGGGATGGGCCTGTATATGTTTGCCAAGACGAGGAAGAGACAAATAATTGAAATGCTCCACGAGAATGGGCTCAGCATATCATATGACAGAGTCCTATAAATCTCAGCACAGTTAGGAGAAGCAGTCTTGAGAAAGAATTTGTTCACAACTGGAGTAGTTGACATCATAGTCCTAAAAGATGACTGTCAGTTATTCCCGCAACTGTTCATCTCAACCCAGAACAGACAGTGTGACTTGCAACTGGTTGAAATTATTGAAGCGCAAGTGAATGTCCCAGGGGGAAAACCAAAGGGAGATGCAATCATCACTGACGACTCAGCACTTATCAATGCCTCACCTCCCAATACTTCAAAGACATTTAATGACTATGCCAAAGAAGACATCATCAAAAAGGCGGAATCCTATGGTGCTCTGTACAAGCGGTTGGACATAGTCCTTGATGTATACAAGAAATCAAGTCTGAAATCAGGGACGAGGTCAAAAAGGGGGAGAGGAATCAGAAGAAGAGTGACAGGAACAAGCAAGACACCAGGAAAATGGCAAAGCTTCCTTCGTGACCCCAGCAACAATACTGAACTGTTTCACTTCCTGGCCGAAAAGATGTGTGAAGCCGAAACTGCAAGCACAGTCATTGTCACAAAAGGAGAGGATGCCATTGGCAACACAGTGAAGTCTCTGGATGATGTGTCCCCCATGTTGTCATGAGAAGCTGTCAGTTGAACATTTGTTCACACTAGGGATGCAACGACTGACGGGAGCAAGTCTATAATCACCAAGGGCTAATGACACAGATGTGCTGGTCATAGCAATATCTGTACTCCCATCCTTCCAAAAACTAGGTCTTCAGGAAATGTGGATTGCCTTTGGCCAAAGAGCCCATATACGATGGATTCCAGTCCACAAGGTAGTTTCTGCAATTGGGCTTGAGAAAGCTAGAGGGATCCCCTACTTTCACGCATTCACTGGATGTGACATTGTGTCTGCCTTCCATGGGAAAGCGAAGAAATCTGCATGGTAGACTTGGAATGTATTTGATGATATTACTGAAACATTCATCAATCTCAGCCAGCATCCGACATCGATTCGTGATCTTGACATGCAGAGGCTGGAAAGATTCGTTGTCCTCATGTACGAAGCAGGACTAAACCTGTTTGCCTGCAAGCAGAGGCCGTACAACTCAATTTCACCAACACAGGCAGCCCTCAGATAACACGTAAAGCGTGCAGCCTACCAGGCTGGGATCATCTGGGGCCAGGCAACCCACTGTAATCCACACACAAGCAGTCCAGCTGAATGGGTGTGGACACAAAGGAGAAGCATGGCAGATATATTGGACAACACTACAACCGATTGCAGCAAGCTGTCAAGAATTGACAAAGTGCTCCTGTAAGAAGGTTTGCAAAGGAAGATGCAAGTGCTCTCGGGCAGAGCTTCCCAGCACATAACTCTGCAGTTGCATATGTGAACAGTGGCAGATCGAGAAACAGCAGCACGGTATGCATATTTTTGAAAATGTACTAGCCGGGACAAAACTTATGTAAAGAAAGACAAACATCTTGGTGGTCACCTTGAGAAATATGTCTCAGCGTACTTTTTAAACAGAAAATTATAGTTCAGCAGGCTTCAAAACATAGGAATCCACACTTGAATCGTGCAAATCAGACAACCACAAATATTTCTAAGCAAAGCATCTACTTTGGGTGGTTAATTTGGCGGCCATTTTCAAGATGGCCGCCCATCTTGGATTTTCAATTGGCCAATCGGGCAGATTTGATTAATATACCTTGGAGGACACTTGTGCCAAATTTGATGCTTGTATCATCATTTGCACAATTTTTCTTTTATCTGCCTTACTATAATACTTACAGTAAAAATAAAATGAAAGGTGTACAAGGGAAGGCACGACGTTCTGGACATTGGAAAAAAGAGATGGGACAGAGAAATTCAATAAACTACCAAAGTTACATAGTAAATGCTTAAGTCCCAATAGAGTATTAAATGAGTCATTTGCATTCCCATTCTGTGTCCATATTAAGAAGGTAAAGTTAAGTTCATAATTGGTTGTCTTAATTTCGGAAATCACATCATCACGCACACGTAGATACACGTACTTTATAATAATTTTTTTTTTTTGGTACCACATCAAAACTAGTGGCTGTGATGTATCATAAAATCATTCACAAAACTTTCTAACCCTAAGAACAAATCGAAGTTACAACCGAAAAATTAAACTTCCAGAACCCAAATGGACCAAACATGATCCTTCAGCATGAGGCTGTACCAGTTAAATTAGTTCAGGGAAAAAAGTATGGCGCCGAAGAGAAACACTCAGCAGTAGAAAACAATGAACGACAGTTCCCAAGTTTTCTTGTCAGGGCGACCTACAAAGGTTTCACGTTACCCATCCAATTTAATGAAGACTTCTAACGAACCAGAGGAAAACAGACTTTATTTTTTTCAAATTATAACACAGATCAAGTTTCCCTTTCCTCTGAGAAACAGCTAACAAGACTAAAACTTTCGAACAATAAAATCTGTCAAATTCTGACGCTTTATTAGTAACTCATAAAATCATCTTAATACTGTGTAGGATGCATTACATATACAAAAATATTAACCACCAAATATCGCTTAATATCAAATATCCTATCCTTAGGGACTTCATTACACTCACCCTGAAGGGAAGAATAACTGAGAATGCATTTGTCTCAAACAGGATTCGAGCAGGCCAAAGGCAAGTTATTCTCAAGGTATAGTAAATTCGATATTTGTGACTTTAATATATATTATAAATACTATATAATAGTATATATATATATAGATTATTATAATATTACATTATATATACAGGCGGTCCCCGGCTTACGACGGTTCCGGCTTACGACGTTCCGAGGTTACGACGCTTTTTCTTAAATATTCAATGGAAATTCCGTCCTGGGTTACGACGCTTGTTCCGAGGTTACGACGCTGACGCTTCCGACGCTCCGAGTTAACGACGCTTTTAAAAAACGCATGCTATGATAAAAATCCTTTATAGTTTAGCACAGTACATAATTAAAAATTATGTTTTTTGGTTACATTACAACAAAAATTTTGAGGTTATGATGATTTTTGACACTTTTTTTTTTCGTTATTTTTTGAATTTTTTTACTGACGCCGCATATGCGGAACTAGTTTGCGGGCGAATGAATACACTAGCTTGGGATGCGCAGTTTAAAACAGTCCAAAAGCGCAAATATAATGAAAAATCATTGCTTGTTTCCAGTACATAATTAAAAAAAACTAAGTTTCTGGTTAGATTACAACACAAATGCCAAGGTTACGACGTTTTTGTTATGCTTTTTAACGATACCTCATATGCAGAACTAGTTTTTGAGCGGAGGTGCATAAATTAATTAACGCTATTAAACTGTATGGTAAATTGACCGAACAACGACCTCGGACGGTCGAGGACGCCAAGCGTAACAATACGAAAGGACGCCACTTCAATCGCGTGCCTGCCTGCATTCCACTAGGTTGTGTGCTGAGACGTTGCTGAAATTCCTTGCCATTTCGCTAATTTACAATGGCTCCTAAACGCCAAAGTACTTCCTCCGATGATAGTTCATCCAAGAAGAGGAAGGTCATCACGATGGAGGTCAAATATGACGTGATAAAGCGTTCGGAGAAGGGAGAAAAAGAAACTAACACCGAAATAGGCCGTTCTTTAGGCTTGAGCAGGACCACGGTGGTAACCATTGTGAAGGATAAGGAACGTATTCTGAAGCACGTTAAGGATGCTGCACCGATGAAGTCAACGGTGATAAACGAGAAGCAACGTAGCCAGAGCATTGTTGAAATGGAGAAATTGCTCATGATCTGGCTGGAGGACCAGAACCAGCGACGTGTTCCGTGAGCTTAAGTGTGATCCAGGAGAAGGCTAGAGCGCTGCATGAGGCAGTAGTGAAAAAGTTTGGCGAAGGCAGTGCTGGTGGTGAATTTTCCGCGAGTAGAGGTTGGTTTAACCGTTTTAAGGCTCGTGCAAATTTGCATAATGTGAAGCTGCAAGGTGAAGCTGCTAGTGCTGATAGCGAAGCAGCAGAAAGTTTTCCAGGTGGTTTGGCTGAGATAATTAAGGATGGTGGTTACACGGCTGACCAAGTCTTTAATGTGGATGAGACTGGATTATTTTGGAAAAGAATGCCAAATCGAACGTACCTTTCCAAGGAGGAGAAGTCAGCACCTGGCCATAAAGCTGGAAAGGAGCGACTGACTTTGCTGTTTGGGGCCAATGCAAGTGGTGATTTGAAACTGAAAGCCCTTGCTGGTGTATTTGGCCGAGAATCCCAGGGCTTTCAAGGGCATTTTCAAGAGTCAACTCCCTTGTGATTTGGCAAATCTAACAAGAAGGCGTGGGTTACCTTAATGGTCTTCGAAGATTGGTTCAATGACCATTTCGTGCCAGCAGTGGAGCGGTATTTGACTTCGAAGGGTCTGCCTTTTAAGGCCCTCTTAGTCCTGGACAATGCCCCTGGTCACCCTTCAAATTTGAGCGACATGCATCCTAATGTGAAGGTGGTGTACCTCCCACCCAATACCACATCGCTGATACAGCCAATGGACCAGGGAGTAATAGCAAATTTCAAGGCTTACTACCTTAGAAGGACCATACGTGTTGCTTTGAGGGCCATAGAAGCTAACAAGGAGTTGACACTGAAGCAATTCTGGAAGGGCTACAACATTGCAGATGCAGTGAAGAACATTGCAAGTGCTTGGGACGAGGTGAAGACGACCACTTTAAATGGGGCCTGGAGGAAACTGTGTCCACAGTTTGTGCACAGTTTGAAGGCTTTGACCAGGCAGAAGACGTCGAGACTGTGACGAGGAAGATCGTAGGGCTAAGCAAGAGGCTGCAACTAGATCTTGAACCTGATGATGTAACAGAGCTGCTGGCTTCCCATGGAGAGGAATTGTCTGCAGAGGACTTACTAGAACTTGAACAACAAATGATTGAGGAAGAGGAGGCGGCACCAGAGCCAAAACCCAGGTCATTAACTGTGAAAGGCTTGTCAGAGGGTTTTACTCATCTGGAGGAGAGCCTTGGCTTCTTTTGAGGCAGAAGACCCTAACGTTTCTAGGTTTGACAAAATCAAGAGAGGAATCATGGATTTGGTGACTTTCTACAAGGAGACCCTGAAGGAGAAGCAGACGAAGAGAAGTGTGCAGTCCAGGCTTGACACTTTCTTTCACAAGTCTCCAGTACCACCACCTCCCACTCCTAGTCCTGGTAAGGAATTCTGAATGTTTTACTAATTTATGTGTTTACATAGTGTACATATTAAAATGTGTTAATTTTTAATGTAACAACTACTAAATGTAAGAGTAAATTGTAACTTCATTAATTTTCATCATTTGTAATTTTATTGCAGAAGTGGTGACAGTTCCAGATCCCCCCCTGTACTACCTGTGACAGTTCCAGATCTCCCTGTACTACCTGTGACAGTTCCCAGATCTCCCTGTACTACCTGTGACAGTTCCATATTTCTTCCAGACAGGGCCTCCCCCCCTGTACCTGGACCCTCTGTATCAGCCCGCCCACCTGCACGTGTACAATCAGGTAAGCAATTTCATTTTTCTCATTTTCATGTTGGAAATTGTTTACACCCTACATACATTCGTACACTAACTTACATAGTGGTACAATGTGTTTGATGTTGCATAACCTTATTATTATTTTTTTTTTCCATTTCAGACCCCTTTGATAGTGACAGTGGACCCAGATGACCCTGAGCCTTTCCATGGTTTTGATGCCTCGCCCTATACATCAGGTAAGGAATCCTAACAAATTTGTATAAAATGTTTTATTAAATTGCTAATAGAAATTTTATTAAAAGTGTACATATGCTACAATTACATCCACCTATAATATATTTATGTACCCTATCATTCTTTCCAGATGTAGATGTTCCCCTCATCAGTTGATACAAGTATCACCTCCCCAGAGCCACAAATCAGTTTGATACGAGTAGTATCACCTCTCCCATTCCTTCAGGTAAAAGAATTCTTCATTTTTTATATTGAACATACGTATTACACACTACATATGTCAAACAGTAATAACATGTGCAGTAGTTACAGTAGTAGTAACTATCATTTTTATATATTTTTTTATCATTCCAGACTCCCAAGCACCTGCCCATCCCACTCCATAGCCCAGCCACCCACTCTCATGTACCATATACCATCCCAGTAAGCAAAGCCAACCACTAGAATTTGGTAAGGACAGTTTTTTTTTTATTAATGTTTTTAATATTACATATGTAATAAACCATGTTATGTATGTAACATACATACTATAATCATATGTACTATTATTATCATTCCAGACTGGCATGCACCTGTGACTTACATAAACCAGACCTCTACATAGCCTACATGTCTTCATTTTGCTGGAGGTAAGGAATTCTCAGTTGTGTTTAATGTTTGCATACGTACAATAAATTTTGTACACCTAAGTGGTTACATACTGTCCTTTAATATTAATTCTTCATTCCAGACTGCCCATCATCCTAGCCTGTTATCTGTGATAAAGCACACTGAAGTTAGGTTTTGGAATGCATCCTTATCATGAATGCTCTACACCTCCACCTCCATCTCCCACAACCTAGGTAACAGCTTTGAGACTCACTAAAAGTTGGTAAGTTATGTAAGGAATTTCTAAAATTAAGTTTTATACTACATGTTATATGTGATATTAAACCACTGTATGGTGCATATTACTGTATGTAACTTACTATGCATAGAGTACTTACTAACATACTAATTATTTTTTGTAC
>NC_061110.1:69051260-69068760 GCF_015104395.2 Macrobrachium nipponense | reverse complement strand
CTCGTCAGTAAGCAAAGTTATAAATCACCTGTAGATATAGCCGTATCTAATGTTGCTGGAATATATTGTTCTACTTCATCATTCTTACAATAAATCATGCATAACTTTATCTAAAGGCAGCGAATTAATGAGGGGATAACTTAAGAGGTCGTTGCCTCGAGATTAATGTGAATATCAATAAGAGATTACAACATCGTTAATTTTCTTCAAGTATTTACAAAAGCCTTAAAAACAAGCCATTCCGGACGTACCCAAAGAACTGGAAAATACAATTAAGCACTTCTGTACCCGAGACATGCGCAAAAGACTTCAGAACGTTATGCGTGTGTGAATAATGGAGAATCCTTCAAAATCTTCCATTAAAGGTTAATAAACGTAAAAAAAGACAAGTTGCCCTCTTTGGCGAGCCACTCGAGAGAGCTATTCCTTTCCCCCTTTCTAGTTCAGGAGCACTTGCAGAACATTTCTGGATATGACTTCTCGCCTGGATTCACATCAATCAATAAATGACGGAATCTCGTGAGAGCCACGGTACCGAGATGCCTAGACGAGCTGGTTGAGAGGTGGACGAGGCAAAGTAACACTAAGAAAAACTGACATTCCGGTAGAAGCAATAGAAACCAGGGCACCGTTGCGAAAAAATGCCTCGAACGCCATCAAACACGTGCCGCTACGTGCCATACAGACCGCAACCAGGGATTAGAAAACATCGCATGGGCTTAGATTAAGGACAAACAAACAGCCACAGTTGCCTTTGTAAGCCTACTACCTTCCTAAGAATGGGAGAAACAAGAAAAGAGAGAAAGGTAGGCAGTGGTTTTGTTTTGTCTCAATGAAGTGAGCATACCCGAATGAGCTTCTCAATGACTTTTTCAAGGGGTCGAAATTTCTTAGTCTGCAGCAAATCATAAATCTTTAATTGTGCCAGAGATGGTGCTGCCACACGAAACATCAATGTTTACTGAAAGAAAAACATTAAACGGATCGAGAAACTGCTCATAATCTCATTTGAAGCGCTGTGGCCTATTCATAACAGCAGTTACATTAATACAATCGATCCCTTTCCACCTAAGAGCAAACTATTAAGAACATTGGCATATTTTTAATAATTTGATTCAGGGTCTTACGAGTGTTCACTCCTGTTCTGCTTAAGTGTATAATCCTCATCTGAAATATTCTAATAAAATTAATTTCATTTGGGAGAAATACTTGGGAAAACAAAGCTATTCACGAAAAAGGCAAACATTACCAGCTGTTATGAAAAACATTAATAAAGACGCACTCCAGCCAAATATGCAACAATTTAGCTTAATTATATGTTATATCAAACTTTTCAGAGAGTTTGAAAACTGTACCGCCCGACAATTTTTATTTCACAGCAATCAAGAGGTCAACAACTCAAGTGAAATACCAAATTCCTACCATAAAGATGCGATAATGCTAATATTTCACAAGAGAATCGCCTTAGTTCTAGATATTCCCTGTAAGCCTAACAAAACAATCTGCACCATAAGAGACATTTTATACCAATATGACTAAGAAAATAGATTTTTCTAGTAGGAGCCACCACAGACAATAACTAATCACGGAATTTCTTTTAGCCCTTTCCCGGAATATTTGATTGTATTCGAAATTTGACACACAACAGGAAAGCCCTGCTGCTAAAAAATATGGCAAACAGTGTTTCCGAGACAAAACAATAAGGGCTTCAATATCAAAGTACAATAAGGGCTTTAATTTATAGCAAGTGAAAATATTGTGGTTTCACTGCAAAGATTTTACAAAAAATCTTTCATGTCTCACGTTACTTTAAAAACGTATAAATATAACCAGAAATGCAAAGGACTTCCCGCCGGATTACGTTGCAGGTTATGTAAGAAAGTTTTATATATATATTTTCAAATTCATGTGCTGTAGTGATTTAACAGAATCACTTCAGTCTTACATGTTTAACAAAGGCAGAGATGAAGAGAAGAAAAAATGTACCATAGCTGAAAAAAATATTCCAGTGACAACTGCTTTGTTAGTGGAAAGAAAGCCAAGAACTTGCGATTATTAAAGTTTATCTGCAGTAGACTTTTCTTGGAATGTCATTGAGATATCAATTTACTGTCACATACATTAGCCTCGGTGAAAACGGCCTCTATCGCTGAAAACGCACGCATTCTATATGTATCCCAAAGATTACTTCAATAGTGAATCACAAGAAATACCAAAACTGAAAATCTGAGATTTGTTTAGAAAAAAAAATTAGGTCTTGATAAGATCAGTTCCTGAGGTGAACTTAACAAAAATGCCACAAATTACAGTCGATGACAGACTCAGACACTAGATAAAACCACGTTGACAAAACGCTACTATAGGCCTATAGATTACGTGACCAACGACCAAATAAGCGGGGGAAAAAGTTAAGCCTCCCCAATGATTGCCTTTGGTTGTTTGTCTCGGATCAACAGCAAGGTACTAACTAGATCTTGTACAGGGAGACAAGATAGAAGATTAACATTACCTAGGAGAATAAGCCTTTTTACTTCCAATGTTTTATGCGATCTAATAAACATTGTAGCAGATTGTCTTACCCAAGTACTACACACAGACTTACTGAAATAACAGCCTTCAACTGATTTAGATAGTAAGGTGGAGTAGCGAACATGTATGTGTGTATATTATATATATACATACGTATATGCACAACGTATTACGTATATAAGTGCTACATATGCCAGTAGGGCGCCCTGAAGACAAGTCGCAAAGCTTCAAGTTAAACCATCAAAGGGTTAACATCATTTAAAAGTGAATTTATGATATTTTAAAAATAAATCTTACATGGGATGAAACTTAAAGTTTTAAGGTTTTAACTGCTGAAAGAATTTTTATCTTATCTTCCTTTTAGTGTCTTCAATAGTTTTGGAGATATTAGCATTTGAATAGCAGTAGGGCCGGCCACGTCCGACAGCAAGAAATGTAATAATCAAAATATCATTTAAATGTGAATTTATGATATTTTAAAAATATATCTCATTTAAGATGAAGTTTAAAGATGCAAGGTTTTATCCAAGGAAAGAATTTTTTTTGTATCTTCAATAATTTTGGATATATTAAGATTTGAATAGCGTTCGGGATGGGTTGTGCCGGACCGCCAGAAATGCAATAATTAAAACATTTAAATGCGAATTTATGATATTTTAAATGTAATTCTTATGTGAAATGAAACGTAAGATATAAGGTTTTATCTGCCGAAAGAATTTTTCTTTTATCTTCAATACTTGTGGAGAAATTAGCATTTGAATAGCCGTCAGATATGAGCCCGTTTATTCGATCTAGCCAGAGAATTTGTGGCAATATTTTTCAAACATGAAAATGTTGTGCGCAAAATTTACTGGAAAAATATCATATTCTTATATTCTAAAAGCATACGGTCCAGTTGGTTATATTCCCATTCCAGGCACAGAACTTGAATACATAAATATGCACAACAAAGACGACATAAATATGCAAAACAAAGACGAAATCAATACTAATCTATCGAGGGTGTTTTCTTTGAATTTATTTAGGAAATTTAACCTGAAAATATTAACTTCACAGCGATATAAACGAGAGAGAGGAGGAGAGAGAGAGAGAGAGAGGAGAGAGAGAGAGAGAGAGAGAGAGAGAGAGAGAGAGAGAGAGTATACAAAAATATACATCACATATATATATATATATATATATATATATATATATATATATTATATAACATAATCTTAATGAACTGGTCCTTTTCGTCTATAATTAGTAAATCCACTGTATTGCGTTCATTTCGGCTTGATGGAGAGGTTATGAAATGTTGCCTGCGTTAGGTAAACATTTCCGAACCTCTCCATCAAGCCTAAACGAATACAATACAGTGGTCTTAATAATGATAAACGAAAAGGACAAATTTATTAAAATCAGTACGATAAAATAAGAGAAATAAAACGGAATCTGAGATTATAAGCTATTAAAATTTGAAAGAACAAAAAATAATTCACAAAAGTAAAATGAGTAAACACGCAGACAAAGATTATATATATTATATATTATATAAATAATATATATATATATATATATATATATATATATTTCTGCATGTTGACTTGTTAAATAAGCCATTGGGGTGGGAATAAGCTTGATTTTCATCAGAATAGATGTTATGTATTCAATGGGATATGGACAAAATAATCCTTTTATCTTGTTACCTATGTAACAATCATAAAAACCATCGCATTCGCAACACCACTTAGTAGATGCCACTTTTCACGAGAATATTCACAATTACTGGGATTGTTGTATAATTGAGTAATTTGTGACAATATTTTTTGTGAGTAAACATACCAAGTACATAATAAGTGAAGAGCTGTGCTATTATAGCATTGGGCTTCTATCATGGACATGTATTTATGTGGACTGCAAGGACAAAATCCCAACTTTAACAACAATGGACAGTTTGTTCTTATTTCACTTAATTGCTTAGTGGTTTGCTAAGGAATTCAGAGCCGATGGAACGCTGTTTTTCGGCAATGCATCGGATAAAGGTGAAAGTCGGCTAATGTATATTTGATAACCCTACCTAATTTTTGCAAGTATTATTTAGTGCCTAAGTTCGATAGTTTTTATATTTATAAAGTACATTGAATTCTCCGATGCTGGAACCGAGAAATCACAAAAAAGGCTCCAAAAACCATTCGTGAAGTAAACATAATATGTCGTCATGAGGCTCTACCCATCCACCAGGTTGGCAGTAAATCACTAACAGTCGGGGCTGGGCTACAACAAATTCGATAATGTCCAGCAGGTTATAGAATTGTCCCCGTGGTTACACGACTGCATTTATGCTACGGCTTGCCACTTTGTATACAACCGAGAAGACCAGTGGCAAGATTTACTACAGCGTGAATTGGTAATTATTTCTATAATGGGTAATAGTCACTTGCCAAGACTCATTTCTTGCTGCAGCAAATAGAAGGCTATAGTATCGAAACCAGAGGTAAAACAAACCGGACTGTCATTTCGTATTCACGCCGTGAACAGATGTAGATCTAACAAATCACCTATACCCTGGTTTATTATGTAGATGAATTACACATTCAATTATTTGTAAAGGAAGAACAATGACGATATCACGAAAATGGAAGAATTCCAAGCTAACGACTAAGTTTCAACAGGTCTGCTCACTTCCCTCCGAAATCCCCCATGTAGGCGGAGCTTTGTTTACCTACTTACTGCGTCAGCTGGTGAATTGCCACGATGAGCAGGCACCTCTCAAGATACGCCATCGTATACATAGTTACCCCAAGTTGGAGGCGACACCACCCTTGTCTCTCTTGGCCCTAGTCCCAACAACTGTTGTGGAAGTTGCGATGAAACCCCACAAAATAATAATAATAATAATAATAATAATAATAATAATAATAATAAAAAATTGAGAATGATAATGCAATCAAGGAGACTATGACAAATCCTACTCATCATCACTGAAGCGTAGGAAGGGTTCCCCACTTATAAACTTCTCTTCACTATGGGTGGAGCCTCACGACGTCATAGGTTAACGTCACTATTGTGTTCAAAACCCTTACCTGCTATTCTGATGGCTCTGGTATAGGAAACTCACTTTAACTCTGATAAGTACAGAACTATTGAACTTAGGTACAAAATAATATTTGCAAAAATTAGGTATGGTTCTAAAATATACACTTGGCACTTTCCCCTTTATCTGATGCTTTGATTAAAAGGTATTGCCGAAAAACAGCGTTTCAACGGTTCTCAATGCCTTAGTTGTCCACTGCCGCCTTTGCAAAAACTCTTAACTGGCACACGTTTGCATCCCTGTTTAAGTAGGCACATATATCAGCTAAAATTAATTTTGATTAGATGGATATCGTTTAATAGATGGCGGTTTAATATTTGAAAAATTGAAAATGCTAGTTAAAATCACTGATATATATATATATATATATATATATATATATATATAATATATATATATATGTATATATATATATATATATATATATATATATATTGACAGGGCGGCACTGTTAGGGGACTGATTCCCAGCAGACACTGGCACCCACCCAACCACAATTAGTAAATAAAGCTGCACACTCTATGCCCACGGCTATTGGGTGAGTTTTGAAGCGCGCAGAATGGAAAGCTGTTATTCAGAAATGCTAGAGGAATGATGAGGGTGACTGCCAATGACCTCAGGAGAAGCGGTTCATCTGCCCTTCAGACGGTATTTCCTCCCTCCCAGGGGCTAACAACTACTCTGTGCTCCTTTTACCTCGGTAAAAAGATTGCCCTGCTGTATGGCATTGCAGCTGACCTCAAGAGTTCAATGCTTGTCCCCTATTTTGAGGTATTTCGGCTCTTAAGACATTCTTAAACCTCTTATGTATCATAATCCCAAGCCTTCCGACACTTCCTATGGCAACAGTATCCAAGTAGGTCAGCTAACTACCACGGCAATAGTAATTGACCCAACTAGTCGGCAGTTGATCTACATATTAGGTGGCAGTCACCTTGCGAATACTCTCTCTCTCTCTCTCTCATATATATATATATATATATATATATATATATATATATATGAATAATTATCACATCGAACTGTGATTCATTTATATATCATTCAAGCTACAAATGTCCTTTAATATCTGAATTCACACTACCTCCCAAATGATATATTTTCATATATGTACCGAATTTTTTAGTTGATAATAATTTCGCTCCCCCCATGGGATCGAACCACCGTCCAAGTGGACGGGGACGAAATCAGGACAGTCAGTGACGCTATCCAATCAGCCAACAGAGACGCTATAAGTTCATATCGAGGGTGATTTGTAAGGTCAGAATCGATATGAACTTATAGCGTCTCTGTTGGCTGATTGGATAGCGTCACTGACTGTCCTGATTTCGTCACCG
Source organism: Macrobrachium nipponense (assembly GCF_015104395.2). Lineage (NCBI taxonomy): Eukaryota > Metazoa > Arthropoda > Malacostraca > Decapoda > Palaemonidae > Macrobrachium > Macrobrachium nipponense. The sequence continues at coordinate 69,061,818 of NC_061110.1, read as the reverse complement.
TCCACTTGGACGGTGGTTCGATCCCATGGGGGACGAAATTATTATCAACTAAAAAATTCCCTTCGGTACATATATGAAAATATATCATTTGGGAGGTAGAGTGAATTTAGATATTAAAGGACATTTGTAGCTTGAATGATATATATATATATATATATATATATATATATATATATATATATATATATATATAATGACAGGTACGTATGTTATGTATTCATGGGTACAGTATTTTACGTAACCGGTTAAATCAATATTCAAGGGTTGATGATATAAAACTAAAAACTCAATATTCACAAAGCTATGAACACATTTTAGCCGTGTTTGTCATACGTTTAAATATTAGTACTACAAATAAAGTTGCGTGTGCAGCTTTGGTATTGAATTTGCTTGATATAATTTACGTCACTTGTCTCTTGATGAGCTTAAATCCCATCATAATCTTGAAGTTCTCAGTAAGTAATTTAGAAATTACTGATAAACTTTTGTAAGTGATGGTAACTCACCTCGTTAAGGTTTAACCTCAAGTGGGTTAAAGACCTCGTGGGGAAAATAAGTAAATAAGGCAGAGTACAACACATCAACACTATCAATAAGATGTGTAGCTACAGCAATTAACGTAAATCTTATTGGAGTAGTAGTAGTATTATTAGAACATACCAAATTTGATCATACATTCTCTCATTCACATCATCGTGCATACTGAAGCAAAAGTAAATACCTTACGAAAAAATAAGGAGCAATCGGAAAAGTTATTAACTTTCCTTAAAGCCGGATAATCCACAGTTAGCTAATGACACTTGGGGAAGCAGCAAGGGCGAAAACAACCGTCTAGGGAATTATGATCCACACACATGCATATATATATATATATATATATATATATATATATATATGTGTGTGTGTGTGTGTGTGTGTGTGTGTGTGTGTGTGTGTGTGTGGATAACCATATGCATTTATATAAATTTAAATATATATAAAGTACAGTATTGGCTTTCTTCATTTAAATATAAAACGATTCCAGGTCCAACAAGAATAAAAGGAACGAAAAATTCTAAAGCTATAATATATATAATAATATATATATATATATATATATATATATATATATATAATATATGAGAGAGAGAGAGAGAGAGAGAGAGAGAGAGAGAGAGAGAGAGAGAGAGAGAGAGAGAGAGAGTCGGCAACATAACTGCAATTCCAGAATTAACGGTTTTCAAATACAGTAAATGTGACAATTGGCTGATGTGTGTTAATGAAGCGTGTGTGTGTGTGTGTGTGTGTGTGTGTGTGTGTTGTGTGTGTTGTGTGTGTGTGTGTGTGTGTGTGTGTGCAAAAAAAACCCCATTGAATTAAAATTTGAGGATAGACTATTTAGCAAGTAGTTTATTATTATGAGTAATATTTCGGAGTCTTTAGAATGAGACCTAAGTATGTGCATGGGCAGCAACTTACGAAGGTGACTGTTTGGCAGAAAACTGAAGAGACGTACAGCGTCTCTGTTCCTGTTCTGAATATCATCATCGTGTAGATGGAAATCATGTAAGGGAGTAAACTGAAAGGTTGTTGGTGGGATGACGGCCAAGGTTTCTCTTGGAAAAGGTGAAGTGATGTGTTTGCTTAAAAAACAATTGTTAATATGTCATTAGTACTTGTTCAGATGTGAAAAACATGGGAAACGGTGCCATCTACCTCAAGATTATAAGGTGAGTAAGGTTTCAAAGGAGGAGGAATTTGCATAACTAGAGGACGTAAAAACCTACGATAATCGAAATTGCACGTAATCTCAATGTAAGGTGTGCCAACAAACAGCCGATTTGTATGAGCTTTCTGCACTGGGTGTAATCACTTTCTGGGAAAATAGTTTACTGATACACACACACATGCATTTCAATATTCAATCACGCACGAGGAGAGGGGGGTACCCACGACAACAAACACCACCACACTCATACTTAAAAACGCTGGGTCTTGGATAAATCCGCTGGAGAGGAAACTACAAAGGTGGCTAATCAGCAGCATGACGAACTGAACCAAAACCACTGCACCATTTACCTGTATCTTACATGCTTTCTCTGGCCTCTTCAGTGACGAGGTTTCTTCTTTTAAATAACTACATTTCCCAATGAAAACAAGCCCTTCCCAGGCCTTTTCCTCCTTTTGAATGTTACGCTTCTTTAGTCCATCTTTCTCCATTATTTCCAAACTTCTAAAAACACCCAGAGCCTTCCTTTCATTTATGCAAAACTTTTACATGTCTCAGCATCTCTAGCCTTTTCAGTTCGTCCTATGCCATGGATACATACTACATAAAAGAAGAAAATCAACATCTCTCAAGATGCCACCTTTGTAACTTCAACTTACATTATAACAGTGATAAATAAAATTCTCACCCATACATCCCTAAAAATTATACGACAGCATATCCGGTGGAAATGATATTCTGATGACCACATCCCAAGGTCATCCATCGCATCTCTATATGTAGAAATTAATAAAATCCCAAACCTGACCATGCAACATGAAAAGGGTAATACTCTTTGGTACTGCATCCCGAATATGACAAGACAATCAAATCAAGAAATAAACTATAACAGAATAAAAAACAACTCTCAAGCAACATATATAGATTACAACCATGAAGCTAAAGAAAAAAAAAACATATCCTCCCTAAACCATATAAGGCCCACCATTTGCAACATGTGCCCTCGCCTCTCTGTTCAGTTCGGCAGTCTAGGGATTGACGGCATACCTATTAATCTCTTTCACAACTTTGAACAAAGACCCGAGCTGGTTGAGAACCAGCTTAATATAAGGCCAATATATCAATTCAAACAGTCTGTTAATCGTCTTTGTACGATGAAGGCAGAAGTCTTCCGATACACGTGGCACTCGCTAGAAAACACCACATCTACCGACACTTAACAGTTTATATCTTCCATTTAGGATTAGTATTACCAGCCCTGAAAAACGAAGAGAGTTTTGGAGGCAGAACAGCTAAGTGGGAGAAACTAAAGTGAGGGGATAAAATATGCCAGACATACAGATAGATATGCAGCTTTCGGCCCGGAGAAAAAAGTTGAGTACCACATACAATGAACTGTGAAAGGTACAGGGTAGACGTTGGGCTCCAGTTCTACTTATCAGCCTTGGTGTACATGTATTGCGCAGATCATACAACAGAAATAGTAACTCGTTAACAAACAGAAACCTTTCTAATCTACTGTTTGAGTCTCGTTCGCAATGGATCCTGGGAAGGGAAAGTACCCAGATCCCTTGTCATCAATCTACAGAGAGAGAGAGAGAGAGAGAGAGACGACGAGAAGAGAGAGAGCGAGAGAGAGAGAGAGAGAGAGAGAGAGAGAGAGAGAGAGAGAGAGATATCCTTGTTCAAAATCATGACCTTTCAAGATCTTTAGTGAAAATATTTTATCCTGCGTCAAAAATAAGTCGAATAATATTCATTCCAGTCATAAAGACTTGAAGGGAGGCGTTTATCAACGTGCTGAAGCCTAAAAGAAGCGGCTTAAAAACAAGCTTTTCCACTTAACGTACAAACGAAAAATCAACATAAAAACTGAAACGCCTCATAAAGGCGTTCGTTTTTCTTCTCTCGAACGATTTCGCAAGCTCTGAGTATACATTCACCTTAACGACGCGCACAGCAGTTGGATCGATCCTCCTTAGTGTCATCGAGGCCCTGAGTAACGGACGCAAGACTGCCAGCAGTATCCGCCCACGTCCTCTGTAATATTTACCAGCTGTTCCAGCATACTTTCACCACACAAACACAATATCAAAATAGCAGTAATAGTGGTTCTTACCATCCCCATCATTAATATTGATAATGTTAATTTATTTTCGTGGGATAAATTAACTAATGAGCTAACCAAGAATGAAATAAAAATTAAAAAGGGGCACAGTAAAATCAAATACAAAGCATTACTAAATTCATTTATAAATGACCAGCTGTTCTGAAAAAAGAAGTTTTACAAATCCTACAATAATGTCCGAGTTGAAATAGAATTCCACACACATGAACAATACTGGCCTGAGAAATAAAATAAATAAATAAATAACTTTCTGGTAAATTATCGAGGGGAATAAAATCAGTTTACTTTTAAACATTATCAACATGGGGAACCCGTAGTAGAGAAATATAACTGAGGACAATGTGAATTCTGGATACAGCTACAATTCTAAATGAAGTAAGCCGTTCAATTAAGAAATTATTCAATTATCAAAATTATAGCAATATACTGAGTAAAAAAAAAAAAGAAAAAAAATCAAGTACGTCACTAAACTACAGAATTGAGACTCTGCCGATTGTAAAGTCATCAACTACCTTATTAGTACCACTTAATTATACCTATAATGGTGAAGGACTATAATTTCATCTTCACATTGTTTCAACAGATAAATAGAATCTCCGATCTGAAAATATTTTTGAAATATTAACAAACAGATTCATGCCATCAAATATATTAACTTGAAAATATTTGCATAAACAAACCCAGTAAATTATAATTCCTTATATAGAGCTTAAAATTAATTTGTTCACAATGTAAATTATATACGATAGAAACTCATAACTTGACTAGGTTTTGAGCCTAGGCCATGAGGGGAGCACTTACATATCACTGCCCTTCGGGTGGTATTTTTTCCTAAGATTTATTACATTTCCTACTAAAGTTATTTCAGGTTTAGCACTTGAAAACAAAAATGACAAATGTAAATTACACACACACACACACTATATATATATATATATATATATATATATATATATATATATATATATATATATATATATATATATTATTTATAGCCGAATATATAATTTAATGTATTTGTAATTGTAAAGGCCGGTTCAAACTAAGAAACATTGTTAGCAAACAGTTTCCACACTGTTTCCAAACAATGTTTCCTGTCCCGACCTCAGTTGTCGTCATGTTGTTGTCGGTGCAGTAGCCTGTCTTCTACTTAAGCTATTTTAAAGCACTAGAGGAGGGATAAGAGAGAAAACAAGATGGGTAAGGAAGAAGTCCTAGATAAAGGAGCATGTCATGCTATCTTGCTTCTGGCGAAATTGAAAAGTAGTATTACATACATATATAAGGGTGGATATTATGTCCACCGAGAGTCCTTAGCTTTAAACCAGTGTTTTAATGAGCCTTTTATACTTGAGATGTAGCCTCTTTTAAAAGAAGAATTTATTTACACGTGCACACACATAATATATATATATATATATATATATATATATATATAATATATATATATATATATATATATATATCTATATATATATATTGCACACACCACAATATATATATATATCTAAATATATCTCTATATATATATATATATATATATATATATATATATATATATATATATATAGATATATATATATATATATATATATATATTATGATATATATATATCTATATCTATATATATAAATTATATTATTATATAATTAATTATATATTATATTATAATATTATATTTAAGATATTATATATATATATATATATAGATATATATTATATATATATATATATATAATATATATTATAGATATTAAGAAATAATTTGTATCCTTGAACTATTTTTTTTTTCTGATTAAGCAAATGTGGTGGGCAGTGACATTCTTGAAAGGTAAAGGTCATCAATTTGACTCTCCATGGAAACAATAGTACTAAAGTGACAAGACAGCTCAGCTTCGGAAATGCTAACACAACCGCTTTGGGTGGCACTATGTCTAAGGTCGCTGCCTAAGCAGAACAGACCACGTCCTTTTTCCGTGCATGAGTGGATGCAAATATGCTTTCTGAATCTGGTTTGGGGCAGATTTTTGGGCGTGATAATGATCTGTATATATCATGTCTTGAATGAGAGAGTAAGTTAGCCAAGATGGAGAACGATACGAAGTCAGCGAAGGGCCAAGATGGCTCCTTTGATTGTATTTTTAATTAAGTGTGATTAGTGTTGAATGGGTAATCAATTATTTTTTTACCTAAATCACAATGACATAAATCAAAGGTCAAATGGAATAGGACATGTTTATTTATTTCCTTTTACTTATGTAGATGTATTTTCCTATCATTTCTTGGCAGATCTGGTAACTTACTTAGAAATGAGAACTCGACTGATGTTCCGTGGTGTTACTAATAAAACTGTGCTATGACATTTCTGGTTTTAGGCCTAAACTAATGTTGGTTATTGTAGAGAAAGGGGTGGACGGGTTTAGTTCGATCCCCAGGGTTATCCGAGTTATTTGGATTAGAACTTAACCTTTCAGTTAATCATTTTGTTAAGAACCTGGTTCATTTAATTAATGCTTTGCTCTTAAATGTATTTTTGTAGTTCAAGAGTCTGATTTAATTGCCTTAGGTCATTGTGTGTGTAGAGAGAGAGAGAGAGAGAGAGAGAGAGAGAGAGAGAGAGAGAGAGAATGGATGGAACTTCAATGCCTTGCTGCTACACGGTCATTGCTACCAACATATTTTCCCTTTTAAACTGTACCGAGGTTGGAACCTCAGTAACAGTACATGGGTGGCAGCGGTAACATATATATATATATATATATATATATATATATATATATATATATATATATATATACATATATATGTATATATATGTATATATATATATATATATATATATATATATATATATTTATATAGATACACATACATTCTACATGTGTATATATACATCTACAAACAGGAACAATAAATGTATATTTATTGTTCCACATCCAGAATGGATGTGAAACAAATATACTTTAAAAAGTGTTTGGTGTCCTACTTAATAATTAAGCCACAATGACCGCATCTGTTTCATCATGCTTTTTAATACAATTGTCATTATACTGTCTTAGACTCTGCACAAGCAGGAATAGACTTTCTTGAATCAAAGACCTAAACAAGAGAGGGGTCCTCCGTGCACAGGTTGTAGGAGATTTGCTGACGTAAATTTGCGTTGGTTTCCACTACCACACTAAAGTCTGGTTTATGAAGACAGATTTTACTAACCACTTTCCCACCTCAATTTCCTACTTATTAAAAGACAAACTCAAAGAAATAATTCTTAGTGAGTAAAGACATTAATGAATGGCCTTTTTATTAGAAGTGAAAGGACTGAACTAATGAAAAGGGTTCAACACAAGACCAACTCTTACTAAAAGGTAGTCGTAATAAATGAGTTTTCCTTTTTTCTTCTTCGCCCATAAATGTCCCTGCTTCAGACAAAAAATATTATACATCTCTTATTCATAGGAGGTCGCAATAACAGTTACTTAATTAAAGGAAAATTAGTTAAAAACTCACACGCGATTACATTGTAATTTTCACTTCTTTCCTTTTTCTTTTCTCTCTCGAGTTCCACTCAAATTTGAAACTATTTTTTAAATACACCCTACAACTAACAAAGAGGAACCTCCTTCCTTAGGATGTACCACCAAGTTAACATCATTTTCTGGCAAAGCTCGACCGAGTACTTACTCTCCTCCCAAACTTTTGTCTCCCTGAAAAGACTTGAAATTTTTTTTTTTTTAATTTACTTTCTCCATAAAATTTTTTGTAGATCTGATTTACTTCCATCGTTAAAGCTGACCCATCGAACACGTGTATTGTCTCATTTTCTGGATCTGTTCCCATAAATGGATATTTTTGAATCATTTTTTTCATTTACTATCGTCATAAATTTTTTGTAGATCTGATTCACTTCCAACGTTAAAGCTAACACATACAACCCATTTATTGTCTCATTTTCTGGATCTGTTCCAAGAAATGGATATGGATAATGAGGAAGTCGCTTTACGATGTATTCAATGAAATACAATAAGCCTACCATCTTTCGAAGACCGTTTCAGTGTTCGTTTTCATTACACCCTTACTCTCATCAATAGTAAACGAATATATTTCTTCAGCGTGCGAGATAATAAATCAAAATCAGAGTCCGCACTAACCAAGCATGAAAACGCGCCCACATTTTACCGTCTGCTAATATTAGGCGCTAATGCCTCTTTCAACATCATCCTGTCCCGGAACTCTACTTTTGTAATTCATGGAGAGAGAGAGAGAGAGAGAGAGAGAGAGAGAGAGAGAGAGAGAGAGAGAGAGAGGAAAAAAACAGTATAAATACCAGTTTACCAATCTGATCAACACCTTTTTTTCGTGAAAATAGACCATATCGTTTTAGTAAAACATGACCGTTTTGAGAGTTCTCTAATTATATAAATACCTGGGTGATTGAATCTTGGAAAATTAGGTTTCGGCCCAAAACCTGACTCCAGGGCCGTGGCTTAAGCAATGGTGAATCTACACTATGTATATACTACATAAAAGTATCTCTCGTGTAAATTTTATCTAGAATTTCCAGGAAATAAGATTTTCGGAAGACTACCTTATTTTCAGTTTTATCTATATCCCTTTTTTGGAAAGTGCCTTTCTCTTTGGAAAAAATAACGAAATCACCTCTACTGGAAGAGACTTTCCACCAAGTTTACTTGAAAGAATGAATAATTAATAATTACCTGGCGTCGTGACTACCAGGATCATTGACGCCGAATGAAACCATTTGTACATCCAACTTGGGAAAAACACACACATCATAAAAAAACTCATCAGTTATTGTAGTAAAGCTAACGCAAAGCCGCTACATACACACTAAACAACACCGAAGTTAAAAACTATACACACACAAAAGCGAAATATCAATCCACGATTCTGGGGACAGATAAAGAGAACCGTTTACGCCATACATAAACACACAAATGCAGAAACCGGACAAACCTCCTTCCTCTGAGCTCAAGTGAACTATAAACTACCGCGTCAGTCAAAAATACCGTAATGTAAGTATTCGACGTTACAATTAACCAGGTCATTAACTGTAAACCGAAGTATTAATGCACGCTACATCCTTACTTGAACAAACAAAAACCCGACTTGATGCATCCTGTTTTGGTATAGATTACATGCAATTAACTTACTCGAAATAATTTCCTTATATAATGATGAAACATAAGTTTCCTCTCCGTTACCTCAAGTTGGGAATATTTGAATTTATAGTTTCCCTGGAGGTTTGTGATTCAATAGAAACTTTGGCAACACTGCCTTCTTGTGTTTGGCTCTTCACCAACAATCAGATAAAAATCATTTCCCAAAAATTGCATTCCATGCTCTGAAGAGGATGTTTTCTCTTACAAAGCCTGTCGCGCTTCTGGAACGGTAAAAGCAAGCTCATATTCATTTGTCTTCAACAAAATCACATGGGGGACCGAAGACAAATGAATTTCCAAGCATATAATAAACGCTTTCGAGTATTTTTCCTTTTCTGCAACAACAACAAATGCGAAGGCTTTGATAGAAGATCTTAAAAGTAACAGATACCCCAGCAAAAACATAACAATGACTTCAAAGATATAACAGTTCACAAAACCTAAGCAAAACAATACAAGAGAACCGTAAAACTCTACGTATGTGATCTGTGTGTTACAATGTCCCTTGACAGCAATGTACTTTTGAAAAAAAAATAAAAGAAATAAAATAAAATGAAAAGGGGGGAAAGGAGAGAATATAATAGCGGCAGCTTCGCTTCGCCTTCCCAAGGAGCAATTTCTACCATAACGGCGTTGTCATTACGTTGATTGCAGCAACGATAACTTTCCTCTATAATTAAACCAGCTGCAACAATCCATCACAGGCACGCTACTAGCTATTCATCATTGATCAGTAAGCTCTTCATAAGAAAGTGGAGAGGCTACTCAGAGTGATGATGAAAGGAGAGTCATGGATTCTAAGTAAATGGTGTAATTTATGTTCATGTAAGTTGTAGGTATATAGATAAATAATTAGGTGAACACTACATAAACAAGCAAGTAATTCTGTCACTTAGAATACAGAGAGAGAGAGAGAGAGAGAGAGAGAGAGAGAATGGGGGAGGCTTGGTTTTACGATATATTCCAACCAACTGGGACATATCACTGGATATGTATGAGATGGGGGAGGACGACGATTTTACATCATATCGCTGGTATATTGTTCATTACGGAAAAAGAGGAGAATAATAAAGAATCAAAATGAAGACATGAAGAAAAACGGGGACAGTATATTTTCGTGAATGCAAATACAAATTTGGGATAACCTAACTGGTTAAGTTCAACTGTTGATACCTAGAAAGCAGAAACAAAGGAGGGACAAAAACCGGACCTAGAATAAAAATGAATTATTTATGTTTCCCAAAGAAAAATGGACTAAGATAAAAAAAACCTGGCACAAAGAACCGGATGGAAAAATAATATTCACAAGGCGCCCGAAGAAAGAAGAATGTTGTGGATGGAAGGCAGAAGGATCATCTGCATTTGAATGGCCGCAGAATGAATGGGAAGAACTCCATTGAGATTCCACACGAAGGCCCGGCACTCATCATAGCAGTTGCTGTGCCGGGGTCTTGATTCGATTACTCTGATAGTATACACTAGGCGTGGCAACTCGAAAAATTGAGAAACAGTCCTTCAATGACAGACATGGACCGCATTTC